>NC_058158.1:24507230-24865382 GCF_020080835.1 Cotesia glomerata | reverse complement strand
GAAAGCTTCCTAGGACCTCAAAACGTCGAGATCTGATGAAAACTCGATTTTCGAAAAACAGGGTGAAAACAATAACACCACGTGTGTGTGATGGTGTGATGAATGTGTTGAGGGAATCCCGGATTTAGGCGCCTTTGTGGCGACTCGGCAACTCGCCGCAACGCCCACCCATGGAAACCCGTCGGCTCGGTGCACTAGCTGCTGCCCTGCGGTAACTGTCTCTTCGCTGTCTTCTGCCTTTTCGGTGGGCGACTGTTGCACGTGATCCAGCCTTTGTTGCTGCACTACTAGTGTTGAGATGATGATGATGATGATGATGATGTGATGATGATGTGATGATGTGTGTGTGTGTGTGTGTGACTCGCTTATAACTTTTGAACGACTAAACCGATCGGAATCTACTAAACGACGTTCTAAAGAATTCCCTCAAACTTAGATTTCCTATGAGTTTGAATCGATTCGGACCGATAAATTTTGAGAAATCTAAAAAAAAATCGGAAAAAATTTGTTTTTGAAAGTGGTTTTTTTGGAATAACTTTTAAACGGCTTTATCGATCAACTTCAATAACTAATCCGCCCTTAAGCTTGAAAAACCACATCGATCACCGCTGATCCGGTCAAAATCGGTTGATTCGTTCGAGAGATAGCGTGAACGATAGAAAACCGAAAAAAGTGTTTTTTTCACATAACTTCGATATTTCTTTTCGGATCCTATTTTCCTGCTTCTGCACATCTCTGTCATTTTCCCTGAGCTCCTTCCATCTTCTTCTCTCTTCCCTCCACTCCAGCTCTATTCCTGCCGATGACCATCCGCATCTATTAAGGTATCTTTCTCTCTCTTCATCCCCTGCTCCCCCTTTTCTCCCTACTTTTTCCTCGTTCTCTCACACATCTCCTCAACAGTTCTCTTCCTGCTTCCGTTCTCACTTTCTCTTCAAATTTAAACGCTCTCGTCCCGGCTCTCACTCTCAACTTAACCAATTCCAGCTCCTCTCTCACTATATAGCTCCTGCAAACTTTCCAATTCCTTCCTCTCCGCCCATCCCCAAATTTCTGCCCCGTACAGCGCTATGCTAGCCACTATGCTCTCAAAGAGTAATTTTCTAAATTTCCACTTTCCTCCAAATCTTCTTTCCCCTATTCCCCATACTCTCCCCATGGCTTGCCTTGCTTTCCTTACTCTCCTTTTGACATGTTTCATGATCCTGTTATTCCTGACAAACGTGAAACCCAGATAGCAGAACTCTTTTACTTCCTCCACCTCTTTCCCTCCCCACTGCCAATCTCATTTCTTTTGTCTTCCTCTTCCTCCTCCCTTACTAAACATCATCATTTTTGCTTTCTCCACGTTCACCTCCAATTTCCTCTCTTTGAAATATCTTTCACATGCCCTCATTAAATCTTTCATTTCTTTCTCATTGTCCGATACCAATGCTGTGTCATCTGCGTAAGACAACGACCAAACTGTCCTTCCTCCCACCACTATCCCACCTGCCTGTTTTCTTCTAAAAAACTCCTCCAGGTCTGCTACATATATATTGAACAACGTAGGGCTGAGAAGACATTCCTGTTTTACTCCTTTTCCCGTCCAGAAAGATTCCGACAGTTTCCCTCCTACTCTTACTCTGCATCTCGTTTCCTCATATATTTTTCTCACCCTCTCAATCAACCCGTTTTCTATCCCCATCCTTTCCATTGCAGGTGAAGGTGGGAGCAGAGAAGAACAGCTCAGAGAAAGAGAATTTAGAGGTAGAAACAGAAAAGAAGAAGAATGAGAGGAAAAAGGATACAGAAGGGAATGAGGAAGTAGAGGAGGAAGAAATGAGTGAGGCATCGAAGGGAAGAGGGAGGAGAACAACGGCTGAGGCATGGAAATTGCATAGGGCAAACAGCACAGGAGACCTAGGAGATATTAGAGACTAGGTTAAAGGAGATAGGAAGAGGAAGGAAGGTAGCTTGAGTGATTTGAGGGAAAATAAAGTGAGACTCATAGCTAAGACAGGAGATAAGAAAAGAGAAGGGATGGAGGCGATGATAAGTCAGGGATTCAGCAGAATAATGGAAAGGTTAGATGAAGAGAAAGAGGACCGAAAAAAGCAATTTGAGGAATTGAAGGAGTTCAGTAAGATAGAGAAGAATACGGAGTTGGAAAGAAAGCTGGAGAGAATAGACGCAGAGAAAAAGGCAGGGCATTCGGCCAGTGATGTTAAATGGAAGGAGATAGAGAAAAAGATTGAGAAGAGTGAAAAAAAGATGGAGAAAGAAGTGGAAAAAGTGAGAGAAGAATTAGAGGGGATGGTAGAGAAGATGACGGCCGAAGGAAATAAAGAAACTGGCTCTGTGTCAGTGGGTGCAAGGAAGAGAGCGGAAGAGGATAGGATCACAGAGATTGAAGAGTGGAAAGAAAGCAAAGAAAGGATAGAAAGGAGGAACAACCTGGTGATTTTTTGGTGGAATGATAAAAATAGGGTAGAGAAGAAGGAGATAGCTGATTTTTTCCGAGAAGAGATAGGATTGAAGAATATGGAAAAAAGCATTGAGGAGATAAGGCAGACAGGGACAGACAGAAAAATGGTATGGGTCAAGATGAAAAAGTTAAAGGATAAGAAGAAGATAATGGAGAGAAAAGCAATGTTAAAAGGTAAAAAAGTCTTTATCGAGAATGACAGAACGAAAAAGGAGAGAGAAGAACAGAAGGAACTAAAGAAGAGAGCGTGGATAGCGAAAAACCAAGGAGCGAAAAATGTAAAAGTGGGGTTTGGAAGACTGTGAGTGTAAGGAGTGATGTACAGGTGGGACGGAGTGAGAAAAGTGCTGGTGAAAACAGAAGAAAGCGACGGGGAGGGGGAAAGATAATGTCGTACAAGACAGAAGGGGAAAAGGGGGGAGTTAAATGATCTTCTTGAATGTGGCCGGGATAATAAATAAAATAATAAGGAGTTTTGGGAATTTTTGCAAGAGTTTGAGGTGATTGGTTTATGTGAAACGTGGGTAGAAGAGAAGGGATGGGAAGTAACAAAGAACAGGTTGCCGTCAGAGTCTAGCTGGGACTACATCCCTGCAGAAAGAGTTGAGAGGAAAGGAAGAGTCAGAGGTGGAATCATCTCAGGGGTTAGGAAAGAGATAGCAGGTCAGCTCGCAGAGAAGAGGAAAGGGATGATAAAAAGAGAGGTTAGGGTGGGAAAGAAAATGTGGGAGTAAACCTCCATCTACAATGACAGGGGGGGGGGTAGGGAAAAGTTGGAGGAGCTAGATGAGTGGGTGAAAGAGGGAGAGGAAGAAAGAGAAATAATAATAGGAGACTGGAATGCAAGAATTGGTGGAATGGCCAGCGTCGAAGAGCTGAACGGTGGGGAAAAAAGGTGATCGGAAGATCCAATAGTGAACAAGGAGGGGAGGATGATGCTGGATCTGATCGATCGGAAGGGGTGGATAGTGCTGAACGGGAATAAAGGGGATATGGAAGGGGGAAGATGGACATTCACAAGGGGTGAAAGTAAATCAGTGGTTGACTATGGGATAGTAATTGCGAGGGCATGGGATGAAATAAGGAGGATGGAAATAGGATATAGATTGGATTCAGACAGCCAACCGATAATCATAGAACTGGAAGGATGGAGAGTAAGGCTGAGTAACAGCGGGAAAGGAAAACAGGAAGTATGGAGATGGAGGCAATGTTGGAGAGAGAATGACGTGAGAGCGTTCGAGAAGAAGGAAGAAGAACTAAGATGGGAAGCATCGGAAGGGGAAGAAAAATGGAAAGAACTAAGAAAAGAAATTGATTTGTGCTGTGTTAAGAGGAGGGTCAGAAAGGGAGAAAATGTGGATGAAGGGTTGTTTGACGAGAAATGCAGAAGACTAAAAAAGAAGCTGAGAAGGGCAGGTCGAAAGAAAAGAGATATGGTCACTCGACACAAACTGAGAGCAAGGTACCGAAATCTGAAGAAAAGGAAGAAAAAGAGGTGGGAAGAGAAAGTAGAGAAGGAACTAGGGGAGATTAAGTATGAAAATCAGGCGTGGGAGTTTATAAGGAAAGACTGGAAGAAAAGGGATAATATAACGGATGCATTTGGAATTGAGGAATGGAAGGAGCATTTTATGGAAGAATTTGGGGGTAGGAAATACAAACCGGGGGGTCTAGAAAAGAAATATCAGGCAGGAACGGATATAAGAGAAGAAGAACCAACGGATGGGGAAATCGACCTGCAAATATCGAAGCTAAAGAGAAGGAAGGTAGAAGGAGGAGACGGAATAAAAAATGAAGCTTGGATATTTGGCAGGGGAAAAATTAGGACACGGTTGAGAGAGGTAATTAGAGAGGTGTGGAGAGGCGAATATTTTGTAGAAGATTGGAGGGAAGGGATAATAGCGCCGATTTATAAGAAAGGGGAAAAGGAAAATATGAAGAACTACAGAGGAGTAACATTAACCTGCACGGCTTACAAGCTGTACGCGTCGATCTTGAATGAAAGGATAATTAAATCAGTGGAGGAAAAAGGAGGGTGGGAAGATAATCATGCAAGATTCAGGAAGAAGAGAGGATGTATGGACAACGTGTACATTCTGAGAAAGGGGATAGAAAAGACTATAAAGAAAAAAGGCGGGAGAGCATATGTTTTGTTCCTGGACCTGAAGGGAGCATTCGACAATCTAGACAGGAGTATATATATATATATATATATATATATATATATATATATATATATATATATATATATTTATTTCCTAGCTACAATATACTGGAGCGAGGATATTTCAATTAAATTGTTGATTTTAAACACACAAAAGTAGATTTTTACTCTTAACGATTTATTGATAAATACTTCTTAATAATGTAAAATTACAAACTTTTTGATATGTTTAAATTAATTACTGATTAATAGAAAATTGATAAGTTGTCGATAGATATATAGATTGTCGATATATAGTCGATGAATAGATAGATGCAATTGTCTTGTGAGTAGATGACTGACTGACAAATTTTGTTTGAAGTGATACAGTCAGAGGTTACAGTTTGAGGCTATAAGGAAAGGGTCGATAGGTGTGGTAACGTTATTTGTGCAAAATTATTGGTAGATGAAAATTGTAGGCGTAAAAAAATAATTTGAAGGTAGAGAGAGTAAGTTAGAGAACAGCCGTTATGCACATGGTTGACAGAAAAATTTTCTCACAGATTAGAAAAAATATTCGTCGTCAAATGCAATAAAAAGATAATAAAAAATAAACTCAAGGATACTCAATTCCTAAATTTACGATAGTATTTAAAATTTTAGACTGAAAGGTTTAGCTTTAAATGAGGTACAGCAAATTCTAAAGAGAAAACTATTTAAAAGAATATTCAAGAGCTTAAAGAAAATAAAATAGGCTTATGACCATAAACAGCCTAAAATTATTTTCTAATGCTAAAGTTTTTCTAATAATAAAAGTTTTAGTTAACAAATGTTCTTATAAATAAAATATGTTTAAAAATTAACAAATTATTTTTACTGCTAGACGAAACAATATATATATATTATTATTATTTCGATTTTTACTTGTATACCGTTCTTGGTTTTTACAAGGCTGGGTAGATGGTAGCTGTCGCATTCCGCGAGTGCGTCACCGTCCTGTGTTTTCTGTACTGTCCTTGTTTATCCAACGCTTTTTTGGACCCCAGCACATCCTCTTTTCACTCCTGTATTTTCACTACATAATCAACCTTATTTTTCGCACATTTGTATACTCAACTCTTTATTATTATCACGCGGCTGTGGACCGACTTGTGCTTTCTGTACTGTATTTACTCTATTCCTCACCCCTTTTCTATCGGTTGTTGGAATAGTGGCGATGGAGAAACCACAGAGAAAACCCATGCCAGTACAGTTCAGCTACCGGAGCGACCCCCGACGGTTGGTGTTGGAACTATTCGAACAACCGTCGGGGCTCGAACCCTCGCCTCACGGCATGATGTGCGAGCGAACTAACGGGATAATGACTTAACCCGCTTAGCCATCATGCCGCCTATATATATATATATATATATATATATATATATATATATATATATATATATATATATATATATACTAGCTGACCCGGCAAACGTTGTTTTGCCATGTGAAGAATTTCTAGAGAAAAGGCCTGGAGCGCTGTGAACGATGAGGGAATATTGATTAAAAATAACAAAACACCAAACATTAATTGTTTTAATTTATTAAAAGTAATAATTATTTATATAATTAATTACTTACATAATATTAATCTCTTAATGCAGCAGCGTGAACAATATTTTTTGTTAGCCCGTCTTTAGCTAATACAATCAAACTTGGTGGTTTACCCACTCGAGAGCATGCAACGTATAATTGTCCGTGTGAAAAACATGGTGTGCCCAAATCTAAGCCACAAACAGACATTGTTTGGCCTTGGGATTTATTAATAGTCATTGCAAATGCCAATCTAATCGGAAATTGAATACGCTTAAATGGAATTGGCACATCTGTGGGTATAATAGGTATTCGTGGTATCAATATATTTTCACCTCGAAACTTGCCATTTAAAATGGTGCCTTCGATAACGTTTTTCATTAATTTTTTAATGACTAATCGCGTACCGTTGCATAGCCGTGGCGGGTTCAAATTACAAAGCAAAATAATTGGAGATCCAACCTTCAATTGTAAGTTATGTGGTGGCACGCCTGGCAAATCTAGTGAGTTCAAAAACTCTGTTGAAAAATTTACAGCTTCAGTGTCATCGCAAACTGTATCAATAGATTTATATGATACCAAGTCCCCTGGCAATAACTGTTGTATCTTCAGATTTAAAATGTCAACGTCCACATTTTTTGCAGCTAACATTGCTTTTTCTGCAAGCCACTCGAGATATATGTAATTCGTATGTACATCGAGAAATATTTGTTCAATGAGAGCATCTTGCGAATCAATGATTGTGCAGAAATCATTCGCTAATTTTATGTATCCAGTTTCAGCTATAGTGACTTTTCCATCGCCGATATCTAAGAGTTGTTTTGACAATGTTTCAGCGGATGGATCTTGAAGCATTTGAACGCGCATATTTATTTTCAGCTGTACTATTTCAACATTACGCCACAATGTCGATGATTTTAAGCAGGCGTTGATTTCATCAGCGTATGTTGAACGTGGAATGACGGGAAGTGTTTGTCTGAAGTCACCTGAAAGGAATAACAGAGTGCCACCAAATAGTTTGTCGTTGTTTTTAATATCTTTCAATGTCCTGTTCAACGCCTCAAGCGAATGTTTGTGTGCCATGGTACATTCATCCCAGATGATAATTTTACACTGTTTCAGCACTGTGGCTATGGACGATTGTTTTTTTATGTTGCTCACTGCGTCAGGGTTATTTTGAATATTTAGTGGTAGCTTAAATACTGAATGAGCTGTTCTGCCTCCATCCAATAAAGTTTCCGCAATGCCCGATAATGCAACGGCCAATGCGATGCCATTATTGGATCGTACTTTGGCGAGAATTAGCGAAATAAGGAATGTCTTGCCAGTTCCACCTGGTGCATCTAAAAAGAAGAACCACCTTGTCCTGCTGAAACTGCGAACATAATGCGGTCGTAAATGGTTCTTTGTTCCTCATTCATTAGTGTGACATTGCGAGTAACAATCGCCGCCGTTTCTACAGTGTTGTACTGCATTTCACAATTCATTTCAGTGTTCATTAAATCAGTTGCACCTCGATTTGGCGAATTCATACCGAAATGACTGAGTGGTAAGTTGGCAATGATAATGCAAAGATCCTCAATAGCAATCAATGGTTCATTGTACATATCGTCGCTGAATGTTATTGCTAGATCGTTACACCGTGTACGATGTTGATGCAATATATCATCAGTCATTAAATCTTTGTGATTATCCCACAATATCTCTGCTCGGGCTGGAAAACATGTAGTCAACACTATAGCGAATAGTAGACGAATTTGTATTGCTGTACAGTTCAATGCTGCTTCAGCAAGCATACATTCCCACTGATTGTCATCTTCTAGCAAGCCAAGTGCAAGGCATGCATCTTTATACGTTGTATACTGTTGCCCATTCACTTTATGTATATCTTGAAATGACAATGGGCCAGTAACATGAACCAACAATAGTCGAAGATAAAAGCACTCAGTCTGTCTTGGATTCACTGTAAATACTCGCCCCAAGGCGTTTGATTTGAATAAATTGGGGCATGCATCAACTATTGAGCCTTGCTTGCGGGGTATCCATTGTTTTGTTTGAGCCCATGTGAAATAGCGTGGTACTTGTGAATAGAGTAAAGTACGTGCAAAGGCACCAAAATCATCCGCACGATTACACAATTCAAAAAATTCAGTGAGTGTAGTTTTTGGTGGATTTATAGCACGATCAATCGCTGTCTCGTTCGTGAAATATACACGCTGACCATTTTCAAGATGAACGGCTAACTGAACAACTGCTGGATCCCGTTTATGAATTGGAAAACCAAAGATACGCCAAACAGCTTCATTGGAGCTGATGTACCGACCTATTTGGTAGAGCGTTATTTCATCGTTTTTATTTACTGGAGGAGCATTCACATTGGTATTTTCCACTCTAAACACCGCCATGTCACTGCCTTTATGGACATACTTGCAAATGTATTTGATGCTCTTCACAGAACTGCAGAACTCAACATTAATATGAGCATTGTATGTTTCGCTCAGCAGGGGCGAATATGGCACGACCCAACGATTGTCAATATCAATGTCTGTGTTGCTGATGTTTTTAATAAATGATTGTCCGCCATTATCTGGATTCCTTCGAAGATATATTGGATATCCGTCGACATTTGTGATTGTATCGTTAGTGAAATCTTTAGGGAAATTTTTTGTACATTTTCCATCTGACATGCAAGGCGATGAACGATTAAAAGTACCGCATGGGCCATGAATCATGTTTGCTGTAACAATATCAAACAGCAATTGATCAGTAGACGGATCGGGAATTTCTGCAGAAATTATATTATCTATTTCTTCAGGACAGATTTTGTCGATTAACCAAACCAAAATGTGGGCATGAGGTAATCCTCGCTTTTGCCACTCAACCGAATACAGCTAGTATTCCATCTAGCAACGTGTGGGACCGAATACATGTGATTTAGTAATAAAATTAATTAATGACTTCAGCTTTTGTCTAAACACACGTGCTGTAATGTCATGACGATGTATTGCATTTTGGCCAGGCAACAGCAAAGATGTAATCTCTGGCCATTTTGGATTACATGTGAACGTGATAAATAAACAAGGTCACCCATATTCGCGCACGAAAGTCAGAGCATCCTGTATATACTCTTGCATATGACGTGGACTGTCTACGTACGATGATGGTAGAATGACAGAGTTACCAATTTCGGCGGCGTTGGCGTTGTTGACAATAGCGTCTCACAAGTGAATGTACTCTTCCACACGTAGCTTGAGTTGATTATATCGTAAGTATCGTAGTCGTTCGCCTTTTATCTTCGCGTATATGTCGACCATGAATTGTTGACAAAGCTCTCGAAATCGTAGAATGACGTTATCCAGCCCGCGTCTAATCATCAATCTATACGCATAATAATCCTTCGAGCTAACGTTCTTGTTTGTTTCGGCTACTGTAATAATATATTGATAAATATTAATTTAAGTTAATTGCGTTTAATAATTTAATTGTTTTGTTAAAAGTATAATAATCAAATTCATAATAAATAAAGTACCTGATACGGAATCTCGTTGTTTAATATTTATGCTATATCCGTCTTGTCCCTTCCAGAAGATTAGCGGATATTGGAGAGCGTCATATGAACGGTGTGTATCAGCAATGAACTGAAGATTATTATTTCTCCTACGAATCACAATTTCTCGTGCACCTGTACGATCGCCAACCATGATTCCAGTAACGTCGTCAGCAACAGGTGCATTGAATCTACGAATGTGTTCTCCAGTTGGTGTTTTATCAGGATTAATAACAATAGCGTGATTATCGCTTTCTAATTTGTGCATGTGGGATTTGAATATTTTCAACAATTCATTATGCTCATTCAATAGAGCATCCAGCTCGCTGACGATGCGTCTAGCAAAGAATGAATCAAGGTTATTGTAGCCACAACGTGCATCCACCCGATTAGCTAGTGCGCTTCCGGAGTCCTCGCCGCCCATAAAGTAGATTTGTAAAAATTTATGTGGTCCGTTTGGCATTGGCAGCAATGAGGCTATTTTATGATAAACTTGGCCTCTGATTTTAAATGTAGAATTGTATTGTTGACCATTTGCATTAGTATTTTGAACTATTTCTGTTGCTCCGAACGATGTCATTTGAAAGCATGAGTTGAATGTTCGAATGGACTTCAGGAACACGTTAGAATCTGGATCTGTGCCGATAAGTAAACCGTTCAATGGCTCCGGTGGTATTTCAATTACAGGTAGTTGTACCTTCCCTGACGCGCAACACATCCCGGCTGGTTCATTTTTGAATTTCGAAGCATGACAATACGGGCATTCTTTGTCCATAGCACCAATTACTACTTTTGAATGAGCATAATATTCAATATCGGGCTCATACTGGAATGCTAGACGCAGAAATGATGTAGCTACAAATGCTCGATGTGCCTGTTGGCGTTGTTGGTCATTCGCTCTGCGTCTATTGACAGTAAAACGGTGTGATTGTCGTTGTTCTAATCTCATGACTTCATTGCGTTCAGCTTGTGTATCGTCTGATTGTTCTTGACGCAATTGCGCCATTTTCACACGCGCTCCAGTATTTTCTTCCTGAACTTGTTCTTCGGTTCTTTGGGCTCTTCTATTTCGAATGCTTCTAGATTTATTTGTATCACGGCTCAAATTGGCCCCTTTGCGTTTTGTTGGCATTGTTCACTGTACAATACAAAACACACATGAATAGAACTGATTGAATTATTTAATTATTATATTAATCATTTATTTTATCTTTGATTACATTAAATATACATGTAAAAATTAGATAGTTTCACGAAAGCGAAAAATTTTGTTTCTTAATTATATCGAAAATACATATTGTTAGAAATAGTGAAAAAAAAAATTCTGTCGAAGTTAGAGCTCTTATAAGTAAACACAAAAAAAAATTTCCCAATTGTAATAAAAATCTAACTTTCACTGAATTCGTTTTTCACCATTCCCAACAATGTTTTTGTTATAAATAAGAAAGAATAATTTTTGATTTTATAATAAACGTAAAAAATAATTTATGCTTACAACTCAATAGCCGTTGTTTGCGGGAACTCGTGACACATGTTGAGTATTTTAGAGGTTATGTAAGTCACTTAATTAACTGATCGTGCGATTTACACTCAAAATTAATAATTTTATTAGTTATTAATAATTAATTATATTCAATAATATTAGTTATTAATAAATAAATAATAAAGTTACTCGAGAATATATTTGATATGGGAGTTACACTGAGATAGTAAAAATGTTTAACTATTACGTTTGAAGCATAAACACTAATAATAGCCGAAAACTGTAGAGGTAACATCCCTACTCCGTGCTGTTTACAGAGTGAGAAGTGACACCGGTAGACACATGGAGGGGATAACTTACCAAGTGACAATAATTGATGTTATCGAGCGGGATAGAAAATGATAAAATTATGAAAATGACTATTAAAAAGCAAGGGTTGGTTATAAAAAAGTGCAAATTTAGAGTTGTATGTATTTTTTGATGCCACATAATAAAAAAATTAAAAAAAAAAAAAATTTTATCGAAAAAATAAAAAAAAAATTTTTGGGGTGAACACCCCTTATCACTTAGAGGTTAGAAAAATAAATAGTAGCCGATTCTCAGGCTTACTGAATATGCATAAAAAATTTCATGAGAATCGGTCAAGCCGTTTCGGAGGAGTATGGGAACGAACATTGTGACACGAGAATTTTATATATTAGATTAGATATATTATAGATCTCTACCAAAGTCATCATACTTATTTTACAGATAAATACCAAAGTCAAGTTTGAAGATGAGCTTAATCGGTCAAGTAATTTAGAAATACCAGGATTTCAAAATTTTGAAAACCATAAAAATTCATAGTTATTCACTTTCTTACTCGAATAACTTTTGAATGGGATAACTTATTGAAATTCTGTAAAATGCATCTGAAAGCTCTTTAAATAAGCTTCAATTTGAGTACCATATCATATGTGTAGTCGTAAAATTTTTTAGAAATGCCAGGATTTAAAAATTTTAAAAATTATAAAAATTCATATTTTTTCAATTTTTAACCCGAATTACTTCGGAATGGGATTACTTATTGAATCTCTGTAAGCTGCATCTGAAAGCTTTTTAAATAAGCTTCAATTTGAGTACCACATCATATATGTAGTCTTTAAATTATGTCCTATTCCGCTATACCAATTATGAAATTTTCTATTGCACTGGTTTTAAAATTTTTCCGTCGATATATATTTTTGTCGATTGCATAGAAGTTAAAAACCCTAGTATTGTATACAATCCTCGTTATATTTTTTTTCTATTCATGATGAAATCTACTTCCATTTCGGCTTCCGAATGGTCTTTTTTACTGTTGCAGCCGTTTTGTTAGAATTATTGGCTGTATTATAGTATAAAAATGATATAGATTATAGTATAAACATGATATAGATTATAGTATAAATATGATATAGATTATAGTATAAATATGATATATAGATTTTCGTGTAATGTATTCTGGGGTAGATATTTGTAATTTTAATTAATAACTAATGAAATGAAATCTACTTCTATTTCGGCTGCCGAATGGTCTTTTTTACTGTTGCAGCCGTTTTGTTAGAATTATTGGCTGTATTATAGTATAAAAATGATATAGATTATAGTATAAACATGATATAGATTATAGTATAAATATGATATAGATTATAGTATAAATATGATATATAGATTTTCGTGTAATGTATTCTGGGGTAGATACTTGTAATTTTAATTAATAACTAATGAAATGAAATCTACTTCTATTTCGGCTGCCGAATGGCCTTTTATTAAGTTGAGTTTGTAGCTTAAATATGAAACTTGTATTTTGTCAAAACAAATAAACTTCTTAAAAAATAAAAAAAAAATAAAAAATTAGGACGATGGTTGACAAAGGCCATCCCTACAACTTCCCGCTCACTTTGTACTTAAGCGCTCAAAATTACACATTACGTTTTTGAGCTCTTCAAGCTCGAAATATGATACTTGTGTCATTTTGAGCTCATCGAGCTCAAAACTCTCATAGCAGCTTAATAAAACACAACTTTTTAAATTTTCAAACCGCAATAACTTTTGAATAAATGAACCAATTTTCACACGGTTGGCAGCATTCGACGCAGTTTTCAAAGCCTCATGAAGAATCTTTGAGTATGAATTAATCGAACTAGGAATTTTGGATTGATTCCGAAAAAACACTTTTTTTGGTTTTCTTTCGACAACGATAACTCACGAACAAATCAACCGATTTCGACCGAGCTGACGGCGATCAACGTGGTTTTTGATGTTAAGAGCTGATTAGTTTTTGGAATCGATCAGTAGAGCCATTTAAAAGTTATTACAAATATAAATAATGCTGTGAAGCGGGAAAGAATAGGAGTTACGGTAATTATTACGTGAAGCGTTCCACATTCACGTAACAGGATATTGGTAGGAAAGGATTGAGAAAGGAATGTGGAGAGGATAATCTTAATGTGAGTTTATAGAATATACTAGAAAAAATTATTAGATAGCTCGGACTGGGATTCGAACCCAGAACCTTCCGAAGACATGTCGGCTACTCTACCATTTGAGCTATCCGGTCTATACTAAATTTCCATTCGCTTATTCTATATACATTAAGCCACACCGTCCATCTTACGGCAAGCATTTTTACAAATATAAATAATGCTGTGAAGCGGGAAACAATAGGAGTTACGGTAATTATTACGTGAAAATGGACACACCGTCTCATACCGAAGATCGACGTTTGGCTAAACCGAAGTCATGGCGAGGTCAATTACTATCTGACGCAGTTGTTGTCAGGACATGGATGTTTTCGGACGTATCTTCACCGCTTCAAGCATGATGATTCACCGGAGTTCCCGTCCTGCCCAGGAATCAATGAAGACGCGGAGCACGTTTTCTTTGAGTGCCCACGATTTTACCCACAGCGAGATGAGCTGGAGATGATCCTAAAGAAGAAAATCCAACCAGAGACAATAGTAGAAGCAATGTTGTCATCAAGAGCCTCCTGGAACGCCATCAGCACATTTGCAACAGAAGTCCTTATAGACTTGCGTTCCATCGAAAGAAGAAGAGCAAATGACAACAACTAGAAGAAAGGTAAAATAACACCTTAGCTACCAGAAGAAAGAGCAGTAGCTAGATCCTCCCCTCACGACGTAATGCCTAACGGCGGTTTCCATGAGGGATTAGGGGAAAGAGGAAAAGGGGTTTAGGGTTTAGTGGGTAGGGGCGCTAGCGTCGAGTTTTAGTATGACACTGCGTCGAGTCGCCACATATCCAGGCCAAACAACTATGCCTAGAATCCGTAAAAAGGATTCCCCTAAAACAAAAACACACACACACACACACACACCTGCGGCAGAGGATAAACTGCTACCAGGCGCGTCTCCTCGTAGCGGATGGGAGAACGCTCGCTGTCCTTGGATGACACTAGGTCTCTTAGTTGATGAGGTACAGAGGGTAGGAGCCAAATAAAATACGCTCCCGTGGACAAAACTCCCCCTTTAATGGGTTGGTCACACTAACTGACCTAGCAAGACGATCGTTCCCTGCTGTAACTCACTGGGAGTGTCCGGAACCCGTGTCGATTATTTCCGACGATGCAGGCCACGGCTGATGTGAGCTTGCTCTGCCGAGGTGAAAGTTGCAGCAGTGGATCAGGAGCCAGCCACCTCGGGCCTTGATCAGGAAGTACGCAGTGAGTGTTAGAAATCGGAATTTTCACCGCCTCGAGCGAGTCTAGTCCGTCCGTGTATTCCAGGACTGGCTAAGTATCGGCTAGGCCTCAGGGAACTGGGGTAGGAGTACTATCTCCGAGGGTACACCCGTCCCTAGTTATGACAACCCGCTCCACTCCGTACGATGCGCTGGTAAATCAAAAAGTATGAGTAATTTACAAGAAACAAATAAGAGTGGAAACAGGGTTCATGCCCAACAAGCAACGATTGAAGCAAGCGCTGAAATGAAGAGAACGCAAGCGCTGGAGCTCCTTGAAAAGCTGACCATTGAGCTGCAAGAGTTTGTCCAAACTAAGGTCAATATCCACAAGGAGATAAAGACCAAGACAACCGGTGTAGTCATTGCTCTTGGAAGATTCAAGAAACTGGACGAGGAATGGCAGTCATTACGACGACGCATTCAAACTGAAGTTGAGACGGAAGAAGCAATGGGCACTGGAGCCGACGGTGACGGCGAATCTGCTGCTGAGGGCAAGGGTGAAACTGACACAAGGCCTGGAAAGAGAAAGGACCGAAATTCGCCAGAGCCAACCGACAAGAATCAAATTTCGAAGATTTTTCTTTAGTTGAAAATGTAACTTTATATATTTTCCTTAGCTCTTCCCTATTTCAATATTTTGTTTCTTTTTTTTTGAATATTTTAATTTCAATGATTTGAGAAATAACGAATTCAAGATAAATCCTAATATAGAAGATCATCAAAAGTTATATAAAGAAAGCTTCGATCGTTAATACTTTCAGAAATAAAACATCTTGATATATCATGCATGAGTACATATGTACATTAGTAATATGGATCAGTATTATATGACAGTGTAGAGATATTTTAGAATATACTCTTACAATATAGTTTACTTAAGTATTTTAGGCATGAGGTCAGGAGAGTAAATTGTAGAACGACGTGAATATTGCAATGTATACTCTAGTCTTGATTCCGACTTGGCATATCTACAGTGCAATGAATATATTAACTCTTAAGTCGGAAATGAGCATACGACAATCCAAGTACAATAGTAAGAGAAAACAATGTCAATGCATACCGTAAATAAGTAAATAGGTTTGTACTATATAGTACATTTAATTTGAAATCCATCTATAATAGAGAAATTCATGAGTGTTATAAGGTTACAGTGGAAATAAGCCAGATAAACGGTTTTGTACATGAAAAAGAGGAAATGTTCAATTCTTTCGCCTCAGTATGCAACAAGCAAGACCTTGTACTTTATTCTATTTTTACTTCCAATAGAGAAAATGTCCATAAATATTAATGTTTTTATGGATTAAACTACTGTAAAAATTCATTTTTGCCGAATGTCTTTATTTTTTAAGAGAAAAATACAACGTGATATTGTGTTGCAACATGTATTATTTGCAAATGTTTATTTGACATTACTCAAGTTAAACTTATTTTGAAATAAGTGATACTTATTACTTAATAAACAAACGTTTAGATCCAAACATATATGCCTTGATTTCGTCATGTGTGTTTGTATCCAATCTGATGTATCCAAATACATCGAAATATTTGACGTTACTAGGTATAAATATGAATAGTAAGTTATAATTATACACTGAAAGAAATTTTCTTTAAAAATTACCGTTGAAATTCACGGTAATCGTGGGACAAATGACACTACCTAATCATTTGTCGATAAGTGAGATAATTTTTAACTTTTTTTCAACAAATTTTACCGTAGTCTACTGTAAATTTTATCAGGTTTTCGGTAAATTTTATAAAGTCTACCACAAAATAAATGTATTTTTTCGTAATTTTTATTTCAAAAATGATAATAAATAAAAGGGCCGCATTATGTCCTACGATTACAGTGAATTTAATGATAATTTTTAGAGGAAATTTCTTTCAGTGTAAATATTCACATTCAACTATATATAAACAAATATAAAGATACAGGTAAAGTTCCTGAATCATTAAACTATCGAAGTTCTACTGTAAGTAAGGCATTGAATATAGAGTTTTTTGTCTATTTATACACGAACATCTAATTAATATACGAAAATAGACAGTTTTCATCCAAGCAGATATTATAAATCTTTACTAAAATGTATTATTACATATTGGTAGTATACACAGTAAAAAATTTTGCGTCATTGCGTCAAATAATTTTGTGTTTAATATTTAACACTTTTATGTGTAAATTTAACATTAATTGTGTTAAATTAACACAGAAAAATGTTAAATTAACACAAAAAAGTGTAAAATATTTAACATAAAAATTTTTAACACAAAATTTTTTGATGCAATGACGCAAAATTTTTACTGTGTATCGATTCATATTTAACTATCAGCGTATAGATTAAAATTAATAAAATATTTTGATTTCCATAGATAGAAGTTTACAAAAAATATTAATTAGATTTTTGATTATATGTAACTAAATATAAACATAAGTGATTGGATATGAAAGTATTAAATTACGCAGCATCCTGGAAAAGCTGTTGTCTTAGAATATTATCATAAATAATAATATGTAACTAATTTAATAGAAATATGCGGGTAAAAATGTAAAATAAATGATTATATAATATATTTAAAAATTTTTTTTTAGATTAAATTCTAATTATTGATTCCTCTATGACAATCATATGTTAAAAATTAAAAACCACTTAGATATACTTAGATGTTCATGGATATAGCGAGATCTATTTGGATCTCTTTGGGTACGGTCAGATCGGTTTGGATCCTTATTGATGACCCCAAAATTTGGATCCGAGTATATCTGACTGTTTAGATCCAATTATATATACTTAAATTCAAATATTATTTATCAGTTATTTTTTCATAAAAAATTGAAATTTCAAAAGAAGTGATGCTCGTAGACTTGATTTCGCGAATTGAAACAAAGTTTAAGCAATATGATAAAAACAATACAAGATACAATTAAAGCAAAAACATGTACTCAAAATTAGTACAATGATCTTCTAGAGCGATTTAAAAATTTGATGTAGGCATAGATTGTAGTAGTTTTTTAGTAGCTAGCATAAAGTTTCAATAACTGAACGATTTAATGCTAAAAATGTTTTGATAAATTTAGTTAAATCACGTTCTGAAATAACAAAAAATGCTGATTTTATAACTAAATAAAGTGGTCAAGTGGATCGAATTAAATTTATCCGAAAAGAACGTTTCAATTTCCATATTTCGTAAAAAAAAAATATACAAATTAAAAGTAAAATACTGGAAATACAAGTTATGTGAAGTTAAATGCTCTTTGGCAGTTAATACAAATTGATATTAAGTCATACAAAAATATACCAACAATATATTCGGAACAAACGTCAGTAAAGAGCACACACAAAATAAATCGTTAATACATGATGGTTACAATCCAGAGTTTAAGAAGCTTTAACTGCTCACAATTATAATAGAAATAATTAAATTTACTGACAATTGAAAGGCGAGATGATTTATTAAATTATACGGTTATATCAGAATAGATCAAGAGTATAAAGACCGTAGAAGAAAAAGAGATTTCCATGAATATTGAAAAGAGTATTCGTAACCTTTGTACTTCAGTTTTTATCTACCAATTCATTGAGAACATACACATTTTAAAATCTAGTGTTTATCTTATGTCGCATTGTTATTTCGTTTTAGAATGAGACTTGGCAATGAGAGAAACGATCACTTGCAGTCAGAAATAATTGAACCGTATCGAGATGGGGAGATGGGTGAATGCTCGACGGTGCGGTGAACGAAGCTGTCGAATCGATGGTTAAAATAAGTAAAGGGGGTACATGTATATATATATATATATATATATATATATATATATATATATATATATATATATATACAGATTGATCGGGTAAAACACGTTTGGGGGAATCAAAGTGAAATACGAGTTATACAGTAAAGACAGTTGTAGTATTGAGGATAGAAGAGGAAAGACTGAGGAAGAAGAAAGCTGGTTGTTACATCGGTCGGTGAAGCGCTTTTCCAGGTTCCGTCCACTCGATCGAACAACTTTACTTGAGTATTTGTTCAGCGGAGGAAAACGCGAATAAAGAGAGAACAATCACCGGTATTCGTATAATGAAACGAGAAAAGGATTCAACGAGTTTATCTTTCGATGATTCAACTATGGAGTTTTCTTTGTATCATACTACACACAAAAGGTATCGACTTAATTGTCAAATTGATCCTACTCACACAAAAAAAAAAAAAAAGTTACGTTTAACACAAAAAATATGTTAAGGGTAATTTTTGGTTTAATATAGTTTCAAGATTAAAGTATAATACTATACCACGAAAAAAATAAAGTTGGTAAAAGATGGTAAGAAAATTCAATTTATAAGAAAATCCAGGATAATAACGGTATATCACGTTATGATTAATCTTGTTTTTTTCTCGTATAGAGGAAAAAGAAAAGAAAATACATTAGGATGAACATAAGGTTCGTGTTAGTAAAAGGCGAGTTTAATCAATTGTGCGCAAAAAAGTGAGTGTTGATTAACATAAAGTGTATTTTATTATATTATACCTTTTTCTCTTAATACTTTAAATCTTTTACGGATTTAAAGATGAAAGATGTGTTACTGCAGAGTCACATTAATAATCTTGGGTTCGATTCAACGTCGACGATGTTGGGTTGGTAAAGGCGACAAATCCGCAATTTGTCAATGGGAAGGTAGGCAAAAGTAAGCTGTTATTTCTTGCCACCCAAGGAGTATAAGGCTTGAGATTACGGTGGATGGGTTTACTCAATTAATAACCAGATTAATTCTGATTCGATGTTTACCTTTGCTTACTCAGTCAATTGTTCATTTTAAGTTTTAATTTTTTGTTGCACATCTATAATTATGATAATTATAACTTTTTTTTTACACTAAAAAAGTCATTCTCGTTGTAGAATTAAATCGCTCATTTTGGTTTATTAAAAATTTCTAGAGCAGTAAAAAAAAAGTAGAAAAAAATGTAAATATGTGATCCATACTATAGACAAGGTATCAACTTTGATGAACGAAACAAACTTTTTTCATTAAATAGATACGAAGAGCAACGAAACATTTTGGTTTATTTTGTCTTTTTTTTTTCTGTATGATATGGTATATGAAACGATGAAACGAGGTAATAACGTGAATAGGTTTTCAATATGCTTCAACCCCCATTTCAACACTGTACTCAAACTCTGTAGAGTTCTTGGTCAACATCAATGTAATTCCCCGGATGATTTGCATCGGTATGGATAAAAAAAGCTCACTTTGATGCATCTATCATTTTTTTATAAATTCTTTATTTTTATCATCCATCCGATAGTTGATGCAACAAAATTACGTGATATTGGAGAGTTTTCACTCACCAATAAATTCCAGACAGAACCACGAAAGCAAAAGCATTTATAAATCTTGTTCCCTCTAGAGATCGCTGCTGCGATTTTTTGCAGCTGCGCATGATACGTATAATAATTCATCGATCGCAAAGTTAATGGTGATACATTATGACCTGACCATATGTGTTATACTACAGTACGAAATGATCGGCAATGTACGTATGTGTTGCACAGTCAAAATTTGTTACAAAAAAAAAAATAGAAAAAAATACGTGAAAAAATTTTACGAACCTCTCTTCTGTCGTATTTTTTTATTATTCCGCAAGTTGTCACCGGATGGCTGATTTATGAACGAATTTATTTATATTTGAAAAATAAATAAATCTTTACCTGAAATTAAAATGAAAAATAATTTCTCAGTTGAACTTTAAATTACCCTGAAAAAAATTTTAAACTTTAGACTCTGAGTTTAATTAAAAGAAAACACAAAAATATATCTAATTAAAATTTAAATTAATGACTCTCTTTGTGATTAGTAATTATCATAAAAGTTTAATTGTGTTTATTATAGTACTGTTAAATATTCTTATTAACTTCTTTAACATTTAAAAGTATACTAAAATACAAGAAAAAATTAACGCGATGTGAATTTACACGGTTAAAGAAGAGTAATCAAGTAACTTTTTAAAGTCGAGAAAGTCCGATCGAGTGTTGGAAAACACGATTTTCATTTAAGCGGCAAAGACGGTAATAAAATAGAAAAATAATATAAGTGATGAAGATTATAAGTATATTCGTACAATGAAAAACATAAAAAACATACGAGAAACAAAAAGGACTTAGAAAAAAACAAATAAGCGTGAAAAATGTTTATATATACTGTAAATCAGATAAGCTTTTCCTAAAAATCAATTTGAAAGTTCCAAAAGCAGGAAAAATGTCAAATTGAAAAAATATATACGAATAATATATATACATACATGAACTTGTAAGTAATTATCTCCAGTAGCTACCTCTTTACTGGATGTCAATAAAATGAGAGTATGAACGCAAGTTGATTGCGCGAAGTATATATGATGGAAAGTGGAATGAAATCTCAGCAGCAGTCAATTCAAGCTAGTTGGATAATTTATTCTATCCAATTATACGTAGCTTTTCTAAGTTATTAAAAGTACCCTCGAGTAACGCGTTAAGAAAAAACTAAATACACCTAACGTATAAAGAATAAGTTCTGTAAGTTTTTAAGTTTTGATAACACATACTATACATAGTTTGCATTTTCACTGTTATCTTCACCTCAATTTAGCTTTTAATGTCGAGAAAAATATCGAAAGAGCATTATACTTTTATACATAAAGTGCACAGCTCGGCAAATAGGGGGGGGGGGTCAAGAAAGAAAGGCATTGGTTTTCTGAGCTATTGCACACCTCATAATATAAAGCGTTCAAAAACGGCTTATTTTAATCAATTATTAAATAATTATAGGGTAGAAGTACCGTTTTTGGCCACCTTAGTACCGTTTTTGGCCAGTTAACATTTGAATTAATTTATAAAAATTTATAATATTATAACCATGTTTTTGTTGAGTTTTAAAAAATTTATATTCAAACAAATTGAGTTTGTAATGGTTTATTTATATAAATTCATTTCTATCGTTTATTTGAACAATAAATGGCCATGAACGATACAGTAGCCACAAACGGTACTTCTACCCTATCATATGTTCATTCCAATTTTTATCCTTTTTTAGTCTCAACAGCCAATCCCCTCTTTTTCTCACGTTGCACTCACTGGTAGAAACGGTGCTATCCTTGTTGCACTTATAATTATAAAGCTATTGCAGTTTTATTTTTTTCTTTTAAGCAAATAACAATTTCGAAAAAAACGCACTGCTACAAAACAGGTAATTAAAAAATCTATCACCTAGCAGAGCGTTTTTTTCCAAATCCTTCTTTGTCTAGGAGAGAAATATAAAGCTGCAATTGTAGGGACCGGCTGTTAACTTTTCAGTTGTAATTTCATTTAGCTTAGTGAACAATAAAATCACAGAATTGTTTACTCTATTACATATCAACGATATATGTTCTATTACTATATTTAATAAATAAACACATTTTTTTTTGGACTGTTAGAATAATTTTTTAGGTACTGAGAAACTTTTAAGTACAAAAATTTATTCTCTTGACTCAAGAAAATGGTATTTTTCAAAATGGTATTCTTGGTTCAATATTTCTTCTCTCAAAGTCAGTGTGTATTTTTTCTTTCTTGTCAATGTATATTCTTATTCGATTTCCATATCGCTACGAAAAATAATTTATGTAATAAATTTTGTTTGATTTATATCATGATTGTTAGTATTTTAGTATTTAATTTTCCCGCACCTGCATGCGCAATGGCAGTGATATAAGAATCAAGAGAAAATATAATTGCTAGACGGAAAAAATAATCGATACAATCAACAGACAATCAGTAAACTTAATCGATTTTTTTAACTTCCCGCTAAGAAAATTGAAAATTTTCGAAAATCGGGAAGTTATTGTTTTTACCCCGTTTTTCGAAAATCGAGTTTTCATCAGATCTCGACGTTTTGAGGTCCTAAGAAGCTTCCCTGACTATTCCCGCGATGGTATCTATATGTCTGTTTGTATGTATGTATGTATGTATGTGTGTATGTGTGTGTGTGTGTGTGTGTGTGTGTTTTTTGTAGGGGAATCCTTTTTACGGATTCTAGGCATAGCTGTTTGGCCTGGATATGTGGCGACTCGACGCAGCGTCATACTAACTCGACACTAACGCCCCTACCCACTAAACCCTAAACCCCTTTCTCTTCTATCCTCTGATCCCCCATGGTACCGCCGTAAGGCATTTCTTCGCGGGGGGAGGAATTAGCTGCCGCTCTTCCTTCTGGTGGCTAAGATGTTTTTTATTTCTATCTCCCTTCTAGTTTCTGTTTTCTGCTCTTTTTCTCTCGATGGACCGCAACTCTGTAAGCACTTCAGTGGCAAAGGTGCTCGTGGCGTTCCAGACAGCTTCTGATGACAGCATTTCTTCTACTATTGTCTCCGGTTGAATTCTCTTTTTAGAATCTTCTCTAATTCATCGCGCTGTTGGTTAAAACGAGGACATGCAAAGATCACGTGCTCCACGTCTTCAGCGACACCTGGGCAGGATGGGCACTCCGGAGAATCGTCGTGCTTAAAGCGGTGAAGATAGGCTCGGAAGCAGCCGTGTCCTGACAACATCTGCGTAAGGTAGTAGTTAACCTCTCCATGACTCCGGTTCAACCAGTCGTCGATCCTCGGTATAAGACGATACGTCCATCTTCCTTTTTCTGCAGCGTCCCACTGGAGCTGCCATCGGTCGAAGCTGTTTTGCCGTTCTTCAGTTCTGAGCTCTTCAGCGCTTAGTGTAGTTGACCTTTTACGATGATAAAGGTTCCGTCTTTCCTCAGCGAGGACTCTGAGAGGCAGAGTTCCGGAAATAACGCACACTGCTTCCTCGGATATTGTGCGGAAGGCGCTGGCGACTCTTAAGGCACACCGTCGGTATACTGGTCCAGCCTTCCTCCATGATTCTTGCATCTCGAGAGCGTTGGTCCAAATAGATATACCATATGTAAGCACCGATGTGACTACAGATGATAACAGTACCCTTCTGCTCTGCTTTGGCCCTCCGATGTTCGGCATCAGTCGTGCTAGACTTGTTCCCACTGCTGACGCCTTGGCACTGACGTGTTCTACCTGCTGCTTAAAGTTGAGTCGGGCATCAAGCATCACTCCTAAATATCGAATATAAGGTTGTGATGTGATTTCTTGTTCGGCGACTTTCAGCTTAATTGTCTCTACCACTTTCCTGCTGGTAATAAGCACTGCCTCAGTTTTGTGTTGCGCCAGTTGCAGGTTCACTGCGTCCATCCACCGGTTATGTGTGTGTGTGTGTGTGTGTTGTGTGTGTGTGTGTTGTGTGTGTGTGTGTTGTGTGTGTGTGTGTGTGTGTGTGTGTGTGTGTGTGTGTGTGTGTGTGTGTGTGTGTGTGTGTGTGTGTGTGTGTGTGTGTGTGTGTGTGTGTGTGTGTGTGTGTGTGTGTGTGTGTGTGTGTGTGTGTGTGTTTTCCCCCTTAGGGGGGGGGAATCCATTTTACGGATTCTAGGCATAGTTGTTTAGCCTGGATATGTGGCGACTCGACGCAGCGTCATACTAAAAACTCGACGCTAACGCCCCTACCCACTAAACCCTAAACCCCTTTCTCTGCTATCCTCTGATCCCCCATGGTACCGCCGTAAGGCATTTCTTCGCGGGGGGAGGAATTAGCTGCCGCTCTTCCTTCTGGTGGCTAAGATGTTATTTCTTCCTTCTAGATTCTGTCTTTTGCTCTTTTTCTCTCGATGGAACGCAGCTCTGTAAGCACTTCTGTGACAAAAGTGTTCGTTGCATTCCAGGCAGCTTCTGAAGACAGCATTGCTTCTACGACTGACTCTGGTTGACTTCTCCTCTTCAAGATCCTCTCCAGCTCCTCACGTTGTGGATTAAAACGCGAGCACTCGAAAAAAGCGTGCTCCGCATCTTCAGTGACTCCAGGGCAGGACGGGCACTCCGGAGAATCGTCATGCCTAAAGCGGTGAAGATAAGCCCGAAAACAGCCATGTCCTGACAACATCTGCGTTAGGTAGTAGTTGACCTCTCCGTGTTTCCGGTTCAGCCAAATGTCGATCTTTGGTATGAGACGATGCGTCCATCTACCCTTCTCTGCGGCATCCCACTGAGATTGCCATCGTGCGATGCTGTGCTGTCTTTGTTCCGTTCTGAGTTCTTCTGCGCTCAGTGTTGTTGACCTTTTTCGTTGGTAAAGGTTCCTTCTTTCTTCAGCTAGGACTCTGAGAGGTAGAGTTCCAGAAATTACGCACACTGCTTCCTCAGATATTGTGCGGAAGGCGCAAGCTACTCTTAGGGCACTCAGGCGATATACTGGTCCAGCCTTTCTCCATGCTTCTTGTAATTCTAGCGCATCGGCCCAAATGGATATTCCGTACGTAAGCACTGATGTGACTACAGTTGCCAACAATAGTCTCCTGCTCTGCTTTGGGCCTCCGACGTTAGGCATCAATCGTGCGAGGCTTGCCCTTACTACTGACGCTTTGGCACTGACGTGTTCCACTTGCTGTTTAAAGTTGAGACGGGCATCAAGCATCACTCCCAAATATCGGATATAAGGTTGTGATGTGATTTCTTGTTCGCCGACTCTAAGATTGATGGTCTCTAACACTTTCCTGCTGGTAATAAGCACTGCCTCAGTCTTATGTTTCGCCAGTTGAAGATTCATTGTGTCCATCCACTGGTTTACTTGCTGGAATGCTAGATCAAACATGTGGTGAATCTCGTCCAGGTGTTTAGCGACAATCACTACGGCCACGTCGTCCGCATACGCTACAAGTTTAATATTTCTTGGGATCTTTAGCCTTAGAAGCCCGTCATACATGATATTCCACAGCAGTGGGCCAAGAACAGAGCCCTGCGGAACACCTCCGGTGATTTCGTACTCTTTCGGACCGTCCTTTGTGTCATATCTGAGGACTCTATCCGTGAAGTAGCTAGCTACTATTTTACTTAGGTATCCTGGCACGTTCTTCTCTTTGAAGAGCTTGCATAATGCAGTCCCAGTTAGCAGAGTTGAAGGCGTTTTTGATGTCTAACGTCGCCACCAGGCAGTACTTCTTCGTACCACCCTTCCATCTGGTTCCTGCAATTGCCTCCTGGGCCGTAGTAACAACCAGATTGATCGCGTCCAGGGTTGATCGTCCTTTTCGGAATCCATACTGGTTGTTTGCCAGGAGTGGATCTGCAACTGCTTCTATTCTTTGATGAATTATGCGTTCGAATATCTTACCGGCTGTATCCAGCATACAAAGTGGACGGTAAGATGACGGCTCTTCTGGTGGCTTTTTTCCTTTAGGGAGTAGAACCAGTCGTTGTTGTTTCCATTTCCGAGGAAATGTCCCTTCCTTGAGGCACGTATTGTAAACTTTCAAGAATAACGTTGGTGCTGCCTTTATGGCTGTTTTCAAGGCAATATTAGGGATTCCGTCTAGTCCCGGCGCTTTTTTATTCCCTACGCGGTTACAAGCCTCCATTAGTTCTTCTTCCGTGACAGATGGAATGTCTTCAGGGTTTAGCTGCCTTAACTGGCCGGTGAATACCGGTTGTTGAGGAAACAGCACAGTAACAATCCTCTCTAGGAGCCGCGGACACGTAGGCGACGGCATTGGCTGGTATTTCAGGTGGGCCGTGACCACCTTGTACGGTTTGCCCCATGGGTCCTTCTCCACTTCTTCGACGAGTTCTTTCCGACAGCGTCTTTTATTATCCTTGATGGCTTTGTTTAGTTCCCGACGGGCCTTTTTATACTCTGCCACCAGTTCTGCAAGGTTAGGTCGACGGAAGCCACGCTGTGATATTCTTCTTTTCCTGAGGCATTCTTTACGAAGAGCGCTGATGTGATCGTTCCACCAGTGCACCGCGGGTCTTCTATTTATGCCTCGTTTTCGTGGCATACTGGCGTCACAAGCTTCGGTCACTCTTTTCATAAGTTCTTTAGTCTGATCTTCTGCGCATCCAGCGGTGATCGGGCCATTATCCAAAGCAGTCGTCAGCGTACCCACGTCGAAAGATTGTACTCTCCACCGAATGTGGTTAGGTAACCTACTAGTTCCTCTAGTATCCTGGTCATTTGATATCTCCCAGAGAATCGCGTTGTGGTCACTGGCAGTGTAGATATCCAGCACCTTCCAGTTGAGGTTACCTCTCGCGAGGCTGCTACTGACGAACGTGAGGTCTACGATGGAACTTGCGTCTCCTTTGGTGTAGGTTGGTGTGTCACCACTGTTGAGTAAGACTACGTCTAATGCAGTAAAAGCCTCAAGTAACGCTTTACCTCGTGCGTTAGTTAGCTTGCTACCCCAGTCTACTGCCCAGGAGTTAAAGTCGCCGGCTATCGCGACTGGATGATGCTGCTTCGCGTCCTCTGTCAGTCGATCCAGAAAGTGAGTGAAGTCAACAATAGAGAGGCTAGGTGGTGCGTAGCAGCTATAGAAGCGAACGCCATCTACTGATACTGCTACAAAGCCGGCATTGCAATTATTAACTACGCTCTGGAATGGGAGCTTGCCACAGGACCAAATGACGGCCCTAGTGGTCGTGTCCGTTTCCCATAATTTGCCTTTAAGGCATTTATATGGCTCAGCTATTAGTACAAGGTCAGGCCCTAGTTCACGCACTGTCTGCAGAAGCAAGTCATGTGCAGCCTCACAATGATTGAGGTTGAGCTGCAGTATCTTCATGTTCTTTTGTTTATTAACCTCTGAAGCGCCTCTTGGAATACCGGGCATTTGTGGTTGCCGGCGTAGTGGGCAGAGTTCTCTGCGCTTTCGGTTTTCAGCGCATAATGCACATTTGGCTGGATTCTTACAACCAGCGATCTTGTGCCCCTCTTGTCCGCACCTGATGCAAAGCTTAGATCGGTCTACGCTACTTTTGCACTGAAATCCATGATGCCCGAAGTGCCAGCACTTGAAGCATTGGGTTGGTCTTCTCGTGGCTCTAATTCGGCAGTTTACCCAGCCGATACGGATTTTACCGCTTCCTTCCAATATCTTCCGCGCTGCAGCTGCTGGTAGAGTCACTACGGCAGTCTGGGTACCTCTGTAGGCCTTTCGGATCTTAATTGCCTCTAGCGATACCTCGCAGGATTCTCCGGTTGCCATCTGCAAGGCGGCTTGAATGTCTTCCCTGGTTGTAGTGTCATCAAGGTCTCGGATTTCGACGTCTTCCTGTGGACCTTTGCAGATCACTTTGGCCTCTTCTTGTAGGATGCCCTCGATGGTTTTCTGTAAAGCTTGGCCTTTATCGGAGCTCTTCCTAGAGAGCGTAATCAGCATGTTTCCGGCCCTAGTTTTATGGATCTTATCCACCGTAGTACGGACCTGCTCGTCAGGGACATCATTTTCATTTTACGCAAAATCTCAGCGTACTTCGCCGGCTCAGCTGGGCGGATGATCAGTGCGTCTGGCCTGATCCACTTTCGCGATTTCTTCCGTTTAGGTTCAGGACGGGGCTCCTCGGGAAATTGCTTTGGGAGCTGTTCTTTCCTTTGCCTTCTTTGTTCTTTCTTGGACTGGACTTTCTGCCAAGCAATCGCTTTTGTCCGTTCGTCCCTTTGCATTGTCGCTCTTTGTGGAGGGCTTTGTCTCAGGTCCTTCTTCTTGGTGACTTGGCTGCACGTTGGGTCTGGAGAGGATCGATCTTTCCTTTTTCCAGTCTTCGTGACAGTTTCTCGTTTGTCTTCGATGACCGATTCACCGTCACCTTCGGCTCCGGTATCCATTGCTTCGTCAGTCACAACTACAACTTCGTTGGTTTGCCCCGGTGTAGCACGGGGAGTGCGTCGCGATGCTAATCGCCATTCTTCATCCAGTTTTTTGAACCTTCGAAGGGCGTTAGTTACACTAGTCACCTTGGTCTTGATCTCCTTGTGGATATTGACTTTTGACTGAACGAGATTATTTAACTCATTAGTCAGCTCCTCCAGGCGTTCCAGCGCTTGCGCTCTCCTCATTTCAGCGCCCGCTTCAATCGCTGCTTGTTGGGCATGAAGCCCGTTTTCATTCTTGTTTGTTTCCTGTGAATTACTCATACTTTTTGATTTACCAGCGCATCGTACGGAGTGGAGCTCAAGCTGTGTGTGTGTGTGTGTGTGTGTGTGTGTGTGTGTGTGTGTGTGTGTGTGTGTGTAAATCTCTCATAACTTTTGAACGGATCATCCGATTCGTTCGAAATAAGCGGCGTTCTAAAGAGTTCTTTTGCCCCTAGAATTCTGCTACTAATTTATAGAATTTGAGTCAATCAATTTTGAGAAATCTCAAAAATAAAATTTCCAAAAATTCGTTTTTTTTTAAATATCTTTCAAACAGCTGAACCGATCAATTCCAAAAACTAATCAGCTCTTAACCTCAAATAATCACGTCGATTGTCCCCAGCCCGGTCAAAATCGGTTGATTTGTTCGTGAGATATCGTTGTCGAAAAAAATTGAAAAAAATGTTTTTTTCAGAATTTCTTTGAACTTTTTAGTCTGACTAGATTACGTTTGAATTTTTTTAAAGAACTTAAAAAACTGCGTTGAATGCCGTAAACCGCGAGAAAATCGGTTAATTCATTCAAAAGTTATTGCGGTTTGAAAATTCAAAAAATAGTGTTCTATAAAAGTTCCATTAACTTTTTGAGCTCGAAGAGTTCAAAAGCACAGAACAGCGATTTATTTGAGCTCGGAGAGCTCAAAATTACACAAAAATTATATTTTTGAGCTCGAAGAGCTTAAAAAATAAGTGAATTGTTGAGCACTTAGGTATGGAGGTAGTGGGAAGTTGCAGGGATGGCCTTTAGGGTCAACCGTTTTCCTAATTTTTTTTAGTAGAAGCAATGGGTTAGGTCAGTGGAGATCACCGATAAAGTCGATTGAATCAACCGAAAAATAATCTGTTGACTCTAATTATTTTTTTCCACTTACACTTCCATAATCAAATTTACTGAATAAATGATCTAGTAAGTTCAAGATTTATTTTATTTTCATATTCGAAACAAGACTCGAGAGAATTTTCCTGACATAAAATTGAATTTTCTTGTTTCTATCAAAATACTATCCTGTGATTTGAACGCTTTAATAATATTAGAAAATTCTAAAAAGCATAAGCTTAGGTTGTATTTATCCACCAAATTTATCCGATTACGACTGTATCTACATATATTTATAAATAAACATCGGAGTATACAGCACTTCATCATACACTGTAGAGGAGTTATATTTGCATATTGCCTGATGATATCTACATATTGACACATATGTTTTAAATATCATCAATCGACAGCCTCAACACGGAGAAATTTGATATCATACGCTACTCTTAAAAAGTATTCATTAATTTTATGATAATTACATTCATCAACTTTCATCATCACATACTCCGAACAATTTTTTTTTCGTAACGAATATATTCTTCATGTAGACAATTACTTTTTCCATAATTTAAAATAAATGTCTTCCTTAACAAATTGGAAAACCAAAGATTTATCTAAAAAAGTTGACACTGTCACTCGACGGGTCTAATTTTCTACAAACACGTTAACTATTAACTAACATTATTAATTGCTTCCATTTATTTTTAATAATTTTATAATTATTTTAGGAAGAACCATATAAAAAATAACCATCTAAATTTTTTGCGTAGAAAAAAGATATATACTATCAGAATAGATAAAATCATTTTTTTGTACTATTTTACCAAAATTGAAATGTGTCCAAAATTGGTAGTTTAATCTATATAATCAAAAAAGTAAGTGAAACTTTGTCTTTGGCGTATTTATACGGTGAAATGGTTTTTTTTTTTTTTTTTTTTAAGTTAAATTTAGTATCATCAGAAAACTCTTGATGAGAATTTATGCCTTTTCAAGGTTTTGTATAGATTTTAACGATGGTTAATTTATTATATTTCCGGGGTCATACTACGTGGATTTGAATTTCGTCCTAAATATCATTTGTTTATTAATTTATTTTGTTTCCTACATTAATGTAGCTGTGTGTCAAATATTAATCAATGTAATGAAGCGAATAAGGAAAATTTTGTGACGTGCTTACAGTTACGATATTGGAGTTTGATAGTGAAACTTGGTACCATCAGAAAAATGGTAACCTAAATTTGTCTTTTCATGGTTTCATATTTTTTTGGTGATAATCGAATTTTTTTTTGTTGTTTTTAAAGCAGTTTTAAATAGTTTCTTGATTTTATAAGTTAGTTCAGTCACATTTTCTATCAAATTATTGGTAATTGATTTTTTCATAGCAATATTATTTTAAAATACTCTGACTATGTATATTGTGATTAAAAATAACAAAAAATCAACAAGCCAAAGTTTTTTAACTTCCCGCTAAGAAAATCAATGATTTTCAAAAAACCGGGAAGTTATTGTTTTCACCCGGATTTCTGAAAATAGAGTTTCCATCAGATCTCGACGTTTCGAGGCCCTAAGAAGCTATTTTGACTAGTTTAGCGATGATGTCCGTATGTCCTTGTATATATACGCACACGCGCGCACGTGTGTGTAAACGTTTAAGGGGGTAGATGCACTCAGAAGCGTAAAAAAAGGTCTGTTTTAAAAAATTTATTTTTTACAGTAATTAAGTTTATTTTACAAAATAAGTTATACAGAGTTTTTATACAATGCTTTAACTTAACATTTATGAAAAAAAAAAAAAAAATATATATTATTTATTAAAATATCGCCATATTGGTTGGATCCTCTCCCGCGAGTAGTGCTTCGCGGTGACCATCACAGCAGCCTTCACGAAGAGAAATGGATGGTAGATACCACTATACCAGTATGGGCGAGAACGCTATACAGTATGGTATCGAAGATTTTTGTCCATTATTAAATTGTACACATAGATGATTCGACCATTGCGGGAATGGTAACATTGGCGATAGTTATCGTGGATGCCGCAATGCTAGTATGGCCGTCAGGCCCATACTGGCTTGCCGTATGTACAATCCTTTTGGCAGGTAGACCTAGCCAATATTGTGATATTAGCTACAACCCATTAGAGTAACAACAATGTTTATTTAATTATAGACGTAGGTTATGTCCGAAATATATTATATAAATAAAAAATGATATTAATTATTTCATGACATGATCGTTTTTTTTTTTTTATTTTTACTCTGATATGAATTGGTTTTAGTGAAGAAAAATAACAATAACATTCAATTAAAAAATTACAAGAATTTATTTCTGTTTTCTTAAAAATATGAAAGAGATTATTTAAAAAAAATTGATTCTAATTAAAAAAATAAAATTTTCTCAAAAAACCAATTATCTTAAAATTTATAATTCAAAAATTATATTTATTAATTTATTAGAGTCGATTTGTTTTATTTAATTAAAATCAAATTGCGAGTGTCAATAACTAGGCCAGTGTCAGTAACTGGGTCTTTTACTTTATGTACACTGATAGAAGGATTTTTTAACTATTAATAATTTAATTTGTTTGAAGACAATTATTTAATTTATTAAATTTTAATGAATATTTTTTAACAATCAATAAATATTTGTTTGGGAGGAAAGTACATTTATGAATAGTTAATAAGTATTTATTAATAAACAAATATTTATTAACAGTTGATAAATATTTTTTTGAGTAAATTTGTTTCGCTTGCAATGTCATATGATATGAAGATTGTTTATAAGCAAAAATCATCTTTATAAATTATTTGCATTAATTATATTACATTATATTAACGTTTATTATAAAATACCAAATTCTATCACAGTTCATAATTCTTTTATATTTTTAAATATTGAAATCGTTAATTTATTTAGTGAATTGAATTATTATCATGTATTTCAGCTATAGAATTATAAAAAGTGTCAAAAGACAATTGCTATTTTTGCTTTTTATTTTAAATAAATATTTGTTAACAGTTAACAAATATTAATCAACGATTAATAAATATTTATTAACTGTTAGTAAATATTCGTTAACTGTTAACAAATATTTATCAACATTTAATAAATCGTATTTAATAAATAATTTATTAACTTTTAATAAATATTTATTAAATCCTATGATGTTAAAAAATCATTTATTAACAGTTAATAAAGCTTATTAAATAAAAACAAATCCTTTCATCAGTGTAATTTTGGTGGTAACACAAGAGTTTAATTGCTTAAGGAAGTTCGAGCGAATCTAATGTAAAAAATAATTTCCAACTTTGAGTTTTGAAATTAAGTATACGTATAAATAAATACGTCATCTATATAATCTCAAAATTTTAAAAAGATTCACCGTTTAGTTACTTAGATATTAAATTTTTAAAATCACATATTTTATCTCCTTATACACGGGCTCTTATGGCAGACAAACTTTTGTCGAGACTTTAATTATTTTTTTCAATATTAACCTTCCAACTTTAACGGATAAAAAACTATACACAAGAAACTTGGATTATTGCAAAATATAAAAACAATTTAATAATAATACATTACCGGTATAATTTTTGAAATATTTAAAGTCAAATTTTATGTTTGTAACTCGTTTACCGTCAGCTATTTATTCGAATAAAGATTTGACAACATCGCGTCAACAGCTGAGAAAAAAGAAAAGGATAGAAGTATAGTTACAGAGAGAGAAATGTTTAACTCACACATTCATCCACGTCTCTGTTATGGGTATAATCAAGCGCACTATTGCCAAATCTGTTTATTTATTCCGGCAAGTAATAAATACGAAAGTCATTTTATTACTTTACTTTATTAAATAAGTAAAAATCATCAATTATTAAATTGTTTAAATTATTTTAAATTAAAATAAAGAATTTTGACGAATATCGGGAAGACTAAAATTAAAAAAAATTTTAACATTATTTTGACTCATTAGTTACGCTCGAACTTCCTTAACACGCCAAAAATTATAGCGGGAACCGCTAGTACCATTGCGTCATCAGCAATGTAGTATGGGTCTCAGGACCATACTGTCTTGCGAAGCCTGCTATGCATACGCGTAAAAAATACAATAGCATCATTACTATACTACATAGTAAATAACGCCATACTTATGGGACTCGTTACAATACTGAATTGCAATATTACACATACTATTTTAGTATCGGTCTGGAGACCATACTAACATTGTGTTAAACGCCATCCATTTCTCTTCGTGTTCTAGATCATCTGAATTCGAAAAACCAAGGTGAAACCTTTAGTTTAATAATAAATCCAGTCTTTAATCGAAGCTTTTTTTTTTTTTTAAATTTACAAAATGGTGGCATTCGAAACTTTGGACTCTGATTTTCGATAAAAAGTTAAAAGTTAATTGTTTAAAAAATATAGTAATTGTCAACAAAAATCAATATCCTTCGATTAAAGAATAGTTCTTAATGCCAAAAAGATAATATTAAAATTTCATCAGTTGCTTCACTAATTACTAAATATCTTGAAAACTATTCATCGGATTGACTTGAAATTTTCACAGAATATTCTTAAAACATCATACTTTAAGAAAATGAAAAAAAAATCGATTTTTCAAAAATTCTAAGTGCATCTACCCCCTCAAGCATATCATGACTTTGTAACGGAGTATCCGATCGAAAAGCGGCTTACAGCATCTGAAAAAGCCGCGCTGAACTTAGATTTTCTGTAAATTGAGATTCTGAGAAAACTTAAAAAATGCGAGTTTTTGGGATTTGTTTTTTTAATTTTTTAAAAGTGGTTCTTTTGGAATTCTTTCAAAACGTCTTTTTCGATTAATCCTATGATCCAATCAGCTCTTCTACTCTAAAAATAACGTCGATTGCCGAAAACCGCATCATAATCGGTTGATTCGTTCGAGAGATATCGTTGTAAAAGGTTAAAATTTGGAGCGCTTTTTATTTGAAATTTGCGGAGAGTTGCTAGGATGGTCTCTAGGGTCAACCGTTTTACTAATTTTTTTATTGATAATTCGTTATTTTCGGCAGTCACTTATAGTAAGTGAATGTTACTAATTCTCAATTAAATTTCGCTGATGTAAAAGAGTAAGATACAGAAAAAATTTGAATGGTTTAACAAAAAATTTGCAAATCAATTTATTAAATAATGTTTTCAGAATGAAGGTTGGTCTTGCAAATGAGACAAGTATTCTTGAGACTCATTAGCATTGTAACAGTAAATGTGAAACTAATTAACTGTTAAGTGAGCTTACGAGAAATGTGAGAATGTTTGAAATGAGTGAAGTGGTGCAATTATAAGAGTAAAATTCTCGCTTATACGGCTTTTGACGGCAGTCCTTCAACGTCAGCTGCTGTTATGACAATTGTACTTTTAACGTAATAAGAGTCAGGTTGAGTTTATAACCCATCAAGCAAAGCTTTCAACAATCACATTAAAGAGAAAGAGATCAAAGTATTCTCAAAGAGATTTCTCGCGACTTTAAATTGATTTATTTTTGTTTGTTATTATATTGCACAAACTCAACAAAAATTTCATAAAATAATGAGATATTTACATCAGTAATGACTTGAGTATAAAAGTAAATAAACAAACGAAGAAAATATAACTCTCCAAGCTATTTGTAACAATCTCATTTGAATGTAAGGCTAAGAAGCAAAACAGAAATGATTACAAGACGTGCAAGTGCCTTCCCTCACTGTACAGCTAAGCCCAGTAGAACGACAATGACAACGACAGCATACAGCAATGGTAAATCTTGCAAGAAAACGAGGATGTTTTAAAAATAAAGGCATTGAGGTGAAAAAAGAAGAAAGTAAAAAATAATAATAAAAGAATATATTCACGAAAAGAGACCAGAGTAAGAAAAAAAATCCGGTAGTATTACCTTAACACACAGAGTAGTAGTGAGCGAGACTGTAGAAACCCGATTGCGGGGTTTCTCGTCGAGTAATTATACGTGAAGCTTCGACTACCACGATGTAGAAAACCGCGTTCTCTTTAGTACTAGAGCCAGCTCTTACTACTTTAGCTCACTACTATTACCGCAGCTCTCTCTCACTTATTTCTCAACTGTCGTCTTTCACTCACCCATTTTATTGCAGACACATATACACAGACAAGTGCATCTTAACCCTCTCATTCTCTTTCTTCCCTACTACGTGAAACGAATAGCGGTGGTATAAGATTCAAGGGTGTCAGCCGTGAGAAAAAAATAGGGTAGGTCGAGAGATATCTTTATTCATCACTTGGTTCCGGCCGTCTACCAGACGACGAATTTGCATTCGAAACATACCTCTAGAGGGCAAACACGCAGCTTTTCCGAGGTGATTTGTTATAGTACCGTCTTTTGTCTGTACTTTTATAATTTTACTACTATTTTATTTCACGGATCGCTTGATTATTATGTAAGTACTAACAATAACTTAAGTTTTGCATAGTATAATTAAAACAAAAAATGGTGGGTAAATTCAAAAGTGCACACCTTTAAGTTAGATTTATTGAAAAGTTAATTTACCACTCATTAGAATTTATCTTACGCCGTGTTGAGCGAATAAATTTTCAATTTTTCACAGAAAATTAGAAAATTATATTTCAACAATGTTGAAAAAAACATTTCACTTTTTTTTTTAATTGAAGCGCCATTTACAAGTGGAATTCTATTATTGCACGCCTCATAAGCGAAGCGTTGAGGTTGTGCTCTACTCTCGACATTTCAAAAAAAGCAGTTTTCTCGAAACTGAAATTGATTTTTTGTTATTTATATCGCACTTACAGGTTAATATGAGTACACTTATATCAAGTCAAATAATTTGTCAGGCACATAAAATATATTTCAATAACAACACAGTAAAAAATTTGGCGTCATTGCGTCAAAAAATTTTGTGTTAAAAATTTTTGTGTTAAATATTTAACACTTTTATGTGTAAATTTAACATTTATTGTGTTAAATCGATACAAAAAAGTGTTAAATTAACACAAAAAAGTGTTAAATATTTAACATAAAAATTTTTAACACAAAACTTTTTTACGCATTGACACAAAATTTTTTACTGTGAATTATTTTGTTTAACATAGTAAATAATAACATTAAACATAATCTTTTCTGGACGTCCGTCTATGGATAGGTGTATGTGGCAGGGAAATTGGTCAAAAAAATGATGGTACCGGAATAATTTTCTTTTTAATTATAAGGAAATTATTTCGATCCTGACATTGAATTAAATTAATGTATTGTAATCCGAGGACCAAGAATCATGAAATAAGTTAATACTAGATTTTTATTTTACGCAACGTTTCGGAGTTTATTACTCCTTCTTCAGGCGTCTGTGGAAACATACAAAATTTATACAATTAATTAGTTATTACAGACCAACACCTCAAAATCTCTTAACAAATTTAATATCACATACCATAAAAGATTTATGTATTAACCCCGTCAACAAACAATAAATGCTGCTCTGTCGTTTCCAGTGTAGTCTACAAATTCTAGTCAATACACGAGTTTTCTCAATTTTTACAAAAATATTTACTTTTTAAAAATATTTTTTAAAAAAATATTATTAAAAAATGTTTTATTTTTTAAAAAATCTTTTTTAGTCAAAAACACAGCCTCCTATCAGTCAAATGTCAACAATCAGCCATATTGTCTCCAAAAACACATGACTTGACCAACAAACTTAACGACCTCTAGCGGTATGCAAACTACTCAACTACTCTAGCTAATTTATCGACTACCGTGCGCAGACACAGCAGACGATAAGTCAAATATTAACCCACCAAACTAGAAACTATTCAAAAAATAAAATTACAATAAAATCTATTGCACAAATATCAAATATTATAAATTATTATATAAAATCTAAAGACAAGTATATCCAGATAGAGCACTCTACCGTCCAATGAAAGTTGATCCTACAGGCCTAACCCGTTATTCATCCGCTTGTACAGATCCATCAGAAAATTATAATGATCACTTAGGTTTTCCGTGTATGTCTTTAAATTAACCGTATCATTCAAATGGATGAAAATCGTCTCACTCAAGTTCCGTTTTTTTACCACAACACTCCATATCCAAGATCTTGACCTTCCCAAAATCAAAAATGTGACCTGTGTCGAAATGATGCTGAGCCAGAGCTATTTTATTAATCTTCAAGATGTTCACTGCTCTGCAGTCATATTCATGTTGTTTTAGTCTTTTCCCTAGCCATTGTTTTGTCTGCCCAACGTAAGTTTTTTGGCAACAACATGGAACCCTGTAAACCAATTCTGAGCGTTGCAATACATCCACTCGATCTTTTAATTTTGTATACAGAGAACCAATAACTCTGAGGTTACAATACGCAGGCCACTCAGTTCCATAGAAACACCTGCTAATATTAATAGACAGACCTCTGATGAATGGAAAGCGGAAGTAATAGAACCTTCTTGATGAATCCTTTCTTGCATGTCCAATGTTGCTTCTCTGTCTTCTGTTTAATCTTTCCAGACAGACCTTCACGAATGATGGTGGATAGTTGTTGTTATTTAAGATATTCTTAGCCTTTTTGACGTTGATTTGTCGAAATTCTGGATGACTTAGATTAACCGCCCTATTTATTAGACCCATTGCCACTGAGATTTTCTGCAACGTATGATGATTTGACAGAAAATTTAATAATCTTCCAGAATTAGTAGTCTTTGAGAACCAACTCGTCCTCAAAAAACCATCATCAGACCTCAATACCAACACGTCCAAGAACGCTATCTTCCCTTCCACCTCACGCTCCATTGTGAACTGTATCTTATGTTGTTCTTTATTGAAAAAACTTAACACTCTGTCTACTTCTGTTTCCGGTACCGCCAATAAAGTATCATCCACGTACAGTTTTAAAAAAGGAACCGGGAACGGTAATTTATTCAAAATCCGTTTCAAGATGTAAGACATTACTAAGTTGGCTAATGCTGAGCTAGATGGACATCCCATACTCGTACCATCCACTTGCAAATAGACTTTTTTCTTAAAGACAAAAAAACTCGTGTCAAAACTGCATTCAATCAAATCCAATAAGAACCTCTTCTCACACTTTAAAACACCAGAAATCTCAGTCCAGTTCTCTTCTACCAATTCAATGACCAGGTTTTGTTGAATATTAGTGAAAAGTGACACCACGTCCAAGGAAATGAGCACAAAACCAGCTGGTAATTGAACACCGTTTGCAAATTCCACGAACTCCATGGAATTTTTAACATTAAACTCAAACGTGTCCATCAGTGGTGCTAGGAGTCTATGTAAATATACTCCAATCTTGTAGCCTGGAGCTTTTATGCAGCTGACCACCGGACGAAGTTTTAGACCCTCTTTATGTACTTTCCGAAGACCGTAAATCCTTGGCGCCACCGAGTTGAACGTTTTCAAAATTTTACCTTGATGTTCATCCAGCCATCCATTACTCTGGAAGTTCTTGATCAAACTATTAATCTTATTTTCAAATCTATTAGTTGGATCTTTATCTATCACTCTATAAATGCTATCATACTCTAACATTCTTCCTAACTCTTCGTCATAATCCGTTCTAAACATTATGACCGTGCTACCACCCTCGTCGACCTTACCAACCATTATTTCCTCATGAGACTTGAGATAACGCTTTGTATTCCTTACGTCCTTGATCAAATCTAGGTCATTCTTCGATACCACTTCTCTTCCGTTTTAAAAATTCGTCAAAATTCATCAAAAAACGCTATAGCGTCTACCAATGGGCAATCGGTTTACTTAAACAATTATTTTTCGGTACACTGAAAAAAAAGTTTTTTTCTATCAAGGAAATGTTTCCTTATGGTTAAAAAACTGGTATTCTTATGGTTAAAATACGAAAGTTTTTGAACTATAAGAATACCGTTTTCTCACTGTCAAAAAACTAGCCCTATAAATAAAGCGTGGTATTTTAAGGTTAAGAATACCAGTTTTTTTATATCAAGAAAACTCGAGTAAAAAATTTAGTATTCTAGGTGGAAAAAAATTTTTTTTTCAGTGTAGACTCAACCGAACAAATCGGTAACCTCCAGTGAGAATATCGGTAACTTCTACAGAAAAAAATCGGTTTTCTCAGAAAAAAAGGTAGTGACACAATAGCTGTATTATTTAGCTTGAAAAGCTCAGAATCTAATAATTATAAATTTTTTGAGCTTGTACAAAGCTACACGGAAAAAAAAATTTCGTTCTGGTAACCTAACTGTAGAGTTACCACAACTATACACAGTTTACTGTTCGTTGTAGAGTTACAGTAACAAAATCTTATTTAGTTCTGATAACTCAATGTTGTTGAGCTCTCTGAGCTCTACGGGATTGTTCTCAGAGCCAAACAGTATAGTTGGGAGCGCTCTACATTGCGCAGTAGTGGAGTGCGCTGACATATTTCATAACCTTCTAAAATGACAAACAGAATTATTTTGTTACTCATCCATATTATTAAAAATATATAAGGACAATTAAATTTCCAGTTTATTTATTTAAGGAAATAGGTTTTTTTTTTTTTTTTTGTCAAATTGAATTTCGCTAGAACAGTTTCGTATTTATAGTTTTTCAAGGTTCATTTGCAGTGATTGTTAATTTAATTTATTAGTTGAATATATTGTGATAAGTAATAACTTATCGGAATACATTCAAAAGACCCCATTTAACACAAAATAAAATTTGTTTTCGTTTATTTATCTTTTCTTGTGCATATACGGTAGTGATTTTATTTTTATTTTACAAATAATTTTTATTTGTAATATAAGTTCTATTATTTTATTTCTATTATAATACTATTCTTATTTGTCATTCACAATTATTGTTGGCAATATAAATTCGTTCTACCGCATTTATTTATTAAATTATCAATGCTAAATCGTAAAAAAAATTATTAAACAGACTGCCAAAAATTTGTTATAGTCTTAGAACGATCCTGTAGAGTTGTGAGAGGTAAATAACGTTTAGCTCTCAGAGCTCAACTATGTAGAGTTGCAGGAGCCAAACGGTATTGTTACCATAAGAATACGTTAACCTACTGGAACTTTTTACAACTAACTAACTACTGTAGAGTTCCTATAGCAAAATTTTTTTTTGTTATTAACCAGTGTTGTCAACCATTTTTTAGATTTATTATTGATTATAACAATTATCTTTAATAAAGGGCTTAAAGCGGTATTTGAATTGTAAATTTCTTTGAAACACGTTATTGATGCAGAAAAATTACTACGTTATTAAAATTTAAAAGTTTAATTTGATTACTGAAAATAAATAACCTTTTACTATTTTAATTTATAAATTATACAGACTATTTTTTTGTATTAACTATTTTTTTGAAATAAAAAATTTATAAATAAAAATGCAAAGTAATATTGATTAATGGTAATTAGACAATCATTAATCTTGAAAAGTTTTTCTACAGACAGAAAATAAAAAAAAAAAACGAGAGAATTGAGAGCGCGCAAAAACTAGAGTAAAGCCGATGAAGAATTAATGGAGAATGAATTAATAGATTAATGGATTAATAGAAGTCGAAAGCTGTGGTAAGTAAAATAAAGTTTGTTTTTCATCTTTTATTTTTTAACCAACTGTCATTTAAAAACAAGTCACCTAGTTCAGTTAACTTTAAAATTTAATTCAGCGTAAATCTAAGGTTCTATATTTTAACTTCATCAAGTTAGTCATACTTTTTAATATTCATCTATCAAAGCAAACTATACTAAGCTAGTGTAACAAAAAGCACTCATAGGCCCTCATACAGCATGATTTTATATTTTATGAAAGGAGTTACCGTCTTTGTGCAGTCGGAAGTTGTACCTATTAATTTTGCCAGCTATCCCATTTTTACATTGTTAAATGTTTGTCACTACTCAAAATTTTTTTTATATTTTCTTACTGTCATTACGTTCAATATTAATATTTAATAACAGAAATTATTACAAAATTGAACCCTTTTCATAAACTCCCAGCAACATATTTTAATTATTTCTGTTTCACAACTAAACCAAATAACAACACTCTCAGAACAGTATTTCAATTAAACTTTTTTTTTTTTTTAATTTCGAAAAATAATTTTCTTATCATTATTGTACATTTGATATGAAAAATATCCCAAATAACGAACGAGTATAAAAGCTTTGAAGTCTTTTAGTCTCAAGCATTTTATTGCTAAAATAAATCATTTCAGTTTGCTCTTATAACGTTATTCAAATAATAATATTATACCAAAGACTAGTTCGCAATTTAACGAAAATAATAAGATCATATTAAATCTTGTGGTTTTTCTGTAGAGGATTTTACCGCAGCTAAAAATAATTGTCCTTTCAAAGTTTTTGTAACAAGCTACAAAAGATTGTTTTATCAAGAGTGCTTCACTCTATTCGCTGAAAAAAGACGATAGAATTCTGTCACCGTAAATGCGTGTCATCGTTAAGTAGATATGTACTTCTCTAAGCGTATTGTATAGTTCATGAGAAGATCCTTATGATGACTTACATAATATCAAGAAAATTCTATATTGTCGCTGTAATTTCTCAGATATTACACTGTTAAAAATATTTGTAAAATTACAATCATTTTACAAACAAATGCTGGGTAAAATTACAAATCGATGTTTACTACTGCGAAGTTATGAAACAATTTTGGTAATTTTTCAAAAGATGTCAGGAAAGTTGGTAGGATGTATTGTAATTTTACGATTTTCATATAAAAATCCTAATTGTATTGTAATTTTACGAAACTGTTTGTCGAATTTCAATACAAATCTTTGAGATTTACAAACATTGTTTGTAATTTGGTTTACTAGAAATTTTTATAAAATCACAAAACAAAGTTGTAATAGAAATTACAATGGAGTCATTGAAAATTTAGTAACTTTCTTTGTAATATTCAAATTTTAATTGTGAAATTAAATTGTGAATTTTAATTTCAACCACAATTATTATTGTTTATAATGTGTGTGGTAATTTTACAAAACTTTTTGCTAAATTACTATGAAAACGCCTTATATTTGCAAACATTGTTTGTAATTTCATTTACTATATTCTTTTAGTTATAGCAATTTTGTATAATATAAGAAGGGCCGTTTTTTTCTCAATTTTATGCATAATTAAATAGTTCTCAATAATTCAAAAAATAAAAAATATAAAAAATAAAAGTTTCCATTGATTATTTATGGTCAACTTTAATGTTCGTAAACAATATATTCAGTAGACAATCAATTATTTGAGATACTTATTTTTTTCTTAGGTGAGAAAAATCACGTTCGAAATCTTCAGTGTTTAATTTTCACTTTTAATTTAAATCATAATTATTGAATATATTCCTCTATCACTATACAGCATAACTTTTGAGATATGTTTTATATAAAAATAATGGGAAAAATAAGTTTTAAATACTCCAAGTTGGGATTTTGTTATAAGTCATTTTCTTATGTTTTTGAAAATATTTTTTAAATTTATTTATTAAATTTTTTTTTAATTATAAAGCCGAAGTTCAATACGATTATAAATTTGAACCATAATCGCGTCTACTTGTTGATGTAGACTGATGTATTAAAAAACAACAATGTCCTTCATATTTATTTTTACTAATTTTCAGTCTATAGTTGTTCATTTGTAATAACTTATTACTAATAATAAATTCGAGGCATCGTGTATCTTTTATACATTTTAATATTACTTTCGAATGATCATTTCGGAATCGATATATTTGAACGAGTATATGTTAGACTCTTATTTTTATAATATTTAATGATTATAAATAATGTAAAAGTTAGTTATTTTCCATCAATAAAGGGCATCAAATAACACAAATAATGTAAAAATAAGTCGTAATGCTCCATTACCCCGTAGGATTAGCTTATAAGAATAATGAGATATTGAACCACCGATCGGTCGTACGGTGTAGGGGGTTAGGTATCGGTCTGGCAAGTGCGTGGCTCGCGTTCGATTCTTAGTTAGGGCAAATGCGTTTTTCACTTTATATTTAGTGAATAGCAAATTAAGGTCTGTATGAAGTGCCAAATTTCGGAAAATATAATTAGCGCTTCATAAAAATAAAATCACAACAAATATCAAATCAAATTATTTTTTTTTTACTATTTCAACTATCAACTACCTATCTATATATATGAATATATATTGAATATTTTTTCTCGGAGTACTAAACTTACAAAACATTTTTAATAGAATTTGTTTTGTAAAATTACAATCTCGTATTGTAATATTGTTAAACAAATTGCCGATAGATGTTTAGTAAATTACAAAAATTGTTTCGTAATTTTCCTAAATTGAGTTGGAATAAAAAGTGGAGTAAATTTACAAAACTGTGTATTATAATTACTATATTGTGGTGCGTAAAAACTTCCAACACATTTTTAGTAAAAATACTATAGAAATTTTTAACAGTGTATGTATGTCATGTATGTGCCCGTATATGATAGAGGTAAAACACTTTATTCCAGAGCATGATGAAAGAGATAACAATCACGAAAACCCGCTGGTTACCAGTCATAAGCTCGTCAATGTGACAAAGTGTGCGTTCTTTATCTGATATTAAACGTACTAACAATCCTTTAATAACCGGTAAATAATCAAGTTAACTACTGTAGGGTTGTGTAATCAAATAAAATCTTATTGCATATCTGAAATCCTAATTTTTCTTACTCGAGATTTGATTCCAAGTTTTGATGCGAAATACATATTAATTTATCACAGGATCAAAGAGACGATACTTTTTAATAATTTAGACAAATTAATATTACATTGATACACAATGAATAATGCCTTAATGTTATAATAAAACTAAAAACCCTTGACAATTGATATTAAACGGCATTTGTCAATGTCAAACCGACGTCAAGCAAGTGAATTTTACTTCACAGTAAATGTAATGGACAGTGACGGGTGCTTCAGAAGGGTGAAGGATTTTCCATGCTTACTTTAGCTCTGTTTGGAAAATTTTAACGTCACGACCTATTCACTCGCCGAGTGACAGTGCTTAATGCTCTACCCAATGTCCCTCCAGGCATCGCCAAAAAAAAATCATGAATATTTATTGACACTGATAAGTGAGCAAAAAAATTAAATATTTAATATTAAATATGGTAAATAGATATTGATTTTATAAGACACAATATTTATTTAAAAAAAAATATAAATTTGAACCATAATAGCGTCTACTTGTTGATGTAGACCGATGTATCAAAAAACAACAATGTCCTTCATATTTATTTTTACTAATTTTCAGACTACACTGTTAAAAATTTCGATTGTAATTTTAAAAGAAATGTATTGGAAGCTAATAGGCAAAACATTTATTTAAAATACAACCGGGTATTGTAAAATGCTGAAAGAGCGGAAAAAGCGGGGATCAGGTTTGGATCTGGATATCTCAATTAAAACGCGTAAATTATTATCAAAATAAACACTAGGAATTTATTTATAATAAATACACTTAATATTCAATATGTTAAATAGCGGATTGTTTAAATAAAAGCGGATTTATAATACACAGCGTGGGTAGCACAAGCGATGCCGGTTGACACGTGGGTGAACACTCTGCCGGCACTGTAAAAGCGGTGAAATAAATGCACAAATAACACGATTTATCTGTAACAAACTGAAGCGAATTATTAGCGGTTAATTTAAGCAATTTAAATTATAAAAATAGCGAAATGCGGTTAATTAACAATAAGCGAAAGCAAAGCGGAATTAATGGCGACTTGTTGCAACGAAAGCGTGGAAGCGAAAGATAATAATAATAGTTCGTCTTCTTCCTCGTTGACTTGGGGAAGAAGGCTATTGCGCATGTCTAGCAGGAGCGATCAGCCAATAAAGTGGTCGATCCATGGCGTGATCGAGAGGCTGATTTTCCATTGGCGGTTCGATTTTGCGGGAACTAGCGGTGGACAGGTGCGTCTCTTTAATTTGGGAGTCCCCCAAGAGCGAGTTAATCGCTACTGGGCCTTGTTCACCGAACAGGTATAGTAATATTACAAAACATATATAGCTCTGTGAGGTTATTAATTTTACAAAACGGTTTTGTAATTTTACAAATATTTTTAGATTAGCTAAGTTTATAAAATTACAATACTTTCCTTGAATTTTACTTCAATTGAAATAATAAAAAAGAAAGATTTGATTTAATATTTGTTGTCATTTTATTTTTATGAAGCGCTGACTAGATTTTGCATCTCACGTAGACCTAATTTTTACAACCCTGATGACATAAAGTGAAAATAATATTTACCCTAACTAAGAATCGAACGCGAGCCGCGCGCTTGACAGACCGATACCTAACGCCCTACGCCGTACGACCGATAGGTGGTTCAACATCTTATTATTCTTATAAGCTAATCCTATGTGGTGATTGAGCATTACGGCTTATTATTTATTATTTACATTATTTGTGTTATTTGATGCTGTTTATTGATGAAAAATAACTAACTTTTACATTATTTATAATTCATTGAATATTATAAAAATAAAAGTCTAACATATACTCCTTAAAATATATTGATTTCGAAATGATCGTTTGAGCGTAATATTAAAATTTATAAAAGATAAATGATGCCTCGAATTTATTATTACAAATAAACAACCATAGGCTAAAAATAAGTAAAAATAAATATCAAGGAAATTGTTGTTTTTTGATACATCAGTCTCATTTTTGTAAAACTGAAAAGCATTGTTTTTAAAATTGGAAAACAGTGAAGTAGAATTACAATTCGTGTAATATAATTGAAATTGTCTGGTAACATTACATTGCACTGTGTCATTTTACAATGAAAATTGTAAAAATAAAAAAAAAGCTTTTTAAATTTTTTATGAGATTATTGTAATATAAATTACAATATTTTAATGTGATTTTACATACAATTCAGAATCAGATCACAAATAATGTTTACAAAATTAAAAAGCTTTTTCTTAAAAATTGACTAACGGTTCTGTAATATTACAATACGTGTTAGGTTTATACAAGAAGATTGTAAAATTACAATACATCTTAGTAGATTTCCTGACAGCTGTTGGAAAATTACATGAATTGTATTTTATTTTGCATTGCTATACACTGATTTGTAATTTTACATATCATTTGTTTTGTAATATGATTGTAATTTTACAAAAATTTTTAACAGTGATATACACGGAAAAAAAATCCTATGAAAAATTACTATAGTAACATCGTAATCCAGGACTAGACGTTCAGTATCTCGATTTTTACGATGCTGCCGTCTACAGAATACAATTTGAATTAATGAAAATTACGATGTTATTTAGTAAATTTTTTTTCCGTAAGAGCAAGTGAATAAGGACGCATACTATATGTTTTAATAAAAGAGAGACAGAGTCTAGTAGTTTGCGACGCCACCACCGAAAGATAACCAACTACTGTATCGAGGGTCTTATTATGTGACTGAACAGAAACTTTAGTTAATCCCTCCGATAGCGTGAGGGAATAAACCTTGGACTTGAGGCGGAGAGGACACCAGGTTCGATTCCTGGATGATACAGAATTATTTTTTCGGTGACCTAAACTTCTTTTTAATTTGAGTGATAGAAATTTACGATGTTGCATCGTATAAATTACGATGTTTGAGTTCTGGTCCGGCACTGCAATATCCGATACTAAAAATTACGATGTTTTCATTGTAATTTTTCGTACAATTTTCTTTCCGTGTAGTTGTTTATTTGAAATAAGAAATTCAAGGCATAATTTATCTTTTATAAATTTTAATATTACGTTCAAATGATAATATCGGGATGGATATATTTGAACGAGTATATGTTAGACTCTTCTTTTTATAATATTTAATGATTATAAATAATGTAAAAGTTAGTTATTTTCCATCAATAAACAGCATCAAATAACACAAATAATGTAAAAATAAGTCGTAATGTTCCATTACCTCGTAGAATTAGCTTATAAGAATGATGAGATATTGAATCAACTATCGGTCGTACGGCGTAGGGGGTTAGGTATCGGTCTGGCAAGTGCGTGGCTCATGTTCGATTCTTAGTTACACGGAGAAAAAAATTTTGCTATAGGAACTCTATAGTAGTTAGTTAGTTGTAAAAAGTTCCAGTAGGTTAACGTTTTTACACGCTTTTTATTAGCTTCACTTGTATGTCAGTTTGTCAGTTTGTCAGTTTGTCAGTTTGTCAGTATGTAACTCTCCTTCGCATAAAGAGACTACCATAATGATATTATTTAAATTTTGATTATTATCAACCTAGAACCCAGGTGATGACCTTCCTAGTCATCCTCTGATGACCATCCCGAAGTTATATCTCGAAACCAGGTGTTTTCCTCCGTAGGTTTTCATCGGGAATGGCACAGATAAACCCGTACATCAACCCGGAATCCTCTGATGACCATCCCGAAGTTATATTTCGAAACCAGGTGTTTTCCTCCGTAGGTTTTCATCGGGAATGGCACAGATAAACCCGTACATCAACCCGGAATCCTCTGATGACCATCCCGAAGTTATATTTCGAAACCAGGTGTTTTCCTCCGTAGGTTTTTTACACGCTTTATATTAGCTTCACTTGTATGTCAGTTTGTCAGTATGTAACTCTCCGTGGGTAATTTGCGCGCCTGAATATTTTTGATAATCAAAAAATAAAAGTTTAAAACAACTAAAAATCACGCTTTTATAAATAAACCAAACTAAAAGTAAAAATAAATAATAGTTTAAAAACTAAAAACACGCTTTTATAGAAAACCAAACTAAAAATAGAAAATAAATTTTAATAAATTTAAATTAAGAATAGTGTTAAAAATTTCAATAAATATTAATTAATAATAGTGTAAATAAAAAATGTATTTTATTTTAAAAAAAAGCGTGGGGTGCATGGTGTCAATAGTTATAAATATTTTATTGACAGATATGAGTAGAGTGATTATCATTTTGATATCTTAAAAGCACCCCACGCTTTTTAAAATAAAATACATTTTTTATTTACACTATTATTAATTTATATTTATTGAAATTTTTAACACTATTCTTAATTTAAATTTATTAAAATTTATTTTCTATTTTTTAGTTTGGTTTTCTATAAAAAGCGTGTTTTTAGTTTTATTAAACTATTATTTATCTTATGATAACAATACCGTTTGGCTCCTGCAACTCTACGTCGTTGAGCTCTGAGAGCTAAACGTTATTTACCTCTCACAACTCTACAGGATCGTTCTGAGACTATAACAAATTTTTGGCAGTCTGATTAATAATTTTTTTTACGATTTAGCATTGATAATTTAATAAATAAATGCGACAGAACGAATTTATATTGCCAACAATAATTGTATATGACAAATAAGAATAGTATTATAATAGAAATAAAATAATAATAGAACTTATATTACAAATAAAAATTATAGTCGTCACAAAATTATCTTATTTTCTTGATTATATTAATAAATATTGGACATAAAATCACTACCGTATATGCACAAGAAAAGATAAATAAACGAAAACCAATTTTATTTTGTGTTAAATGGGATCTTTTGAATGTATTCCGATAACTTATTACTTATCACAATATATTCAACTAATAAATTTAATTAACAGTCACTGCAAATGAACCTTGAAAAACCACAAATACAAAACTGTTCTAACGAAATTCAATTTGACAAAAAAAAAAAACCTATTTCCTTAAATAAATAAACTGAAAACTTAATTGTCCTCATATATTTTTAATAATATGAATGAGTAACAAAATAATTCTGTTTGTCATTTTAGAAGGTTATGAAATATGTCAGCGCACTCTACTACTGCGCAACGCAGGGCGCTCCCAACTATACCGTTTGGCTCTGAGAATAATCCCGTAGAGCTCTGAGAGCTCAACAACATTGAGTTATCAGAACTAAATAACATTATGTTACTGTAACTCTACAACGAATAGTAAACTGTGTATAGTTGTGGTAACTCTACAGTTAGGTTACCAGAACGAAATTTTTTTTTCCGTGTAGGGTAAATGCGTTTTTCACTTTATATTTAATAAATAGCAAATTAAGGTCTATATGAGGTGCCAAAGTTCAGAAAATATAATTAGCGCTTCATAAAAATAAAATCACAACAAATATCAAATCAAATTATTTTTTTTTACTATTTCAACTATCAACTACCTATATATATATATACATATATATATATATATATATATATATATATATATATATATATATATATATTGAATATTTTTTCTCAGAGTACTAAACTTACAAAACATTTTTAATAGAATTTGTTTTGTAAAATTACAATCTCGTTTTGTAATATTGTTAAACAAATTGCCGATAGATGTTTAGTAAATTACAAAAACTGTTTCGTAATTTTCCTAAATTAAGTTGGAATAAAAAGTGGAGTAAATTTACAAAACACATTTTTAGTAAAAATACTATAGAAATTTTTAACAGTGTAGGAGAAACGGGCAAAATGGAGTACCTCACAAATTTCGTTGACAAAAAAAATTTTTTTAAATCCTTTCTTGGCCTACGTTGTGGGTAAGGAAGATTAAATTATGATAATGTGTTTTCTGATCATATTTATATGTAATCTTCGTAATCATATGCAATAATAAATAACATTTTAGCATGGTATACTAGCCAAAACAGTCAAAAAATTAACTACTGAACTTAGTGTATTTTTAATTTTCATCTTTTAATGCATTTAATCAAACACACAATTATTTCCTTGCTTATATACAAAACTAGGAAATCTTAATTGCCATAAAACTAAAACATTTAAATAAACTTCAAACTTTTGGTACATAATTTATTTACAAGGAACAAAATAAAAGAATACCTATAAAATGCTTGTAATTTCAGGGATACAAAATTCACCAACAATGAATATGTGAAACTAAAAAAAATATTTTTTTTTCTCAAGTAAACTTTGGATTGTTACGTGAATTAAATACACCATTGTAGATTGTTATTTCCGTTCTCTATCAGTATAAATGGCTTCCAATCGACCCTATTGTTATTGGCCCTCAGGCTTGTTAACTTGTTCTCTAGATTTTCATGCTATACCCTGGAACTATCGTTCCCTCTTCAGCTGATTCCCTTCTCATTGTTAGTCCCTTTACTTCTTCTGTATAGACTTTACCTGTTCGTACTAAAACTTTCTCGAGGTATCATCGTTCCGTAGCCCGCAAAGGCAAATATCTATATGCCATTGCCTGCAATATGAGAAGAGATAAGAGAATGTAGAAGAGAAAGACAGATACAGATATAGATGCAAATACATTACAACAGAAAGAAAATGAGAGAAGAGTGCTTTTGCTAGTGAGAAGAAAATCGTTCGATATAAGTCCTATACGTCTCATACCGTCTTCAAGTTATAATAATTATGTAACAAGCCGTCGGCGGAGTTTGCGGTGGATAAAGTACCAAGGCGTTGTTATACAGAAGGGCATAAGAGCACCCACAGCGTTACTTCAATTACTACCAACCGAGCCCGAGAGTTGTAGCGAGAACAAACCCATCTGAACTACAGACGAAACATTACTACTCTTACAATATAGTATACAATAATCCAAGTATACCTATAGTGTTATAGGTTGTAATATAACTGCTACGATCTATGGATTGTTTTCGCTCAACTACGAATTTGCTTATGAGGTCACACAATGGTTAACCACAAATCTGCACTATCAGATTTTACAACTGGTAATAATTCGCCAGTCACAACTAACCACTTTCAATTGCAGATAAATTATCCATCCATAACCAACGATATTTTAGGTTAGGTATTTAACTTTAGGATTAGCTGAGGTTGCTTCCAAAGACCATGGTTACGATTTAAGGTATTGCAGATTATAGACACTTGAGAACTTAAATAAAAATAGTTATTCGAACAAAAATGCAAATGTTTTTAAATTCTTTTATATCATAATAAGATCTAGTGGTTAAACTAAGGGTGGTAATTTACGATGGTTTTCGGATGACTGAAGCTGTGCTAGTAACTCACAAAGCCGACCGCCGTTTACCATTTACCGCACAGGAGATCTTATTAAGCGTTCCAAAGTGCCGAAAGCATTTTACCGCGCGTGTGGCTTTTGCGCGGTTCACAGGAGTGACATTGGACTCTATTGTACTCGTAAAGTGTATATATTAAACCCACAAGAAGGCAATAGACTGGTGGACAAGCAAACCATTTTAGTTTTTTTAGCTCCATTTATTTTCATACTCATTCCCTTAGTATACATTTTATTAGCGTCATTTAAAATGCCAATAAAATTTCATCAAATTAATATTATATCGTCGTGCGTCATTTAACGCTTTTATCTACCGCCTGTTAGAAATGTTTCAAATACACACACACATCCATATAGGTACGTAGGTACATATATGTTTAAAACGTAAAGCTCTATCAAAGTTGGCGGTGCAAACGCTCGAGTTAATTGAACTAATCAAGCCTCGACGTGAAGCGAATGGGAATTTCGTTTTACCTCAACGTATATATGTATCAAGTATATGTATACACAGCTGTCTGTTTTAAGTTTATATCACTAGCGCAATACACTCTCGAAATTATGTGCCTTAACATTTCAACTAAACTGACGAATGCAACACATTAACTGATTTGATGCCAGTAAATTATCTACACGCGCGTTAAACTTACTTTCACAAATACATTGGCGCGTCATTACATCAATTTAGAAAAAAGCAAACCAATCAATTAAATTATTTATAAACTATTATTGCTGCCACAAATCTATCTATGCAGGGTAAATACTACATAAAGTAATCAATACTGCCGATCGATAAGGATCGACAACCTTCGGTAATAGCAGTTACGAACAATTTTAGTCGCCTTCTACAACAAAAGAAACAAGGCAATGAAGCAATAGCATTAAAGATGAACACACGAATTTCGTTGCACACGAAAAGAAAAATTTGGAAGAGGGTTGACCCTAAAAGCCATCCCTGCAAATTCCCGCTAAGTCCATACCTAAACTAGAGGTGGGTAGTTCCGGACCTGTATAGTTCCATGAACTATGTTTTTTGTCGGATACGTATCCGATCGTTCCTCAAAATTCACTTGAGTAGGGGAGCCTAGGGCACGACGGCCCCCTTAAGCCGATTTTTCCTTTTTGTGGCTTTAAACCATCAAATTCATTTATTTGTCATCTACTTTGAACAAATCAGTCGAAATTTTGAAAAAAATCGAAAAAAAAAATTTTTTCTGGGGCACGACGGTCCCCTCCCTAAAAAATCATATAAAAAAAAATTTTTTTTTACTAAAGCTATTACCATCGAAATCTAGAGACTTTCCTTCCAGAAAACGTCGTCGAGGGAAAACCACGATTTTTACGAGTTTTGAGAATTTGAAAAAAAAAAACATTTTATATATAAAAATGATGATTGCCATTGTCTGTATTGCAATGGACTTTCCTTAGAGTCCTCAAAGTCATAGATTCAATGTAAAAGTTGTAATAAATGGTCTTATGATATGATATTGTGATCATTGCAAATAATCGTATAATCATTAAAGTATCTCGATGTGATTTTCTAATCATCGAACATTTATAGTTCATGGTTCATTCAAAGTGTAATTTTTGTTAACGTCTTGAAAAATTATTATAAATTTTATTGTTAAGCTATTAATTAGTTTTAAATAGATAAAAAATACAGAGACGTTGTTTAGCAATGAATTACGTTGGTGCAATGAATGATTTACGTTGATTGAACTTCTCAAACATAATTTGGACTTTAATAACATATTTAAACTTTCTATTTTTTATTTTTACATCTATTTTTCTTCCGATTGTTTTCATAAAATGCTATACTATGTATTATTTTTGTATGGGCGGCCGCAAAAAGTTTCGACTTCATGGTCGATGAATAAAGAAATAATAACAATAATAATAATAATTGGAAGGTTGGCAATAGCCTAATCGGCTCGGTACCTGCATTTCGAAAGAGTGGGACCAGGGTTCGATTCCGACGCCCACCAATATTTTTCAATGATTATAAACTAAGAATATGTGCGTTTCATTGCTAGCCTCTGTACCGGTCGGGTTTTCTGTGGTTTTCCCGTATAGTTATGGAGGTAAAATGTCATTATAGAAGTACCTCCATACTATTTAAGACCGTAATGCAAATGCAGGTACTGATTATAACGCGTAAGTCGGCCACAGTCGCAGCACATGTGTGTCGGGCATGAAAGAAAAAATCCCGACATGCAGGGGGATGGGGACGAAAAAAGTGGGTTGAGAGATTATATTGCGGAGAAAAAAGTGGAGAGACAATAATTCCCCACCCTCCCTTGTAAAACACTCTACAGTGATACAAGTAAAACCATCCTCAATTATAACCTCAATTATAATAATAATAATTGGTAACATTAGTTTATATTGATTGAAATCACAGGTCGAGTTTTCATATTGAGCTTTTTAAATACGTAATATCTTGAACCAGACCTTTTTTTTATATTTTTATCAAGTCAAAATTAGAAATATGAATTGCGTAGAACAAGACATCCTTATGTAGCTGAAGTTCCGAACGTTCGTGAAACGAAATCGTTTTTCATTCATAATTTCCACAATATTGAAAAGATCAAACCAAATATTTCTGAAAAACGTTCTTTTGGGGTCTCGAAGGTATAAAAAAAATTTGAATCCTCTCCGACTTCCGGAACATCCCCTAATGACTACCCTTAACTTTAAAAAATTCATAATTCCGTGACTATGAAAAAGATCAAGCCAATTCTCGCTGAGAATTTTCGTTTTGGGGTCCCACAACTATTAAAAAAGTTTGAACCCTCTCGGACTTCCGGAACACCCCCTAAAGCCCACCCTTAACCTTAAAAAATTCATTACTCCGTGTCTATGAAAAAGATCAAACCAATTCTCGCTGAGAATTTATGTTTTGGGTACTAGAAGGTATAAAAAAAATTAGAACATTTTCCGACTTCCGGAACACCCCCTTATGCCCTTATAAATACCCCCCTTAACGGTTAAAAATTCATTACTCCGTGTCTATGAAAAAGATCAAGCTAATTCTCGCTGAGAATTTTTGTTTTGGGTACTAGAAGGTATAAAAAAAATTATAACATTTTCCGACTTCCGGAACACCCCCTAAAGCCCACCCTTAACCTTAAAAAATTCATTACTCCGTGCCTATGAAAAAGATCAAACCAATTCTCGCTGAGAATTTATGTTTTGGGTACTAGAAGGTATAAAAAAAATTAGAACACTTTCCGACTTCCGGAACACCCCCTTATGCCCTTATAAATACCCCCCTTAACGGTTAAAAATTCATTACTCCGTGTCTATGGAAAAGATCAAGCCAATTCTCGCTGAGAATTTTCGTTTTGGGGTCCTACAACTATTAAAAAAGTTTGAACCCTCTCGGACTTCCGGAACACCCCCTAAAGCCCACCCTTAACCTTAAAAAATTCATTACTCCGTGTCTATGAAAAAGATCAAACCAATTCTCGCTGAGAATTTATGTTTTGGGTACTAGAAGGTATAAAAAAAATTAGAACATTTTCCGACTTCCGGAACACCCCCTTATGCCCTTATAAATACCCCCTTAACGGTTAAAAATTCATTACTCCGTGTCTATGGAAAAAGATCAAGCTAATTCTCGCTGAGAATTTTTGTTTTGGAGTACTAGAAGGTATAAAAAGTTAGAACCCTCTCGGACTTCCGGAACACCCCCTAAAGCCCACCCTTAACCTTAAAAAATTCATTACTCCGTGCCTATGAAAAAGATCAAACCAATTCTCGCTGAGAATTTATGTTTTGGGTACTAGAAGGTATAAAAAAAATTAGAACATTTTCCGACTTCCGGAACACCCCCTTATGCCCTTATAAATACCCCCCTTAACGGTTAAAAATTCATTACTCCGTGTCTATGAAAAAGATCAAGCTAATTCTCGCTGAGAATTTTTGTTTTGGGTACTAGAAGGTATAAAAAAAATTATAACATTTTCCGACTTCCGGAACACCCCCTAAAGCCCACCCTTAACCTTAAAAAATTCATTACTCCGTGCCTATGAAAAAGATCAAACCAATTCTCGCTGAGAATTTATGTTTTGGGTACTAGAAAGTATAAAAAAAATTAGAACACTTTCCGACTTCCGGAACACCCCCTTATGCCCTTATAAATACCCCCCTTAACGGTTAAAAATTCATTACTCCGTGTCTATGGAAAAGATCAAGCCAATTCTCGCTGAGAATTTTCGTTTTGGGGTCCTACAACTATTAAAAAAGTTTGAACCCTCTCGGACTTCCGGAACACCCCCTAAAGCCCACCCTTAACCTTAAAAAATTCATTACTCCGTGTCTATGAAAAAGATCAAACCAATTCTCGCTGAGAATTTTCGTTTTGGGGTCCTACAACTATTAAAAAAGTTTGAACCCTCTCGGACTTCCGGAACACCCCCTACAGCCCACCCTTAACTTTAAAAAATTCATTACTCCGTGCCTATGAAAAAGATCAAACCAATTCTCGCTGAGAATTTATGTTTTGGGTACTAGAAGGTATACAAAAAATTAGAACATTTTCCGACTTCCGGAACACCCCCTTATGCCCTTATAAATACCCCCCTTAACGGTTAAAAATTCATTACTCCGTGTCTATGGAAAAGATCAAGCCAATTCTCGCTGAGAATTTATGTTTTGGGGTCCTACAACTATTAAAAAAGTTTGAACCCTCTCGGACTTCCGGAACACCCCCTAAAGCCCACCCTTAACTTTAAAAAATTCATTACTCCGTGTCTATGAAAAAGATCAAGCCAATTCTCGCTGAGAATTTTCGTTTTGGGGTCCTACAACTATTAAAAAAGTTTGAACCCTCTCGGACTTCCGGAACACCCCCTAAAGCCCACCCTTAACCTTAAAAAATTCATTACTCCGTGCCTATGAAAAAGATCAAACCAATTCTCGCTGAGAATTTATGTTTTGGGTACTAGAAGGTATAAAAAAAATTAGAACACTTTCCGACTTCCGGAACACCCCCTTATGCCCTTATAAATACCCCCCTTAACGGTTAAAAATTCATTACTCCGTGTCTATGGAAAAGATCAAGCCAATTCTCGCTGAGAATTTTTGTTTTGGGGTCCTACAACTATTAAAAAAGTTTGAACCCTCTCGGACTTCCGGAACACCCCCTAAAGCCCACCCTTAACCTTAAAAAATTCATTACTCCGTGCCTATGAAAAAGATCAAACCAATTCTCGCTGAGAATTAATGTTTTAGGTACTAGAAGGTATAAAAAAAATTGGAACACTTTCCGACTTCCGGAACACCCCCTTATGCCCTTATCCAATGGCAATGACCACTCCTTATATTTGTTAAAAATTCTAAATGTTCGCTTGCGACGAGTCTCACGCTGATTTTTGTTGTGTGATTTGTATATCTTTTTTATAACAAGGAAAAATTGACAGGAAAGTTACAAAGATCAATTGGAGGTTTATGAGAAATTTCTTTATTAAAAAAAATATACATCTATACAATAAGTATAAAACTGCTAAATTTAACGAATGCAATAACTTGTTATGGTATTGTCGTATTTTTATTTATCATTTTTTCATTGGTGTTTCAGTTAGTTGAATCGAATTACAATTTCAAGTCTAAAAATCTTTATTTATCTATTTTCATTTTCTACATCTACCCTATACGATATTAGCCGGTATAAGTATTTGAATATTATAAAAATTATTAGTTCTTTTTTTATACTTTTTTTATTCAATCTATATATTTACACTATATTTTTCGATAATAATTTTAGAGAACTGCAATACTATTTGTGTCATTTCATCAAATAATTTTGTCTTGGCGCGATTTTTCCAGATCATGTATAACAATTCGTGAAATTGTTTTTTATAATAAGAAACGAATTTCCTGAAAATTAGATCACTCATTATGCGGTGGCTACAATCTTATAATTTTTGGAAATTTAAAAAAAAAAGCTTAAACTTTCAGGGAATTCATTTCTTATTATAAAGAACACCTTTCACAAATTTTTGAACAAGATCCGCTAAGGTCGCGCCTTAAAGATAAACTTATGAAGTTGAATGACTTATATTGATGTGTTTTTTTCTCAAATTCTTATACCGTTGCCCAGAACACGCCACGCGGAGGCTATCGTATTTTCTAATGATGACGAAATATCATGCCAGAGGGAAAATTTCGACAACTTTGTGGTGAATCTACTTTTTATACATTTATAAATAAAAATTTTATAATCGTCTATTGTTGTAAATTGTATTTTTATTAAGATTGACAATTATTATTTAAAAAAGCTCCATTCTTCTTGATATTTCGCCATTCTAAATTAGAATGTGTTCCGCCTCCCCCCTCCCTGTCCCCATCATCTTTCTTGAGTCAGAGTTTAACTATCTTCTTCTAATATTCATTCCTGATCTCGAACGTTCCACAAGCTCAAATTTTAACTTGGATTCGAATCTTATGCTGAACTTGAACACTTATTCCTAAGTTTGAAGTATTATTCCTGAGTTCGAATCCTTATACCTAAGCTCGGAAGCAACGTGAGCTTAAATGTTAAACTGAGCTCGAATCCTTATACTGTAGCGCGGAAGTAGTATGAGCTCGAATCTCAACATGAGCTCGAAATCTTATTCCTGAGCTTGAATCGTCATATCTAAGCTCGGAAGCATCATGAACATGAATGTTGAACAGAGCTCAAATTCGTACTTCTCGAAATCCTATTCCTGAACTCGAATCCTAATACCAAAACTTGGAAGCTTGATGAGCTTGAATGTTGAACTAAGCTTGAATATGTATTTGAGCTCGAAATGCTATTTCTGATACTTAGATTCCTCTATACCCATGTTTGGAAATACCATAAGTTTGAATGATGAACTGAGCTGGAATTTCGGAATGGGCTCGATTGCTAGCATAAGTTTGAAATTTTCCTTAAGCTTTGTATTCAAACAATTATCGTGAGTTGTCATAATCGCCAGATTTTTCTAGTCCATTTTCATTGGTCCTTCAAATCATCGAATTCATATCGTCTACATAGTCTACATTTATAATTTTGTTTTTTACGCTTGGGTTGTTTCGATTTCTTACGCAGTTTATTCTTTTTCAATTTTTCTTGATCTCCTGTATTAAATTCATTATTCTCCAATTTTTCTTCACCTTCTGTGTCCAATTCGTCATATTCCTGACAATTAAGATGAAGTGATCTTTGACACATATCGCAGTCGATGTTTATTCCTGTTTCAATATTCTGAAAACAATATAAACATTTATCAGCCAAATTGGAGGATTGCAACATTATAGAGTGTATAATATTTTCTCTAAATGTTTGCGGATCGAATTGTTGATTCATTTCCATTTTTTGCCCTATACATTGTATGTAGTACATTATATAAGTTGCCGAGTTAAATCTATCAGTTAGTTTTTGAAGAGGCCGAACGCGAGGTTCTTTTACTTCCCAGTTTTGTATTGTCAACTTTTTAAAGCTGGATTCATCATCACATTTGTTTATATACCTTGCTAAAGCTTTCAGTATTTTTGTAGAGTTATTTTGTCGATCGTAAGGATCTAATATTTCAATAAATTTTTCACTGACATTTATTATAATTAACATCCAGTGGCTTTCTTCACAATATGGCATAAAAATTGTTTCACCTAAAGTACTTTTTATCTTGTAATGTATTTGATCTGTAGTTGTGAAATTACTTTTGTTGCTCATCATTACTGTGTATGATAAATCTGTAGATAAATAACATATATTATTCCATTGATCAACGTTCATAGCTGCAAATATATCAATAGTCTCTGCATCAAGAGGTCTATTCCGATAAAGTATACTTCTCAACTGTTTGCCACTCAATGTCATTTCTTTCTGTATTATAAAGTTTCTGGTAGTGGGATAATAATACGCTATTATTATATTTTCGGATTTTGTGTTGGCGTAATAGCTGACATCATTAACCAAACTGTTTTTTAAAAACTGCAATTCCTGGTGGTTCAAATCATCAACAGATAAGTCATTTGCTGCATATCTCTTTCGCTTTTTATTTCTTGTCCCACCAGCAGTTTGTATTTTTGGCATTTTCTTCTTTTTTGTCTCCTCTTCAGTTTCTGTTAATTGCTGCAATTTTTTTCCAGCCATATGTCGAGTTTTTCGTTTCCTTACTTTTTTTGATTGAATATCATCATTTACAGTTTTTCGATCCCATATTAATGCATCTAGAGAATGAGCTTCAGTTTTTCGATATAGATCGTAATGGGAATCTTTGAGTTTTGACTTCGTTTCTACTTTGCTTAGAGCATTCTCTAGTACAAGAGCCTTGTTATGATCGCGCAATAAGCGACAAACTTTTCCAATTGGCCAATTTGTTTTATCCATCAAAATATCGTATTTGTAATTTTTCATGTGAGATTCTGCATAAACATTTGACATTCGCGATATTTCTGGATCTATCAAATCCATCAGCATTGCGGTCCACAATGGACAGTATGCCAGGTATTGAACCAGTAAGTAGTCAATGAACTCTGGACAATATAAGCCATTCGTATGTTTAGCTGTTGTTTTTGAATCGGGGCTATCTATCTTCTTTTCAACAATCATATAATAACGTCGGTAGAAAGGAGACATGGCATATATACTTGATTTTTTCTTAAATTTCCGTGAAAATTGTTCCCAACTCATTTCTGTTTTATCATCTACGGATGGATCTTTCAAATCTTCAAATAATTTTACAGTTTCTTCCTTTTCAATTTTCTTAGTTTTTATCAAATCTTTAATATATTCCTGACATTTAGTTTTATCTTTTTCAAAAAATATATCCACGATATATCCAAATAGTTTGTCCATTTCTTCAAGATTTCGAGTCATTATCATCAATGCCATCAATTCCATCACTAATCCTAAATTATTTTTCAATTCTGGCAATTCTTTTTCTACTTTTTTTGATACTCGATTCATAATGTGAGCACAGCAACTTTGTAATAATGTCATTCGTGGCATGCTAGTACTTTTCGTTAAATACAAGTATGCATCGTTGAGGTATTCATTAATATTGGTGTTGTTCCATTCTTTTAATATGCTATTCATAGATGCCCAACTCCAATCTGTAACGATTGCATCAAAGTATGGCCACTTTTTTTCTTCTGTAATTACGAATTCTTTATATTGTTTTAGAAACGTAGAAATACTTGCAATACCATGTTCTGACGTAATAACTTCACATAACGGGATTGTTGAAACTGATCCACGATACACTAATCCGTAATAAAAAATGTGTTTCTTTTTCAATCCATTAATCGGTCTGACGTGTGCTCCAGTGGCATCAAGGTGTATTATAATCGGTGTCCGTGATTGATCAACAACTCTGAGCTGCTCTTTCGTATACATTACGACCATGAGAGGTAGACTAAAATAACGCAAAAAACTATCTGGATCATTGCATGATTGAAACCATAATTGACCAAGATCCTCAAGATCCGTTAATTGCGATTGCGATTGAGGTGAGTTTTTGAAGTATACATTGTTAAAAATTTCGAAACGATAATTATTGATGCTTACTGGTTCTCTTACATTCTTCTGACACTCCGGATGGCCGTTTGCACTACTGTAGCAGTCAAATTTAAAAATATTCGTATCTACTTCAGTTATGTCTATCATGTATTTTGCATTATGGTCCGAGTGAAGACATCGTCCGTATACTGTAAGATTACTTGAATATTTGCAAGATTGACTTATCAATTCAAATGGACAATAACATTGGCGATTTATTAATAAGTTTTCCATAATATTTTCCACTAGCTTACAATTTACAAAATTTTTTCCGTTACTTAGTGGTTCACTAACTACTATGCTTTTGCCTACGTCAACGTTATAATATTCTCGTTTTTCAACAATTTTTTGAAACTTTGTATAGTTCGAAGATTTTGTTGATGATCCATTATTGCTATCGTCCTCCTTGTTATCTTTTATTACCTCTGGTATTTTTTCATCACTTGTTTCACAATTTACATTTGATATTAATTTATTCAATATTTTATTACGTTGAAATGGTTTTATGGGCTCATTATCAGTTGAGATTTCATCAAAATTGTAAACATCGTCATGAATATTTTCTATTTCCGTAGTTTCTTCCATAACTGATAGGTTACACTTCGGGGCGCAACCTGTAATTTTTAAAATTATCATGATTATCAACCTGTAATTTTTAAAATTATCATGATTAAAGCAGATTATAGTGTAATCAATATCCGAACAAAAACTTGGTGTGCGTGGTTACACAATATTTTACTTCTTGTGAAATTCGTGAAATCAATCTATTTAGACTTAAAAAAATTTTAAGTACACAATGACGCACATCAAGTACATTTCAAAATTGTTCCATAAAATTTTTGAATTCAAAACAAATTTTTTTTATAATAGTACACTCTTACAAAGTCGTTGTAAAAATAAAAGGAATACAGCTTTTTAGGTTTTCTAAACCTACTTTCATAAACATTTTCATAGATTTTTTTTCAATAAAAAAATTTTTTTGAATTTATTGTTATAATTTTTAGGTTTTTGGTTTTCTGCCTTAAAAAATGATTACAATTTAAAAAAAAATTTTTTTCCATACAAAATTGTTCCAGCAACAAGATTCGATGTAAAAAAAAAAATTTTTTTTATTTTTTTTTCAGTTTTTTTTTTTTTTTCAGACTTAATTAGCTTTTAAAAAATCGATTCCACACTATCGGTCTCAATCGATTCCAAATTTCATGAATCGTCCAAATAACTTATCAACAAAAGATCGATTTTTAAAATGTTAACTAACTTTTTTTTTTGTAAACAAATCAGTTAAATTTTTAAAATATAGATTTTACAATGTAGATATCCAATGATTCAGAATTTCATGAATCGTAAAGAAAACCTAAAGGTAAATCATCGGTTTTTAAAATGTTAACTAATTTCTTTTATAAATAAATAGAAAAAATTTTATTTAAAAACATTCTCCACATGATATGATATATTTACGATTCACGAAATCTGGATTCGATTGATACCTATATTGTGAAATCGTTTTTTTTAAAGTTTACTAACAATTTTTATAAAAAAATTAAAAAATTTTTTTTAAAAAAAGTTCATCACACGATAGGATATCTTTACGATTCATGAAATTCTGAATCGTTGGATACTTACATTGTCAAATCGATTTTTTAAAAGTTTAACTGATTTGTTTACAAAAAAAAAAGTTAGTTAACATTTTAAAAATTGATCTTTTGTCGATCAGTTTTTTGAACGATTCATGAAATTTGGAATCGATTGAGACCGATTTGTGGAATCGATTTTTTCAAAGTTAATTAAGGAGGTCCTTTCGCCATCAATGTTAAATAAAAAATATTAAATTATGCATAAAATTAATTTTTATCTAATACTTAAAGTCCTTATGTATCTACTAGTGAAGTTTAATTTATACTTCACCGAGCAAATTTTTGAAAAAAAAATTTCTAAAAATGTTAGTATTTTTTCCGAGTCTTACGAGAAAGTCAGACCTTAACAACTTTCTCGAATTATGGCATTAACCACCGATTAGATGGGGTAAAAAAAAAACTCAAAATAAGGTTTTCGAAATATTCAGGTTTCATTTTTTGCAATAAAATATATAGGGTGTCAAACTAAACTTTAACGTGCTTATGTTTTTCATACATACTTATTAGTTAATTTATTGTTAACAAATTTTCATAATTCATAATTGAAAAATAAAACAATAATTAAAAAATACTAGCATTCCTGCCATGAGATATTAGAATGTTATGGTTTTGTGACTAAACAATTTTAATTAATTTATTTATTTACATTGACTGCAAAAAGTTAAACATGGTTAAGGTTATATTTTGCAAATAAAAATGTAAACAACCGAAATAAAGCGTTGCCAAATCACGGACAGGTTACTAACAGCTGATTTACAAGAGTCAAATTAATTTTTGTATTTAACTATTTTTTTTTTTAATTTTAAAAATTTCAACGATTAATGCCTCGAATACTATTTATTTTTTAATTTTAGGAATTTTTATGGGTTTTTTATTTTAATTTATCGAATATTGACTACTATAGTTGTTGTGACTAAACTGGAGCGAAAGGACTTCCTTAAGTTTGAAAAAAAAAGAAAAACTTACAAAAAAAACTTGAAAAAAAAATTACTCTCAGCATTTGAGCGGCCGCTTACTATTGTCATTATTTGCCTCACATCATTATTATTTCTCTGACAACGGTTTGAGGGGAATGACTGAACTAACTGGGCATCACCACTAGAGGCGTTGAAACTTATTTATACTCATTTAACATTGCCATTCGTGGAAGCCTTATGCTCTGTCTATTACTCTCTTCGCTCTATCTTCCACTATTTGAAAAGGGCCTTCATGTTCACGTTGCATGGATTTATGATTGTACGAATTAATTTCTGAATTTTTTATATTTTTTTTTTTTTTTTTTTACGGAAATCGTAGTAAGATACGTTTTCTACTTATGGATTTGATTTTAATTATATTTCATAAGATTTATTAGATTATAAATTTTTTTACTCGTTTAAAAGAATATTCTTACGCCATTCTTCGTCACTAGGAGGTTACAACCAAAATAATTTAAGTAACAAACAAATAATACATACCGTTAACCTTCACAATGCTGCTTTCCTTGGAAATTTGGGTGAAATAATTTTTATATGTTCACTCTGGCACTTATTTTTATATCGAATATAATTTATTTGTTGATATATACTATTTAATTGGTTTGTAAATCAAATAATGCTTTGTACAAGTACACAATTACAAACATGCATGCAAGTAGCATCAATGTAGTATATACACTATATTGTGGAAAAGTTGTATACGCCTCTCACAAAGTAACATGTGCTACCGATAGAGACCGCTGTCTCTCTTCGGAGTATAAGGTAAGAGCCCCAGTAGCTGCTCACGTACCAGTACATGCTCACTCTATGTTTTTATATGTCTATATTTGTGAATATAGATTTACAAATACATGGAGTGAGCATTAGTCCAGTCGGCCTGGAAATAAAAAGAGGTTTGTTGGCAACTTTCTTTTTTTTTTTTTTTTTTTAATTATAGCTATTGTTGTCTGCTCTAATTGCTATAAGCAAAAAAATCAGCTAAGCTCAAAAAAATTTTTTTGAATTTATATGAATAATTTTCATTTTTTTGAATTTTTGCTTACAAAAATAGTTAAAATTAAATTATTTTTTTTGCATAAAAATGTTTTTCCGGCAACAAAGAATCGATACGAAAAAAAAAATTTTTTTTTTAATTTTTTTTAATGCAAATATACAGCTAACTTATTCTTCTTACCAAAATAAAGTTTACATCGAAGATTTCTTTTTCAACACATGTACTTACATGATATTTTCTCGTTTAGTATTTTAATCAAACTCAGTTCGCGCCGTTACGTCATGACCAACTGTAAGATACATGAAAGGAATCTACAGTATAACTTTTACACACGAAATATACTTTAAGTTCAGACCGACACACTAGTCTATACTCCGTAGCCTACGTTGATCCATTGTGCAGTCTGTCCGATCATGCGCAGAACGAAGCCCGCACTATATGCTACAGTGAGCGGGTATTGAAAACAACACGCAGTATATAACCACAAAATTCATGTTGGTACATGTGCAAACAGCATAACAAAAACGTTTTATCTGAATTGCTGAATCGACAGAAAATAATATTATAAAAAATAAAATGGGTAATTATATTATTGGTTTATTTATTGATTTGGAATACTTGAAAGAAATACTATTCTATGGTCCAATTAACAATTAGTATCAAACAAGTTATAATTTATGATTTACTTTAGTGTGATGAATTAGGCGGCTGGACCATTTTTTTCAACACAGTTCTATCCGTATTAAATAAGGAAATAAATCAATTAACTAATTTTAAAATGATTAACATAAATAAAATTATTACAGGTTGCAAGGAGAAAGATGATAAATCATCACAATCTGGTAAATTTCAAGTTTCATAGATTGCAAATTAATTCAATTCTTTGAATAAAATTCGGATTTTTGGCTAAAACATAATAATTTAAATTTTTACAGGTAAAATTACTCCAGCACCACATAAAGATCTAAAAAATGACAAGTCTGGTAAATATTATAATTTTTAAGATTTAAAAATTATTATTTTAATTTATTAATTTTCAGTAATTTATAAAAATCAAGTAATTATTAATAAAAGTTATCGCTAATAATGCATGAGTAATTCCAGATAAATCTGGTAAATTTCAAGTTTCATAGATTGCAAATTAATTCAATTCTTTGAATAAAATTCGGATTTTTGGCTAAAACATAATAATTTAAATTTTTACAGGTAAAATTACTCCAGCACCACATAAAGATCTAAAAAATGACAAGTCTGGTAAATATTATAATTTTTAAGATTTAAAAGTTATTATTTTAATTTATTAATTTTCAGTAATTTATAAAAATCAAGTAATTATTAATAAAAGTTATCACTAATAGTGCATGAGTAATTCCAGATAAATCTGGTAAATTTCAAGTTTCATAGATTGCAAATTAATTCAATTCTTTGAATAAAATTCGGATTTTTGGCTAAAACATAATAATAATTAAGATTTTTATCAATAGTTTAAATAATGATTTGAATTTTTACAGATAAGACTACTTCAGCAGAGGTTAAAGGACCTACAGATGACAATTCCGGTAAATAATCTAGTTTTTTTAGATTTAAAAATAATTTTATTGATTCATTACTTTTCCAGTAATTTATTATCAACAAGTAATTATTAATAAAAGTTGTCACTTATATTGCTTGAGAAATTGCAAATAAATCAATAACAAATCTGGTGAATAAATCAATAAAAAATTTTGACATGTATTGATTGCAAAAGAATTCAATCAAATGACTGAAATTTTTATACTTAGTTATAATTTAATAATAATTTTAATTTTTACAGATAAAAATGTTCATCCAAATATTAATACGTCTAAAAGATATTTAGCTAACGTAGAGGATATTAAAAAAAGCCAGCGTAAATTGCGTAATTTGCAAAAAATGCACCGTAAGCTCGAGAGGAAACTGGAAAATAATAATAAAGCCCTAAAATCAGTCGGAAGTTTACTCAAAATACATGAAACTAATAGAAATGAGGACTCAGAAGAGGTCATTGAAGTGGAGCAATCGGAGGAACTACTTGAGGGGGCAAAAGAAGAGTTAAGCGAACAAGATGGGCTAGAAACCGACCTTCGAATAAAACTTTTAGAAAAATATGAAGAAAAAAAGCAGCTCTACAAAGTTAGAGCAATCCAACGAAGAATGTTAAAAGAGTCGGAGTGGAAAGTGCGTGATTTTTTAAAGGCCGAAAAAGAAGCTGAGGAAAAAAGATTAAGAGAGAAATGGGAGCGAGACGAAGCGAAAAAAAAGCGGAAAAACCACGAAAGAATTGAAAAACACCGGCGAGAAGAAGAACTTCTCAAATCACCAGTCCGAAACTCGGAATCGTATGGCCACCATCAATGTAGACAACGTAGACAACGTAGATTTAGCGGCAAAAATAATTTTCGGATCCAAAGATCTCGAAGCCGTAGATCTGACTCACGCGAATATCAACAAAATCAATACGAAGGAGACAGAGAATATCGGCAAAGAGAAAATAGAAATCGGAGGTCTCCAAGTCCACCATATCAACAAGATCTTCGTAAACGATACAGAGAAAATTGGAATCGGAGATCTCGTACTCCAGAGCCTGAGTCAAGTTATTGTTGCGATAATTATAACAAAAATAGAGGTGGATGCTGTCGACAATACGGATCTAAAGTTGAATTCCACGATAGTAATCGTCACTCATGTTGTTATACTAACTGTAAGTAACTTTTTACCGTTTACACTTAACAAAACTAAATTTTATAATTAATTAATGATATAATTTTATTTCTAGGTTGTGGCAGCAACAAAATTAAAAAAAAAATGAGCAATAACAGCAGAGCAAGAGCTGCGGCTTTTAGAGAATATCGAGACGCGAGTTATTATACACATACATTTCATAGGCATCATTAAATGATGGTTTATAACTGAGTTAATATTTTTTAAAAAATTCATTAGCTTTATTGGAACGTTTTTTTTATATTTTTTTTTCTATTTCTAAATATTAATACTATTAATACTACCTTTATTCCTATTACACTTCATATTAGATCATATTGGCTTACATACTCTACTTTATTCCCTTTTTTCAACGAGTTTTCATTGAAGATTCACTTACCCAGTGTTTTATTAGTACCTTGACTACATCCTGATTTTTAGGTTTCTCGCCCACAATGCCCTGCTAATAACTACTAATGTTTATTTAACGTTTAACTTCTAATAATTTGTTATACCGTAGCCTAGGATTTTATTTTTATTCTAGATGTTCGAGTTGATATTCAGCACTCTTCACACGCTTTTATTATTCTGTTCAAAATTTCCGTTGCTTTGCTACTTAAACTTTTTACCCAAATTATCTGCTCTACTTGAAAGTTATTATTATTTTTTTAAATATGTTAAATTGTCATTAATATTATTTGTAATCTCGATCTTTGGTTTATTCTTTTACCATTTTATAAAAGAATATTAATAAATAAAATAAAAGTTGTAGCAAATTTTTGACTTCGATTTATTGTGCATGAATTTACCTATTTTGCTTTGCAAGTTGATAATTGGAAAGCATTTTATAAACAATTCTATTATTGCAAATATTAGTAATTCAGCCTTTCTTAAAAATCTCACCAAAAAAATTTTTTTTTATTTCAGCTTTTTTCATTTGTAAAAAATAACAAGTGATTAACTGAAAATTTTAAAAAAGTAATTACTATTATTAAAATAATTTTTCGTACATTGATGTTTTCGCGCCATCAATACGATTGGTTGATAGACAGAGAAACGGGAATCACTCCTTGTCCATCTTGGAATTGAGCGGGATTTTATAGCGGGATCAATTAGTGACTAACCTCACAATTGATAACGTGATCTATCTAATAGAGACGCTAACATTTTGTTACAAAGAAAAATAATAGTATAAAATTAATTTAATTATTTAGTTTTTAATTTAAGTATTTAGTTTTTTAGACGTTTTTTGAAAAATTGCATTGAAATTCATTACAGGAAGTATTTTTGATATTGATTTCTAAAATTATATCTCAGGTAAATTTTCCAACAGTCTGACATACATATGAAAGTTAGAAATCAAATTTTTAATATAATTATTAATGATTGTTCAGCTAAAAAAATGGCAAAATCGACAAAAGACTCTGCTAAATTCGTTAAAGCTCTCGTTGATGTTGTTTTGGCAAAAAATATGAACCTAAGCCATGACAACCTAATTAGTATTGAACACCTCAATGATGCAGATCTCATCTTAATGTCTCCTGGATCGATTATTTATGAGGTGAGATTTTTTATTTTAAAATCTGATATTGATTTGACATATGTAGAGCGTAATAAAAAGTTTTTGATAAATTTTTTTTTTACTTAACAAATGCCATAAAGATAAATCTGTCTTTACGTCGACAATTTTTGAAGTTATCTAATAGAAAGGTACTAAATATTCATTCAATTAATTTTATGTAAAATTTCTTGAATAATCAGAACAATTTTTTATTTCAATTTTTTTATCTCATCTCAAAAGTAAAGGTTGTAATGTTTTTGTAAGTAGTTCAGAAATTTATATTTAGAATGAAAATTAATTCAGAAAATATTTGATAATTTTAAGAATTTTTATAATAAATAAATAAATAATGGAAAAAAAAATTGATATGTAGAAATTTGATAAAATAAAAAATGCAATTTTTTTAAAATGATATTTTCGAACGAATTTATTTGTTGAAAAAAATTAAAAAAAATTGTGAAGTGACAGCTGAATTCAATGTCATGTCTTTAGAATAATATTATGAGTGGGCGAGTAATAGAAAATCCGAACAAAAACAGTTTCACTGTAAAAAAATCGCGCCAAGTCCACGTTCATAAGACTATCAAGAAAAAAAAAAATTTTTTTTTTCGTTACAAAAAGATATAAAATAGAAAAATTAAAAAATCCAAGTAACCGATATGATTGTATATGATTTTCGGAAATTAAAAAAAATTTTGTTGTAAATTTAAAAATTAAAAAAAAAATTTTGGAACGTATTTAGTGTGCGTGGTTGCAAAATATTTTACTTTTAATGAAATTCGTAAAATCTATTTACTAGGACTTTAAAAAAAGTGAAATACACAATGACGCACACCAAGTACGTTCCAAAATTTTTTTCTTAATTTTTAAATTTACAACAAAATTTTTTTCTAATTTTCGAAAATCATATACAATCATATCGGTTACTTGGATTTTTTAATTTTTCTATTTTATATCTTTTTGTAAAGAAAAAAAAAATTTTTTCTTTTCTTAATAGTCTTATGAACGTGGACTTGGCGCGATTTTTTCACAGTGAAACTGTTTTTGTTCGGATTTCAGTATTTTTTGTAATTATAATAAAAATTTGCAATTGGTACCAACTTAAATCTCAAGTTGGCTGCATTTTTTATAGCAAACTATCCCTTTGAAGCTACAGTTTATGTAAAAATAATTGCAGCGGAACCGTGGCTGGTTTAGATGCAAGCTGTGAAATTTATTTTTTTAACTGTAGTTTCCCATCTATTGGAGAATTACCATGCATTATCGAATTACTTTGTCTGTGGCATGTCACTTTTTACATCGAAAAAAAGTCAGGATCAAAATTTTTGAGCTTGCTATAGTTTGTGCTGATAAAATTTAATAATTTCAAGTAGATTAATTGCTATAATTGAATACAATTAATTGATATCAGTAAAATAAAGTATGAATTACTGTTATAATATAAAATTTAGGAACAAGAAGTACCGTAGAATTAAATAAAATTTTGCAACCTCGAAATACCGTTCTGCTTACAATAAACACACTCGGTAGTCTGGCGCTCCGTTTACAACGGATTTGAACGGAACTTGGCGCCAGATTCTACCGAATCTGTGGATATATATATATATACAAAAAAACTGACGATTATTTTTTTTTTTTAGTCGAGTGAAAAAATGTTACTTTTTGATGTTTTAAGGAGACCCGTTGGTCTAGCGGCTTAAAATTTAAGCAATTTTAAAAATTTTATTTTTTATAAATTTTATTTATACTCTTATTCTATTACTTATCAACTACATGAAAATGAAAATTAAAACAAAAAAAATTTTTTTTTTTAATTAGAAAAATGGCGCTGAAGTCCTCCTCTCAAAAAAATGGACCTGACTGGTGAAAGTAAATTGATCTCTCCCTCTGATCTGAAATTAAAAAGTATGACTGATTTTTAATTAGTATAAGTATAGTTATCGTCGATACTAGAATGAAAAAAAAATAAATATTTAACAAAAGGGCGCGTAGTTAAAAGTAAAAATCTGAAATTCGTTTTCAAAGAATACTTTTAACTACGCGCCATTTTGTCAAATATATTTTTTTTTTCATTGTAGTATCGACGATGACTATATACTTATACTAATTAAAAATCAGTCATATTTTTTAATTTCAGATCAGAGGGAGAGATCAATTTACTTTCAGTCAGGTCCATTTTCTTGAGAGGGGGACTTCAGCGCCATTTTTCTAATTAAAAAAAAAATTTTTTTTTGTTTTGATTTTTATTTTTGTGTAGTTGATCATTAATAGAATAAGTGTAAAAAAAATTTGAAAGCATTAATCATTCCCTTCATATAGAAATAAAATTTTTAAAATAGCTGAAATTTTGGGCCGCTAGACCACCGGGTCCCCTTAAGAGCTCTCTCCAAAGGACAGCTGAAAAAAAATTTTTAAGAGCTCGTTCCAAATTTTTTTTAAATTTAAAAAACCATCAAAAATCGTTACGGTATAATTTTATAGACCAAAAAAAAATAAATTTCTGAAAGTTTCAGTTCAAAATTTAAATTTTGAAAGGTCGCTCATAATTTTTTTTTTTTTTAATTAGTCATATCACCGACTTTAACTGTTGGGAGTGGTAGGTTGGGGTCTTTTTGGTTTGTAAAAATCTTAACCTACGCGGCAAGGGTCAAATCTCAATTAAGCTTGTTTCTAAGACCAGCTTGGGATTCGAATCCACGCCTGGCAGTTGATTAAATAATAATATTACTAAATTAAAAAAAAAAATTTTTTCTACATTGTACTTGATTTTTAGTTCATCTCGTGATGTATTTTTATGGATTATCCGTATATCATTGACACATTTATTGATGTTTGAAGTTTTAGGATTTCGTTGTAAACTCAAGAATTTCACCAGTCAGATGCTCATAATTTTGCAAAGAATACACTTATCATAAATAGACTATATAACGTGGTTTATCAGCACGATGGCGTTAACAATTTTTTACGGATGTCAATAAACCTAGACATTTACTCTATACACGGTTATGAAAATCAAGTTTAAATATGAGCTGAATTTGTCTATTAGTTCAGAGATTTCAGCGATTTAGATTTACGAAAACTTTACTGTCTTACTGCTTTTCTTGGAAATAACTTTCTAGTGCTTCGCCATATTGAATTTATGTAAAATTCATCTTAAATATTAGGAAACAAGCGGTAATATGCATATGTACATATATTTTGAGGCCAAAAAATGTCCACCTTACAATTAATTTTGAAATATTGCTATTGAAATCGTATTGACTATGATATTTTTTTATTTTTTCAAGTTGTAAAATTACACGAAATCTTCCTCCATTTCAGATGCCACATGAGCTTATTTTCTATTTATTTCCAACTGACGAAAGTTTAACGCGGGTTACTGTCGTATCAGATGTTTTTTTTATAATTTTACAAATTTTTTAGTAACATTTCAGAGAGAATTCGCAATTAGAGTATGATGGCATTTATTCTTATATGAGCATTTGGCTTATCGAAGATTACAATTTTTGTCATATGCTCAAAAATAATTGCGGCATTTTAATTTTTTTTTATTATTGCATTTTATTATATTATCGGTATAATTTGAAAGTTTCAATAACATTGGGATAAACTTTTTTTTCAGTGTTTTACTTTTTTCCAAGTGTTGAATAAAATTAACATCAGTGCAATAACAATTTGTTTCAATATTATGTATTCGGATTTCAGATTGCTAAAAAGTTAAAAGTAAAGTGGGATATTAAATTACGGAACAACGTACGACGTCTGTGGTCGATGGTCAATTTTAGGGATAAGGTTTTTCAAAGGTATCATGAAGTTTCAGTAGTTGGCACATTACCAAACAATGCGAACCTAATAATTAAAAAACGTCCAAAACAATCCTCAAAAATTATCAATTCCAACCAAACAAGTTTGGGGAAACGTCAAATTGATAAAGCTCCTCAAAATTCCGCAAAAATTGTCACTTCAGTTAAAGCAAGTTTGGGGAAACGTCAAATTGATAAAGCTCCTAAAGATTCCGCAAAAATTATCACTTCAGTTGAAGCAAATTTGAGGAAATGTCAAATTGATAAAGCTCCTCAAAATTCTGCAAAAATTATCACTTCAGTTAAAGCAAATTTGGGGACATGTCAAATTGATAAAGCTCCTAAAGATCCCGCAAAAATTATCACTTCAGTTGATGCTAGCTTGGAGACAAAACAAATTGAAAACAGTCCAAAAGATTTCTCGGAAGTTACTAAGCCCGACCAAGGAAGTTCGAGCGAAAATAAGATCATCGAATGCGATGGAAAACGATTTATGAGAATTAATAATGATGGGCATGGTAATTGTTTATTTTATTCGCTCGCGTATCTTAAAACAGGCAATGCAAATCAGGATCGATTCTTTCGAAACGAAATTGTGCAATATGCCGTCGATAACTGGTCTGATGTTAAAGATATATTGGAAAGTTCCAGTACAATAGTAAAGTACATAAATGTCCAAGATTATGCGACAAAAATGGGATCTGAAGGTTGTTTAGGGACAGATTTTGAAATCGGAAATTTCGCAAAAAAATTTCAAACAAACGTCAAGTTGGTTATATTAGATAACAATAAAAAACTGGATGAGAGTGATATCATACCCTTGGTAGGAAGCGATGTGCCCAATGATCCATTTATTTATATAGCTTTCTCCGGCAAGCGAGATGATGGGCATTTTGAAGCAATGGAAGAAATTAAGGAAGTAAGAAAAAGAACGGTTGAAATTTCACCCACTAACGAAAAATGTTGTGAAACAGATTCGTCGAAACAATGTAGAACTGATCATATAAAAACTTCGTCCAGTATCGAAAATAACAAAGAAATTTCTGATGACATCGAAAATTCAGACTGCATTTCTCATTGTCCCGAAACCACACCTAAAATTCCAGATTTAGTTGGTTCAGAACATGCCCAAACAGACGAAGAAGAATCAAAAGTTCATGAAACCTTGGATGGAAATGTATCTGAAGATAATAAAGATGTAGAGCCAGAAAATAACGGAGGCAATTCAATGGCGTGTAAAAGCCCGAGTGTAGACAGTGAATCTGAGGAAGAAACAGATGATTTGCTAAACCAACCATCAGAGCCATCGCAGTTGGAAAATTCCAAAAAGAATGACAGAAAATCCAAAACTAGTAACCGCAAGAACTGGTGTTTTAGTGTAGGCTCCATTAATGTTGAAGGCAGTAAATTAATGAAAAACAACGAATTCGATGATAAATTATTTCGAACTGCAATACAGCAACTAAAATTCAATTTAAATATACGCTGTCCCGTCATGGTCTTTGGTAAAATTCGAGAAAATCGATCCAATAGAGTTGCTTATTTACGCTGCACCGCCGAGAAAATGAAACATGATGCTGAATGGAAATTAGATATTAATGAATATCTCACCAGTAATGGAAAAATGTTCGAGATAAATTGTAGTAGCTTTGAAAAAATATCACCTTGTCCGGTTAATCCAGGAGAAACAAAGTTCTCACAATTACGTTACCAGGCTCGAGAAGAAGCGAAAGAAGAATTGAGATCCAAATCTGCGAGGAAAGTTTATTACAATCATGTGAAAAAAACGGACCTGGAACAATATAGAGAAGGACATACTCAAACAGTTCGGAGTATCAATACTTTTCATCGAGTTCATTCCGACGATACATTGTCAGACATTAAACCACTACAATCCATTGATGCTAATGATTTGTTACAGTTGTGGGTATTGAAAAATAAAGAAGATGCTGATAGTCCAATGCAATTAATAGCTTTTCCTCTAAGGGTTTGTATTTATACAAAAAAACAATTAGACGTAGTAGACATTACTAGCAGTTGTAATGTATTACACTTGTGTGTAACACAGGCTTATTGTGCAGCGCCACAATTCATAAAAGAAAATTACATCTTTTATTATGCATTAGTGTACGAGGCACAGAAAACAACAATTCCGATTTGCGAGATGATCACTTCAGAGATTGATAAAAACTCGTTTTGTATCTTTTTGAAAGAATACCAAAATTTCGCAACAGTGAAAAATTTTAACTGGCCAATTTTTGACGTGGTTGTCACTGATTTTGATTGGAGCCAAATTGAAGGCGTACTTACAGAGTGGAACGATCAGAAACCAAATAAGTATTTATTAATGACTTATGAATTTGCAAAAAACGAACAAGTTATGTTGAACAAAAAGATACTTGTTGTTTGTTGCACTGAAAGCGTCATACAACGTGTCGCACACGACATCAAAATGCAGTTTAAAAGTTTGACTGAACATGCAAAATTATATTTGGAATTTATAGCTATAATAACATTAGCAGAATCATTGAAGGTAGTTGAGAGTGCATTAATTACAATCAGCAACATTCTACTCACAAAAGTGAAAGATACTGCTAATTCACATATAGAGGTATTACGAATGGACCATAAGACCAAACATCAGAAATCGATTGAGAGTATTATTGAACGTGCGAGTAATTCGTTACAAGCGAAAAGAAATGAAGAATCGATTTATATGGAGGTCTTAAAAAATGCAGCTGCACCAACGCCAAAGTTCACAGATTCGCCGTATTATAATGAATTCGCATGGAACGTCCAATGTACCAAAGAACGAATAATGAAGAAAGAAACAGAAGTTGAGGAAGTTACCAATGATTTATATTCACCGGAATTCATGAACTACATTATGATTTCGCTGGTACCTTTTTTATGTATTGTAACTAAAATTCTGTCAAAGGTTATAAGTTCAAATGTGGTTTTAGTAGAAAATGATATTGAAAAAACCTTTGTTATTGAATACAAAACCAAAGACATGAATAATTAAAAAAATAGCAGCGTTGCAAACATGTGTCGCCAAGTTATGAAAAGAAACGAGTTTCTAGTCAATAAAAATAAAATACAACATCAATTAGCTGATGGCAGCGTAACAGTTACTGAAAAGCCGTGTTATTCAGAGTCTGCATCAAATCCACTTGTGACAGAATTATGGGATCCAACAGGCAAATCGATCAAAAATCAAGAAATCAAAGCCCGAAAAGTCACACGTTCGTCAGGGAGAGATTTCATCAAAATCAAAAGACATGTGACAGAGTCAGCAGATAGTAAAAAGATCAATGATGATAACAATCTTAGTTCTGATGAAAAGTCGCATAGTCCCAAGCGGATAAAAATCTCTCATGAGCCTGAAAGTGGTGCAAAGATGGACAACAGTCTCGAAATTGATTCCGTTCAAGATTTACATAAGCCTAAACGGATGAAGAAATCTGAAGAGCTTGAGAATGGTCCAACGGTATTAAAATCTTCTCCAGAAAAATGTAAAAGGAACCCGGAAATGACAAAAGTAACTCAGGCACCAGTTTCTCTAGAAAGTGTCAATAATAATTTTGAATTATTAATGACAGTAAATACATTTAACAATGGTTTAGTTGAAGATCCTGAATATTATCAAAGGTGGATATCTACTCCCACAAAAATAGGCCGATACAACTGCGGTAATGAAAAATGTATTTTGGTGAAGGTGCACGAGCTGAATAGATCAACGTTACATACATTGTTATATCCGACAGGGTGGCTTAGTGGTTGGATTATCGATATATATACAGCAAGTCACATAGATACTTGGTTGAATAACAGCTACTTTCCAACAGATGTAAGTTCAAAAACCATCTCAGTAGATGTAGGAGAAGACAAACCTAAAAGATTATCATCTGCATCATCAATAGCTCAGATTAAAGAGCCTCTTTGCGACATTATATTGATGCCGTATTTGTTTCAGTTTCATTGGCTTTTATTAGTCATTGATGTTGAATGTAGTGCACTGGAAATATTGGACCCATATGAAAAGCAAACTGATAGCGAAACCCGTGTGGTTGAAGCATTTACGACATTTATTAAGTCGTGCGTAACCGAATCAAGTTTGTATAAGAAATTAAAAAATAAAAAATGGACAATAAAGCCTAGTAGAGTACGCCCACATCAAGCCACCAATGATCAGTCAAATTGTGGAATATACGTCGCTTACTATATTGAATGTATTGGGCGAGGTATATCCATGGACGAAAATTTGGTACCGGCAAAGCTACGTCGGGAAATGGCTCGTGCAATACTCCGTACATCAGAAGACATGAGAGATTGCTGCTTATATTGCGGTAAGAAAAAGTGTTCACAGAAAGAACAGAAACTTACATGTAATGCATGCAAGCGATGGTTCCATGAACCGATATGTGTAAAGGTGATACACGAAGAGCAAATGACAAACAAAAAAACGTGTCAACTTTGCAAAAAATACTTGGAAAGTAAAAAAGGAAATAAAGAAGAGAAACACTAGCTAGAAAAGGAATCAAAATTTTCGCTAGGAATCGATCCCATTCGGAAATTCCAGCTTCGTTCATCATTCAAACTCATGGTGTTTGCAAATGTAGGTAACAGAATCCAAGCTCAGAAATTGGATTTAGAGCTCAAGTACTTATTAGCTTTGTTATAAAGATGCGAGCTCAGGAATAGGATTTCGAGCTCATGGTGATATTCGAGCTTATTTTGACATTCAAGCTCTTGTTCCTTCCGAGCTTAGATAAAAGGATTCAAGCTCAAGGATAAGATTTGAGCTCATGTTGAGATTCGAGCTCATACTGCTTCCGCGCTACAGTATAAGCATTCGAGCTCAGGAATAAAATTTCGAGCTCAGTTTAACATTTAAGCTCACGTTGCTTCCGAGCTTAGGTATAAGGATTCGAACTCAGGAATAATACTTCAAACTTAGGAATAAGTGTTCAAGTTCAGCATAAGATTCGAATCCAAGTTAAAATTTGAGCTTGTGGAACGTTCGAGATCAGGAATGAATATTAGAAGAAGATAGTTAAACTCTGACTCAAGAAAGATGATGGGGACAGGGAGGGGGGAGGCGGAACACATTCTAATTTAGAATGGCGAAATATCAAGAAGAATGGAGCTTTTTTAAATAATAATTGTCAATCTTAATAAAAATACAATTTACAACAATAGACGATTATAAAATTTTTATTTATAAATGTATAAAAAGTAGATTCACCACAAAGTTGTCGAAATTTTCCCTCTGGCATGATATTTCGTCATCATTAGAAAATACGATAGCCTCCGCGTGGCGTGTTCTGGGCAACGGTATAAGAATTTGAGAAAAAAACACATCAATATAAGTCATTCAACTTCATAAGTTTATCTTTAAGGCGCGACCTTAGCGGATCTTGTTCAAAAATTTGTGAAAGGTGTTCTTTATAATAAGAAATGAATTCCCTGAAAGTTTAAGCTTTTTTTTTTAAATTTCCAAAAATTATAAGATTGTAGCCACCGCATAATGAGTGATCTAATTTTCAGGAAATTCGTTTCTTATTATAAAAAACAATTTCACGAATTGTTATACATGATCTGGAAAAATCGCGCCAAGACAAAATTATTTGATGAAATGACACAAATAGTATTGCAGTTCTCTAAAATTATTATCGAAAAATATAGTGTAAATATATAGATTGAATAAAAAAAGTATAAAAAAAGAACTAATAATTTTTATAATATTCAAATACTTATACCGGCTAATATCGTATAGGGTAGATGTAGAAAATGAAAATAGATAAATAAAGATTTTTAGACTTGAAATTGTAATTCGATTCAACTAACTGAAACACCAATGAAAAAATGATAAATAAAAATACGACAATACCATAACAAGTTATTGCATTCGTTAAATTTAGCAGTTTTATACTTATTGTATAGATGTATATTTTTTTTAATAAAGAAATTTCTCATAAACCTCCAATTGATCTTTGTAACTTTCCTGTCAATTTTTCCTTGTTATAAAAAAGATATACAAATCACACAACAAAAATCAGCGTGAGACTCGTCGCAAGCGAACATTTAGAATTTTTAACAAATATAAGGAGTGGTCATTGCCATTGGATAAGGGCATAAGGGGGTGTTCCGGAAGTCGGAAAGTGTTCCAATTTTTTTTATACCTTCTAGTACCTAAAACATTAATTCTCAGCGAGAATTGGTTTGATCTTTTTCATAGGCACGGAGTAATGAATTTTTTAAGGTTAAGGGTGGGCTTTAGGGGGTCTTCCGGAAGTCCGAGAGGGTTCAAACTGTTTTAATAGTTGTAGGACCCCAAAACATAAATTCTCAGCGAGAATTGGCTTGATCTTTTCCATAGACACGGAGTAATGAATTTTTAACCGTTAAGGGGGGTATTTATAAGGGCATAAGGGGGTGTTCCGGAAGTCGGAAAATGTTCTAATTTTTTGTATACCTTCTAGTACCCAAAACATAAATTCTCAGCGAGAATTGGTTTGATCTTTTTCATAGGCACGGAGTAATGAATTTTTTAAAGTTAAGGGTGGGCTGTAGGGGGTGTTCCGGAAGTCCGAGAGGGTTCAAACTTTTTTAATAGTTGTAGGACCCCAAAACGAAAATTCTCAGCGAGAATTGGTTTGATCTTTTTCATAGACACGGAGTAATGAATTTTTTAAGGTTAAGGGTGGGCTTTAGGGGGTGTTCCGGAAGTCCGAGAGGGTTCAAACTTTTTTAATAGTTGTAGGACCCCAAAACGAAAATTCTCAGCGAGAATTGGCTTGATCTTTTCCATAGACACGGAGTAATGAATTTTTAACCGTTAAGGGGGGTATTTATAAGGGCATAAGGGGTGTTCCGGAAGTCGGAAAATGTTCTAATTTTTTGTATACCTTCTAGTACCCAAAACATAAATTCTCAGCGAGAATTGGTTTGATCTTTTTCATAGGCACGGAGTAATGAATTTTTTAAAGTTAAGGGTGGGCTGTAGGGGGTGTTCCGGAAGTCCGAGAGGGTTCAAACTTTTTTAATAGTTGTAGGACCCCAAAACGAAAATTCTCAGCGAGAATTGGCTTGATCTTTTCCATAGACACGGAGTAATGAATTTTTAACCGTTAAGGGGGGTATTTATAAGGGCATAAGGGGGTGTTCCGGAAGTCGGAAAGTGTTCTAATTTTTTATACCTTCTAGTACCCAAAACATAAATTCTCAGCGAGAATTGGTTTGATCTTTTCATAGGCACGGAGTAATGAATTTTTAAGGTTAAGGGTGGGCTTTAGGGGTGTTCCGGAAGTCCGAGAGGGTTCTAATTTTTTTTATACCTTCTAGTACCCAAAACAAAAATTCTCAGCGAGAATTAGCTTGATCTTTTCCATAGACACGGAGTAATGAATTTTTAACCGTTAAGGGGGGTATTTATAAGGGCATAAGGGGGTGTTCCGGAAGTCGGAAAGTGTTCCAATTTTTTTTATACCTTCTAGTACCTAAAACATAAATTCTCAGCGAGAATTGGTTTGATCTTTTTCATAGGCACGGAGTAATGAATTTTTTAAGGTTAAGGGTGGGCTTTAGGGGGTGTTCCGGAAGTCCGAGAGGGTTCAAACTTTTTTAATAGTTGTAGGACCCCAAAACGAAAATTCTCAGCGAGAATTGGTTTGATCTTTTTCATAGACACGGAGTAATGAATTTTTAACCGTTAAGGGGGGTATTTATAAGGGCATAAGGGGGTGTTCCGGAAGTCGGAAAATGTTCTAATTTTTTTTATACCTTCTAGTACCCAAAACATAAATTCTCAGCGAGAATTGGTTTGATCTTTTTCATAGGCACGGAGTAATGAATTTTTTAAAGTTAAGGGTGGGCTGTAGGGGGTGTTCCGGAAGTCCGAGAGGGTTCAAACTTTTTTAATAGTTGTAGGACCCCAAAACGAAAATTCTCAGCGAGAATTGGCTTGATCTTTTCCATAGACACGGAGTAATGAATTTTTAACCGTTAAGGGGGTTATTTATAAGGGCATAAGGGGGTGTTCCGGAAGTCGGAAAGTGTTCTAATTTTTTTTATACCTTCTAGTACCCAAAACATAAATTCTCAGCGAGAATTGGTTTGATCTTTTTCATAGGCACGGAGTAATGAATTTTTTAAGGTTAAGGGTGGGCTTTAGGGGGTGTTCCGGAAGTCCGAGAGGGTTCTAATTTTTTTTATACCTTCTAGTACCCAAAACAAAAATTCTCAGCGAGAATTAGCTTGATCTTTTCCATAGACACGGAGTAATGAATTTTTAACCGTTAAGGGGGGTATTTATAAGGGCATAAGGGGGTGTTCCGGAAGTCGGAAAGTGTTCCAATTTTTTTTATACCTTCTAGTACCTAAAACATTAATTCTCAGCGAGAATTGGTTTGATCTTTTTCATAGGCACGGAGTAATGAATTTTTTAAGGTTAAGGGTGGGCTTTAGGGGGTGTTCCGGAAGTCCGAGAGGGTTCAAACTTTTTTAATAGTTGTAGGACCCCAAAACGAAAATTCTCAGCGAGAATTGGCTTGATCTTTTCCATAGACACGGAGTAATGAATTTTTAACCGTTAAGGGGGGTATTTATAAGGGCATAAGGGGGTGTTCCGGAAGTCGGAAAATGTTCTAATTTTTTTTATACCTTCTAGTACCCAAAACATAAATTCTCAGCGAGAATTGGTTTGATCTTTTTCATAGGCACGGAGTAATGAATTTTTTAAAGTTAAGGGTGGGCTGTAGGGGGTGTTCCGGAAGTCCGAGAGGGTTCAAACTTTTTTAATAGTTGTAGGACCCCAAAACGAAAATTCTCAGCGAGAATTGGCTTGATCTTTTCCATAGACACGGAGTAATGAATTTTTAACCGTTAAGGGGGTTATTTATAAGGGCATAAGGGGGTGTTCCGGAAGTCGGAAAGTGTTCTAATTTTTTTTATACCTTCTAGTACCCAAAACATAAATTCTCAGCGAGAATTGGTTTGATCTTTTTCATAGGCACGGAGTAATGAATTTTTTAAGGTTAAGGGTGGGCTTTAGGGGGTGTTCCGGAAGTCCGAGAGGGTTCTAATTTTTTTTATACCTTCTAGTACCCAAAACAAAAATTCTCAGCGAGAATTAGCTTGATCTTTTCCATAGACACGGAGTAATGAATTTTTAACCGTTAAGGGGGGTATTTATAAGGGCATAAGGGGGTGTTCCGGAAGTCGGAAAATGTTCTAATTTTTTTTATACCTTCTAGTACCCAAAACATAAATTCTCAGCGAGAATTGGTTTGATCTTTTTCATAGACACGGAGTAATGAATTTTTTAAGGTTAAGGGTGGGCTTTAGGGGGTGTTCCGGAAGTCCGAGAGGGTTCAAACTTTTTTAATAGTTGTGGGACCCCAAAACGAAAATTCTCAGCGAGAATTGGCTTGATCTTTTTCATAGTCACGGAATTATGAATTTTTTAAAGTTAAGGGTAGTCATTAGGGGATGTTCCGGAAGTCGGAGAGGATTCAAATTTTTTTTATACCTTCGAGACCCCAAAAGAACGTTTTTCAGAAATATTTGGTTTGATCTTTTCAATATTGTGGAAATTATGAATGAAAAACGATTTCGTTTCACGAACGTTCGGAACTTCAGCTACATACATCCTTGGAGGAATTCAAATAAAACTTTGAGATTAGGTTTCTGTCTGGTGCAGATAATACCGTGATCAATAATTCATAATATAATTATAACAAAAAATTATAAATAATTAGAGAAAAATTGTGCAATAGACTAGATAGCCAATAACAATTGTAAACATAGTCAATTTACAATTGTAAAAAAATATATATAAAAATACAGACTAGTCTTTAGAAATAAAAATATTGTAAAATTGTAAATCATCAGGCGTAAAAAATGTATAGACGGAAGGTCAAGGAAATTAACATCATGCTATATTCAGAATTGAGTTTGTCATTAAGAGGTAACTGAATGGTAATTCTGGACAGTGTCTCGGATAGCTTAAGGGAAGAGCAGTTGGCGCGATACCAAAAGATCCAGGTTCGATTCCTGGTCTGGGCCGTCCGATTTATTTTTTCAGTTGAATTTATCTCTGAAGACAAATTTAAAATAAGAATGAAAAAATTGTTTATGCCTGAAGGGAATACAGGCTAACAAAAAATTATAAATAATTAGAGAAAAATTGTGCAATAGACTAGATAGCCAATAACAATTGTAAACATGGTCAATTTACAATTGTAAAAAAATATATATAATTATTACTGTTTTAATTTTAAAAAACTGTGTTTTCAATTTTTTATAAGCTATATAATTCAACTTTTCATTAAATTTTTCAGTTTAATTAAATTCATTCTGATTCATTGACCTGAAAAAGCCTAAAATAATGAATTCTTTAAATTTGTAATTTTTTTCTCGAGTGGTCCATTATGCCCCACTTATCACATTTTGGCCCGAAATATTATAAAAACATCATAGACGCCATAACTTGACGGAAAATGGAAAAAAAAATTTTTACCTAATTTATGAGAGGGGCCGTTATGCCCGAAACCGTCGTGTACCTCTCTCCCCTGTATGATTCAATTTTTTGTTAAATTTTTTAGTTCAATTAAATTTCTTTTAATTCATTTTATCACAAATTTATCATAATTTGAAAAAAAAAAAAATTATTTTTCGTTACAATTTTTTTCGCGAGTGGTCCATTATGCCCCACATATAACATATTGACCCAAAATATCATAAAAAACATTATAGAGGTCATAACTTGAGGGAAATTGAAAAAAAAAAATTTTACTTCTGTCTCAATGGGGGTCCGGCCGAGACCGGAGGAGGGACTCCAGGCTGATCGGTACGTTTTAAGTTTGGCTGTTTAAGTTTGGTGGTATTGCATATTTTTCAGCCTGGAGAGTTATGCGGCGATGGACCAACTTTGGGGAAACTGCACGCATTTGCCTGTGCCCCACCAATAACACAGGGCTTGAGGAAACCATCAAAAAGCCCAAGCCTGTACAGCCTGGCGTGAGTTACAAGCACCGATTTTCACTGAAAATTAAATTTTCAGCTCACAGCGGGACTCGAACCCACGCCTCACCAGTCCCGAGCAAGCCTGATAAGCATTGTACCGCTTGGCCATGGGACTGGCTTATATAGCTAGTAACTATCAAAGTTAAATCTACATTGATATTATTTTAACAGTATATTACACACCTAGGGAAGTAAAGTGTCCCGAGGAGTTAATACTATTGTTTGCTCGACGAAGGCAAGAAGCGGCAACTTCGTTTAGCACAGCGGGCCGAAAGTTGACGCTTTCTGCTCGTCGAGCAAAAAAAGTTATTTTTGCTTTTACTATTTTTATTTTTAATGTGATCTCATAAATTTAGTATACGTTCAAAATATTTTCTAATCAAATGAGTAACACCTATAAATTTTGATATATACTTGTTTAAAATATAATAATATATGGATGATTCTCTGTAAGGACGTCTTAAATCTGTACAAAATTGTCCGACCAAATTATTTTTGATTTTATTAGAAAAAAAATTAACCCTAGACTGGTCACCATTTTTTTAGTTTCTCGCTCGCACTATAGCGAGTCTCTATAGGTTGAGTAGTTGTTATGCGGCGTCACGCTATACGGGTGACCAGTCTAGGGTTAACAAGGGCTACAAAACTATCAGCTTTATGATAATAAATAAACAGCCAAATTAATTTTTGTTTTTTCGATATTTGTGTGTCTTTTGCCATATAACATGACAGGGGACTGTTTTTTTTATCAAATTGAGAAAAATCAAGCTACACGGAAAGAAAAATATGGGAACTATTCCCATAATTTTATGGGAGCAGTTCCCAGGCAATTATAGGAACCGTTCCCATGAATTATGGGAACGGTTCCCATGAATTATGGGAACGGTTCCCATGAATTATGGGAACGGTTCCCATAATTATCGGAAAGTTTCCCAGAATTATGGGAAAATTTCCCATAATAATGGGAATGGTTCCCATAATGGTATAGGAATAGTTTTTATAATTATAGGAATGATTCCTATACAAGTCATGTATCTTCCACAGGAATGTATCATGCGGCAGCCCCAATTTTTTTTTTTTTCCATGTTGGATTTAAACCTATATGTTGTGGGAACCATTCCTATACTATTATGGGAATGATTCCCATAAGTTATGGAAACCATTCCTATAATAGTATAGGAATGATTCCTATAGCATTATGGGAACCATTCCCATAATTTTATAGGAATAGTTCCCATAATATTTTGGGATTAGTTCCCATAATGATATAGGAATAGTTTCTATAATAGTATAGGAATTATTCCTATAGTATTATGGGAACCATTCCCATAATGGTATAGGAATAGTTCCCATGATTTTCTTTCTGTGTAACTATTTCAATGCATTCAATTTTTCAATTTCTCAATGAATGTTTATATTAATTATAATAATATTAAGACTTGTGGATCCAATTTTATAATTAAATTATAAATAAAAATAGTTGCCAGGGGACTGAGTTTTGAAGTGGCCCAGACACATATTTCCAGCACAAACGGTGCTTTGACACTAAATAAAATGGCGATAAAGCGCTAACAGCCATATGGTTATTAACTTAAGGCTAGTTAGATCCTTTTAAATAGTTCCACGGATATGATTTCAGGAAATAGTGCCTTTTCGCTCCGAAAACGTTCCAGGTTCAATCCGGAATTTTCCCGGAACTACCCACCTCTAACCTAAACGCTTAAAATTTCACCGATTTCGTTTTTGAGCTCTCAGAGCTCGAAAAGACATATAGCTACTCTATGCTTTTGAGCTCTTCAAGCTCAAAAGTCTGATGAGACTTAGACACAATACTATTTTTGAAATTTTCAAACTACGATAACTTTTGAATGGATCAACCAATTTTCACGTAGTTGGCGACGATCTATGTTTATTTTTAAGCTCTACACTGAAAAAAAAAATTTTTTTCCTCCTAGGATACTAAATTTTTTACTCGAGTTTTCTTGATCTAAAAAAACTGGTATTCTTAACCTTAAAATACCACGCATTATTATAAGGCTAGTTTTTTTGACAGTGAGAAAACGGTATTCTTATAGTTAAAAAACTTTCGTATTTTAATCATAAGAATACCAGTTTTTTAACCATAATGAAACATTTCCTTGGTAGAAAAAAAATTTTTATCAGTATATCAAAGATTTACAATGATGAAAATCGATCTGATGAAAAATTTCGGAGTTGTTTGGAAAAAACACTTATTTCGAAATTTTTCGTTTTCGATATCTCACGAACGGACCAACCGATGTTGACAAGGCTGGCGGCAATCGACTTGGTTTTTTAAGTTTAAAAGCGGATTAGTTTTTGGAATTGATCGGTGGAGCCGTTTAGAAGTTATTCCAAAAAGAACATTTTTTGAAAATTTTATTTTTGAGATTTCTCAAAATCTAGCGATACACACACACACACACACAGCCGCACGGACACCATCACGGGAAGATTCCTGTGACTTTATAACGTCGAGATCTGATGAAAACTCGATTTTCGCAAAACGGGGTAAAACCAATAACTTCCCGAATTTTTTCAAAATTTTCAATTTTTCTTAGCCGGAAGTGAAAAATTGTAGGTAAGATTACTATTTAAACATCGTAATCCAGGACTAGACCTTTAATAATTCCTCTATCATAATATAAAATTTTTTAATGTACAATGTAACATCGTAAAAATTCGTATATTGACTACTTTTACACACATTTCTACGATGTTACATTATAAATTTTGAATTGTAAAATTATATAAGTGAAGATATCGAAGTCTGGTTTTGGATTTCGATGTGACAATTGTAATTATTCCTATAAATTTATTTCCGTATACTCGTTCATTCTGAAGAATGCTTAATACTCTGAATATTTTTATATCCATGTTTTTTTCTGAAATATATATGCTTTTCAAGAACAAATTTAATAGTAGATTATTATTAAATTATTTCTAGTTATTGGCGAATGTTCGAAACTTCGAATTCTTTGAGGCATATCGAATCAACTTCGATAACTTGATTCGCACAAGATTCGCACAGCTCTAGTTATAACAGAATTTTTTACTTACAGTTATCGAACCAAAATCTACGACTCAATTCTGGAATCGATGATAAGTTGAAAAAGGTGTAGCAACAAGATTAGAAATCGTTGAAAAATCTATGACGTACATTTTGCAGATTTTAAATATAAAGTTTTAAGTTTTTTATGTTATAACTAAATTTTCTGTCGGCAGATATCGATTTGAAATTTCCGGAATTCCAACCTAAAATCTTATACGTGTCAGAAAAAGTATAACAGAAATATTAAGAACCGTGAAAAAGTTCATGGCAAACTTTTTGGGAATCGCGGTTCAGATTGAAGCAATCTCGCCCGGAGGTCTCTTTTCGGGTTTTTCTCATTTCTAAAACATTTTTATAAAATATGAAACGTTTAAAAAGAGTATTTCATGCTGTCCACGGCAATATTTTTCAACAGAAAAAATTTATATGGGTTTCGGAAGAGCCAGCTAAAATACTGAGGAAACAGTCGGAAATTGCGATACTCCACGGAAAAGAAAATATCGCCCTGGTAGCTATCCAGTGGATCGTGAACGTAACATCGTAATGAGTAAAAAACAGTTTCATTATTTTCATGATACTTCAAATCCTGATTACTATGATTCAATTGTATTGTGAATTTTTCAACACATAGCGATGGTTAGGAAATGTTTCTCTGCTACGGCGAAATGTGTCGTGATTATCGCCATATACCTCCGCAGCGTTACCACTCATATCCAAATTCGTAAGTTCCCGACTAGAAATTGTAGTGAGGAATGCCGAAGAATTAGTGAGGGGCAAGTTTGGCTTACCTAACTTAGGCAAGCCTAATTTGCGCCTTCTTAAATCCACGTTAGGCAAAACGAAGATTGGCATGCCAAATTTGCATGTAATTTGGGACATCTATGGCAAGCCGAACTTCGGCGAACCTTTGGAATGCCTGACTAGCTGGAAGTAACGGTAACCAAAGATTTGCCGAAGTTTGGCTTGCCATAAATGTCCCTAATTACCTTTAAGTTTGGTAAACTGAATTTTCGTAAGCCTTTGGATTTTATAATTTCCTGCAAGTTAGGTATTCCAAACACTCGCCAAACTTCGTCTTACCATAGATGGCCCTAATTACTTTCAAGTTTGGCAAACCGAACTTCCGTAGACCTTTGGATTTTATAATTTCCTGCAAGTTAGGCATTCCAAACATTCGCCAAACTTCGTCTTACTATAGATGGCCCCAATTACTTTTAAGTTTGGCAAACCGAACTTCCGTAGGCCTTTGGATTTTATAATTTCCTGCTAGTTAGGCATTCCAAACGTTTGACGAACTTCGGCGTTTCTTGCCAAAGTACTCTAAAACGGAGTGGGAGAAGATATTTGGCTTTGAGTCTTTCCAAGGTTAAGCCTTTTAGTTCTATACATATAAAAGTGTTTATTTATGAGAGTATTTGTGTATTGTACATATAAACATGGTGTCTCATGTACCCGACTTGAAATTTCAGTGAGGCATATGTCGAAGAACCCATTCGGGGCAAGTTTGGCTTGCCTAACTTAGGGTTGCCTAGATTATACCTCATAAAAACCAAGGTAGACAGAACGAAATGTTTGGTTTGCCATATTTGAACGTAACTAGGAAAGTTTAATGGATTCCTTAAGTCTGATATATCATGGGAACGCCGAACTGGTTTCAAGTAACGATAACCTGAGTTTTGCTAGTTTGGAGCGAATTTGGCTTTCCGAACTTAGGCTAGCCCAATTCGAATCTTATTTGTTTTAAATTAGGCAAGCCGAACATTGGTTGTGCTTATAAGTATCTTGAAGTAAGAGGTCGCTCATCATCGGCGTAGCGTCGCGGTATGGTATAGGGCCCTCGTGCGTCGGGTACCGTGTTCGAGTCTCGCGTTCGACATGTACGATTTTTAATAATTTATAATTACTATTAAGGCGAGTGTGAAGTAAAGTTAAGTGTTATGTGTGATTAGTGTATCTAACTCCTCCATCATCTCCTTCCCCCTTGACTTATCAAATCTACCAATCAAAAAAAAACTCTTCACATTAAAAAACGCTCCAAAAAACAAAAAAAAAAATTACAGAAAAAATAAAATTAAATAATAAAAATAACATTAAATAAAAGCAGCAAAGAATTTGTTTTTTTTTTTTTTATTCATGAAATATTTAAAAAATTTAGTCCTAAATTTAATATTTATACTTAAAATAGTAAAAGAAGATAAAAAAATAAGCATTTGTTATTATTAATTTTCGCTAGATAATAAAAAAGCTAAAAATCAAGAAAGAATTAGATTTGGATTCTTCGTTGCGAATTTGGTTTCCAAACTGCAACCTAATCAGGAAGCCAAGTTAGGCTGAGCCTCGCAACTGCGTTACATCCCAAACTTCGGCCTGGTTTGGATGCCTCACTTACTGCAAGTTTGGAATTCGGCATGCCTTACTTGCGCCAAATCACTGCCTCACTGAAATTTCTAGTCGGGTTACTCGTAAATGTTTACAATGTGACAAAAAAATATTTATTATTTTAATTTACATTAACAGCATAACAATATTAATAATGAAAATTTAAAGCTTAAATATCTGCCTATTATGAATTATGAAAATGGAATTAATTTTTTGTGAAATCGCAATACGGACGAATGTGACATGTAGTCCGGATCCATATGAATCGTGATCATCGCTATACAATGTATCGAGCATTTACGTACATAGAGTATAGTAATATGAGTATCGTTATAATCACAATACTGTTTAGTGATGAGCGCGATATTTTTTTCTCCGTATAAGTCAAATAATTGAAAAACTCGAACTTTTTGAAAGGGTCAAATAGTTCGACTCGAATATCAAATTCAACTGATCACTGTCATTTACATTTTTCAGTCTATTACGTATATACATATAATGGAGGCAGGCTGGCAATAGCCTAGTCGGCTCAGTGCCCGCTTTTCGAAAGAGTAGGACCCGGGTTCGATCCCGACACGCACCACTATTTTTCAGTGATTATAAATAAAAATATGTGCGTTACGTTTCCAGCCTCTGAAAGTGGCAGAGATAGCCGGGCGGCACACTTCTGACTTGGGTGATCACCCATTTAAGCAACAACTTGAATGGGTGACCACTCTAGTCGGCGTTAGTTAGCGCGAGGGATCTCTGCACACTAGGAGAGGAGCCTAATGCTCCAGTGGTCGATAAAGAAGAGTTTCTTATCAATCACTGTAGACTTAGCCTAGCTGAGAGGTGAGGTTCAGGGCGAATGCGGTACAGAAAGCACAAGTCGGTCCACAGCCGCAATATAAAGCAGAGGAAGTGTTGGGTGGGACTTGCTGAGGTCCAATATGAAGAAGAGCAAGGAAAGCGTAAATGCTAGGAGAAAGAGGGAGATCAGCCTTGTAAAAACCGAGAAAGGTGTACAAGTAAAAAGCAATAATAATAAAAAACATATAATGGAGGCAAATAATTTTTGTCGTTTTCTCTTGAATACCTTTATTCGAACAGCTACTGGCGCACAAGCTTTGAATTCCATTACCTAATTAAGCTGGCATCCTTTGGCTGGTAAGACTACTGCTTAATATGCAGCACGAATTTTCGTAGATTACTTTATTGAGCCAATCAGTTGATTAATATTTGTTTCAACGTAATTGTTGATAATATTTATAATAAAAAAATTAAGGCTAACGAATGCTTCTCGTTAATAACTCGGATTTTTAATTAATAATTAGTTGACAAACTGTTTTTTGCTAAACGAATAATGCAATCATGCTTGGCGTGAGAGTGAAATAGTAAATTGAGTTTATGATTATTTTTTATATAAATACAACATAAATTATTTAAGAAAATTAACGAACTAAACAAAAGTCTGAAATTTTCTGATCATACAGGCGTTGTCAAGCATTCATTTTATAAATATTACAACAGAGAGAACTTCTCATGAACCGATATGTCCAAGCCACTTGTGACGCTACCTTTATTTTGTCAGGTCAAAATGCTATTAGTTCAATTGAATGATTATTTCCGATGATCGTCTGAAAGTTTCAAGTTTTCCTAACAACTTGAAATTTTGTTAGTTTTTTTTGTTGCAACGCGGTAACTGTTTTAGTTCCAAATGTTTATCAATTGCTGAGTAAGTTTGGTTAGAGTATGTTATACATGAATCTTCAAAATTCACTAAAAGTTTATTGATTTTTATTCAGTAATGTCTAATTCCAATTTTTAACAGATATATCAATTAAATTTTTCTACAATGTTTATAGTATACATAAGAATCACCAAGAAAATAAATAAATAAATAAACGACGTAAAAAATTCATTAAATAATATTTAAGAAAAAATATATTTCACAAAGTATTCTTGAAATATTGAATATAAGTATAAAAAAAAAGTACAGAATTGTATATTAATTTTAAAAGTGTACACAACTCTGCCGTCGTAATGACAAATATTTGAAAAGCACGCTACACTTGAGAATCGCAAACTTTGTACGGCTTCAAGCTACTTCTGAATCTACGAAGGAATCAGCGAAGAATAGAAATGAAAGTAAATGTATATTCACGTCTGTATACTTGCTGGAGTTACTTTAAAATGTATATCTGTAAGGATAATATTTACATGCGTGTGGACGTTCTTTCTCGACAGTATAAGTACTTCTCAAAATAATACTGTTAAAACGAAGTCTATTAAATTATGTTAAAGTTACAAATTATTCATGTATGAATGGCGATAAAAAAAAGCTATGCAGTTATTCAAAAGCATAAAAAATAACTTGACACTGAACAGTAAAAAAAATTGCAAAATCACTGTTTAAAACTATTTTGTACAAAAGACATACAGTTAGAGGGCGCCAACGACGACGGTTAAAATGCCAAAATGCGCCCTTGTTATTCTCGGTTCACATCTTTCTACGGCGTACAAGCAAATTCGCTTCCTTATTTCGCTCGGTTTCTTTTATCGTCTTTTGTGAATAGCCTCAGATGATGAGTTTTTCCTCAAATGGCCCTAGCTTCAATGCGACAATGAATAGGGCACTTAATAATAGCACTTGACCTGTGTGATATTATTCCGTTATACTCACTATAAATGGATTTTATTAGAATAATTTATAAAATAAAGAGAAGCGTGCATTCTAAGCTGTTAAATTATACTGAAAAAATGATGATGATGATATCCATTTTTTACACTTGAAGCTCAAAACATTGTGAGTAATTCACTTTCGGTTAAAAATTTTTTATATGAACACTATAGCGGTAAATCAATTTTGCAGTTCATATAATATGAAAAAGATATGTTTAGTAGTAAAAATACCTAATGAAAATTCAAAAAATTACTTTTAAATTTACAAAGATTATATGCATTATTTCAAACACAATCTACATTAATAGAACAAGATTATATGAACTACTAACAACAATATTTTTTCAATTCCAATATGACTTGTTCTTTATACATATTACACATAATACATTTAAACAAAGAAAAAGAGAAAGAAGGGAAAGACAGAGGATCAAATGAAAGGAAGTAAAGTATCCAACAAATGTAATGTTTAACTAAAAAAAAAAATAATTTTTTTTTCCATTGCAGTTAAGTTGCGGCTACAGTTGTGTCAGAATTCCAGTTTGCATTCTACTTTCTCACTCTCTCCTCGTCAGAAGCACCCATTCTCGTTTATCCTTCGTCAGTGTTGTACGAAAAGTTTTACGAATGTGACAAAAACAAAAAAATATAACAACAAAAATAAATAAAAAACGATAGAAAAGAGAAGAAACATCAGAACGTAAACATTCGAATCGTCATACGATAAAGAAAGAGAGATCTGGTGATGGAAGACAAGAAATTTAACAATGCAGACCAGCGGCCTCACTTGGTCGTCGTTCAAAAACCCTCCTCTACTTCAGGTACCAAAGATAATTATCTTAGTTCCAGGTTTAATAGACGCTACGGTATTTCAGATTGGACCTAATGACGGCGTTTACTGAATTTATACTGCCGCACCGACGTCAAGAGGACTTCTAAAATTGTTGAGCGCAAATTATCTCCTTGACGTCGTAGTTGTTGTCGTCATTGTTGTTGTTGTTCTCATTGTTGTTGTCATTGTCATGAGCTATCTTTGTCATGGTCATTCGTGCAGTGTCACTCTGCCTTGATGTATGTTCAATTATCAAAACCACGTAGACACATCAACCAACGTATAAATAACCAGCTATCAAGGTAAGTCAAGATTAAAGGAGTAGAAGAGGGAGGTACTAATCATTAAACTCATTCTGGTTCTTCGAATCGTAAAGAATGATGACAGGATCATATGAATTACACTGAATTGAAGAACATAAAACGTGTTGCATCTGCAATCCCAAGAAAAACATTTTAGCAAGATTTTAACCAAGGACATGCAATAACGTTAAACGGCAAGGACAATAACGAAAACTGAAACAAAAGAAACCAAGAAAACAACTATCCAATACAAAAATCCTCATAAACGAGAAAATTGGCCTCAATTGACTCAACAAATGATATTTTGTATTTCATTCTGCTCATGAAGCTCGTGAAACACTAAAGTCACAATGAGAGTTTCCATAGTAGACCGACGAGTAAAGAAAAGAGCTGGGGAAATCAAATTTTAGATGATGGGAAAAAAATAGGAAAGAGCTAGAGCGGAAGAAAAGAAACAGATTTAATCTTGGTTGGATAAAAGAGGAAAAGCAAGCCGGACGGTTAGTCGGTGAGTCGTTGGGCGGGATAAATGTGGAAAAAGCGAGACCAATGGCCCATTTGAAACGATATTGCCGTCAGAGTCGGCTGAACGCTCTAGGATAAATTTTCCCGCTCGACAGAGCGACGTATAACCGCTTCACGAGGACGATCATAAGAGCCTAGTGAATAGAGAGAGATCCAAAAGGAAGACGAGGAGAATAAGTTGAAGAGGGCTAAAAAGGGGAAATGCAGCTATGCAACGGAATGCAAAACAGATATTTGAAATTCCAGAGACGCAATAGCTAACGGATAAAGGATATATGAGAAAAGGTTCCCTGGATAAAGGGGTTTCTTGATCGATTGTGATAAACTATATCTCCAACGATACTAAGATATTAATAATTTTATATTCAAGCTGCAAAGTCTGTCACTGGTATTTTACAGAAATACCATACGATCTATGCGATGTGTTAAGGGATATAATCCGTAATATGATCACGGTAATGATAATTTAATTTTTAGGTGAAGAGATTTTAAGGATACAGATGAAATCTAAATAAATTTAATTTGTCAAATCGTAACGGGAAAATTACAAAAAGAAAAAATCAAGAGAGAAGGAGAGAACAACAGAGAAAACAGTCTCGTGCAAAACAACCTGTTGAATGTGAAAAAAAACCCTATAACAATGTAGTGAACACTGAACCCACAAAAAATAAGTGATTCATTGTTCCTGTTATATAACATTTCATTTTGTAATGTTTCCGGACAAAAAATCATAATTTCAAAGTTTCATTTCAATTTTTTAAGTTCGGAATCGATGTGATTCAACAATTATAAAAAATTTTCAAGTTGATATGTAGTAAGTTATATTTAAAGAAAAACACCGGTTCATAAGATATACTAAGTTATTTACTCTTCTTTTGGTAAAAGATGGCTGCTCGGCTCTCTACTACTCTGAAATCAGATTTTTACTTTATACTTGGATAGCTACAATAAATTCTCAAAGTTCATAGGCTTTGATCAGTCGAGGCTAAAGTGAAAGCAAAGGTCGGGTAAATATAACACACTTCCGATATTATAAAGTCAACCTAAATTAACTGCTTTGACTTCAACTTTATCAACTGAAAGGAAATTTATAAGATACATATTTTTCAAGTACACAGAAATGAATAAAACTGTAGGATAAAAGCTAATACTTGCACTGGACAAGTACTTTTATAACATTAATAGAATTATAAACACAGTTACGTTCTTTTTTTTTCTCTAGAATTTAGTAAAATAAGTTTAAAGAGTTGAATGTGTACGTTTTGAGATATTAATACAAGTTTGGTTATGTACAATAAAAAATTACCGATAATTTATCACTTTTTAGTACTTATTCATTCCATGCCGTAGTAACAAAACTGATTTTTTGTAATACCAACCCGGGGAAAAAGGTTTAGATCTGACCAGATATAATTATATCAGATCTATTTATATCTGATCAGATATGGGATTAGAGACATAATCAGATCTAGTCATATCTGATCAGATCTAAACAGATATAACTATATTTGTTAACTATTAATAAATACTTATAAACTATTTTAATAAATATACTTTCCTCCCAAATAAATATTTATTAAATGTTAGAAAATATTTATTAGAATTTAATAAATTAAATAATTGTTTTCGAATAAATTAATTTGTTAATAGTTAATAAATCTTTCTATCAGCGTATATTAATAATTAATAATTTACAAATTTGATAAAAAAACTTTGTTCATTACGCATCGATCATGGACACGATTCACATTACTTGTAGTTATTACAAACTCTACTCTTCAAGTAAGCCTCGTAGGTAAACAGGTAACCCGAGTAAAAACAGAATTCCGCCGCACCACCGCCGCAACACCGCTGCACGGCTTTTTAGGCTCCGCACCACCGCTGCACTACAGCCGTGACAAATTTGATTATTTTAAAAGTGCCGCATCACCACCACACCACCGCCGTGACAAGTAAAGAATTTATCTATTCGCCGCACTACCGCCGCACCAGCGCCGTGACAAGTAAATAAATTTCTATTCGCCGCACCACCGCTGCACCACAGATGTGACGCGCCCGGGTAAAAATAAAATTATTAATTTTTACGAAAAAATAATAAATTTCGTTCGACCGCCGCACCACCGCTGCACCACCGCCGCACCATACTGCTTTTTTTTAGTTTTTAGCAAAATTTTTTTAGTTAACTATGGCTTGCAGCGCAGTAGGCAATGTTCGAGACTTCCATGCAGACGATCCAGGTTCGAATCCCATCACAGTTCAATTTTTAAAATTCTTTCAGAGTATTTCGATAGGCGTACCGCTTCTGTGCAACCCGAGGACGAAATTAAAAATCTACATCAACAATACGACTAAAAAAATCAATAATTTCGTGGTGCTGATTTAAAAAAAAATTTTTTTTTTGAATATTAGGCATTTGATTAAAAAGAGGTTGATCAATAGGTCTTACATTAAGATTTCTAGTCGCATTATTTATTAATTAATTATTGCGTGATAAATTAATTATGATACCATTTATTGTGAAATTGTAGGTATGATTTAGCATTGGTGCGGCGGTGGTGCAGCGGTGGTGAGGCGATGCTAGGGGGAGTAAATTTTTAGCGTGCGGCGTAATAGTCCGCCAAACGGCGGTCGTGCAGCGGTGGTGCGGCAGTCGAACGAAATTTATTATTTTTCCGTAAAAAATAATAATTTCATTTTTACTCGGGAATGGATTAGTCTTTCAAGCGTCAGGTCCCAGGTTCAGTTCCCGCGCGCGCCGATTTTTTTTTTTATGGAAATAATTCTATATAATTATACGTGTCCCAAAAGTAACGGACGTCATTGTAGCATCTGATGAAAAAAATAATTCTGAGACGAAAAGTCCTTAGCCATTTTTTAATTAACCGCATAGATAATTAATTATTAATTAAAAATAACGTCTAGTGCTCTCTCTCTAACGCATAAAAGGACGTTATTTTAATTAATAATTAATTATCTATGCGTCTGATTAAAAAATGGCTAAGGACTTTTCGTCTCAGAATTATTTTGTTTATCAGATGCTACAATGGCGTCCGTTACTTCTGGGACACTCTGTATAGGGCCACTTTTCGTATATAATTATGTATGAGTATATATAATTATACATAATCTTTTTTACCCGGGCAATTTAAAGATCTGACCAGATCTGATTATATCTGGCTATCTCGTCAGATAGAGACAATTTAAAGATCTGGCCAGATCTGCCTTAGCAGATCTTGCCAGATCTGTTTATATATGGCCAGATCTAATCCGTTTTTCCCGGGAACCGCGAAACTTGGATTTTCGAAATATAGTTAGGAGGGGTAAAATGTATGATATCTGGCCAACTATAGTTGAGTGTACTTTCCTCGCTTCGCTCGATAGTACAACAACATACTTAGTCTTGTTGAGAATGCGACCATAGTCTCAGCCTCGTGAACTCACTTCAAGCTTACCAAAATACCTACCTTTGCGCATACGTATCGAAAATAACTATTTCAATGACGAAAAGAAGTCAGAAAAATAATTGACTCAACAGACGATTTATCGAACGAATCTAATGAAAGCGTGTTAAGAAAAAGTGACATTCGGCAACCAAAATGGAATCGATTTTTTACTCAAATAAACCCACAACGCTGATAATTAAAATACTTCAATCACATTTACAGAATCCCTTTTCCCTGAGTTAAGAAAACTTGTATCCATGAATTAAAATATCTCTTCTTTAATATTTCTTTTTTCAAGCATATAAGTGCATTACAACAATGATAACAGTAATTAAATTAAAGCACAACCTCCACCAAAGTATGTAATTTTATTTTATTATTAATGCTTATTAGGAACTAAATTAGCTAATTTGAGCAGAAATTGCTCAAATCTTTTATTCGAACAATTAACTACAGAAAAAAATCTCGTTGAGAAAATGCATGCATCAAGTTTACTTGTAAAGATTCACAAGCTCTTATTCGTATAAGTGTATAGTTTTCATTGTCAAGCGACTACTTTGCATTCTCCGGCACACTCGAGCCAAGTCGCATTTTAACTACAGCAACACAACACAACAACGACAACGACAACGACAACTGCAACAACAACACCATAGCCACATCATACAAACAGAGCGCCTGAGGTCTTCGCATAAATGTTTAGTGCTGCAGCGCCTCGTGGAATCTTCTCTGGCCATGAGCATGTTGCCGCGCGCGTTGCCAACCCCCTTCCATCGTTTTCTCTCACATTCTTCGCCCTCGTTATACTCGACGCTTTTCGATTGCCCTATACTATACAATTAATGCTTGGACGCGTTTTATTCATCCACAATTCTCTTGTAGATTGGTCATTGCTTTGTTACGTGCGGTTCTGAACTTTCTGATTTATTAATCAGCATAGCAGCAACCAACAACTATTACTTTACTGTTCGAGGATAGGCTAAAAGGTAATTGACATCATCTTTTTCAAAAGAATAACTATACAACTCTTGTAAAAAATTAATAAACCATAAAAGTCAGTCTTTTAAGTAATGCAGTAATTACAAATGATTGTAGTTGAACTTTTTTAATTCTATATCCTAAATATTTCAAATATTTCATTTACCCTAATTAACGAATTTTATTTGAATATGTTTTTTACATTAAGAGTAAGAAATATTTTTATGATTATTTACTTCTCCTTTCAACATTAAATAACTCATTAAAAGATTTATGCTTAGTTTAATGGGTATTTTAATTAAGAGATTTATATTTGACATAGATTAACATTTTTTTATGCATTTTTAGTCATAATTATTTTGAATTTAATATTATTTTAAGCTAAAGCCATCAAAATTAAACTATGGTTTTTACAAGAAACTGGTAAAATTCTTATCTTCATGAGTATTTACTCTATAAAGCGATATTGAAAGAACCTTGTTTCAATTATAATGAAACGTATACGTTATAAAAAGTTTTCGTTTTACGGAAAATAGAAAAAAACGATTAAAAACAGTTTTTTGGCAAAAATTATTTCAATTTGCAAAGAATTTTATTGATCATATTAAAATTTTTATAAAATATATTTAAAATTTTATAATTACGACTCTCAATTTAGTATTGAGAATAACTGTTACACTATAGACTGTTCCAATGTATGGATAAATGCATGGGTAACAATGTGAGCCAAGCAAGGCTTATTTTCTACGTTTCAAAGAGTTTTTGGTGAAATGAAAATTCACTAGGTAGAGTTGATACTGCAGTTTCAAAAAATTTCAGTTAAGGGGGCGTTCCAGTCTAGAAGCATGAATTTCAGGTAATTTTTTGAAGTGCCGTAAAAAGAAAGGCAATCAATATTTTTACTATCCATTTTTTTATAAGTTATTTAGTAAGATTACAAGAATACAAAAAAAAATAAAAACAGTTGAAAATTCAAAAAATTAGCAGCTGATGAAGTGGGAGGATCTCAAAAAATTGGCATGTGACCATGCCCAAGATTACAACCCTCCTAGCAATCGGAAATAAAAAAATGAAAAATATTATTAATCTAAAGTAATGTCGCTATGGCATGAACTACGGTCATCTCCAAATTTCAATTTTTACTATTTTTAAAAAATTCGAAAAAGTCAAAAAAAGTAGTACAAAAAATATTTTTTTTTTTTTTCAAGCAGTCGCCATTTTGTAAAAAATTTTTTTTTCGAGTTTTCCCTAGTTCATGCCATAGCGACATTACTCTAGATTAATAATGTTTTTTATTTTTTTATTTCCGATTGCTAGGAGGGTTGGAATCGTGGGCATGGTCATGTGCCAATTTTATAAGACCCCCCCCCCCCACTTCATCAGCTGTTAATTTTTTGAATTTTCAACTTTTTTAATTTTTTTTTTCTGTACTCTTGTAATGTTAATAAATAACATAAAAAAATGGATAGAAAAAATATTGATTGCCTTTTTTTTACGGCACTTCAAAAAATTACCTGAAATTCATGCTTCTAGACTAGAATACCCCCTTAAGAATATATCGTACTACAGATCCTGTTACGATTTATAGGTACTTAATATTGATATTTAACGTTAAAACTTCACAATTTTCATTTCTTATTTTATAAAATCGCAAATTTCTTTTTGATATCATAATATTTTAACATTCATTAAATTAAAATTGAAAATTTTAGTGCATCGATTTAGTAGCTATTAATTCAGGAATTCCTACTTTTTAAAATTACATTTTTAGTTTTCAAAGCGGGAACTTAAAAAAATAAAAAAAATTTAGGAAAACGGTTGACCCTAAAGGCCATCCCTGCAACTTCCCGCTCATTTCGTACTTAAGCGCACAAACCTACAGTTATTACGTTTTTGAGCTCTTCGAGCTCAAAAAAATAATTTTCGTATCATTTTGAGCTCTTCGAGCTCAAAAATTTGTTAGAAGTTGAATAAAACACTAATTTTCGATTTTTTAACCGCAATAACTTTTGAATGAATGAAACGATTTTTACATGGTTGGTGGCATTTAACGAAGTTTTTGAAGCCTTATAAAGAACTTTTAAGTTTAAATTGATCGAACAAGGAATTTCAAAGTAATTCCTAAAAAACAATTTTTTCGATTTTTTTCGTTAACGATAACTGAGGTTAAGAGCTGATTAGTTTTTGGAATTGAACCTTTAAGCCGTTTAAAAGTTATTCCAAAAAAACCACATTTGAAAAAAATTTTTTTTTCAGTTTTTTTAAGATTTCTCAAAATCTATTGATTTGAATTGGTCCAAATAGTTTTTAAAATCTAAGTTTAGTCAAGCCCTTTCGAATGGTGCCAACCGCGATAAAATCGGTCTAGCCGTTCAAAAGTTATGAGAGGTTTACATACGGCCGTACACACACACACACGCTCTTCGAGCTCAAAAGTCTGATAGAGATTTGATAAGACACTATTGTTTGAATTTTTAAACTGCAATAACTTTTGAATGAATAAACCGATTTTCACGCGGTTGGCAGCATTCGACGCAGTTTTTCAAGCCTCACGAAGAATCTTAAATTTTGAATTGATCGCGCTAGGAATTTCGGAGATATTCCGAAAAAACACTTTTTTCGGTTTTCTTTCGTTCACGATATCTCTCGAACGAATCAACCGATTTTGACCGGACTGATGGCGATCGACGTGGTTTTTTGAGGTTAAGAGCTGATTAGTTTTTGGAATTGAACCATTAAGCCATTTAAAAGTTATTCCAAAAAAACCACATTTGAAAAAAATTTTTTTTTCAGTTTTTTGAAGATTTCTCAAAATCTATTGATCTGAATCGGTCCAAATAGTTTTCAAAATCTAAGTTTGGTCAAGCCCTTTCAAATGGCACCAACCGCGATGAAATCGTTTAAGCCGTTCGAAAATTATAAGCGGTTCACATACTTTCACACACACACACACACACACACACACACGCACGCACGCACGCACACACGCACGCACGCACGCAAGCACACGCACGCACGCACGCACGCACGCACGCACGCACGCACGCACGCACACACACACACACACACACACACACACACACACACACACACACACACACACACACACACACACACACACACACACACACACACACACACACACACACACACACACTCTTCCAGTCAAGGAAGTCCAAGAGAGAGCAAGCAGTAGAAAAGCTCCAGAAGCAACCGCCGGAAGAGTCCAGGCCAGAGCCTAATCGGAAAGAACCGCGCAAACGGATTAGGCCGGACGCACTGATCATCCGCCCCGCAGAGACGGCAAAGTATGCTGAAATTCTGAAGCGAATAAAGCAGGACGTCCCTGACGAACAGGTCCGTACTACAGTGGATAAGATCCAAAGAACTAGGACCGGGAGCTTGCTGATTACGCTTTCGAGGAAGAGCGCTGACCGAGGCCAAGCCTTACAGAAGACCATCGCGGACATCCTCCAAGAAGACGCGAAGGTAATCTGCAAAGGGCCACAGGAAGACGTCGAAATCCGAGATCTTGACGGTACCACAACCAAGGAGGATATTCAGGCTGCATTGCAAACGGAAATCGGAGAAACCTGCGAGATACCACTAGGGACAATTAAGATTCATAAGGCCTACAGAGGTACTCAGACAGCTGTTGTGACACTACCAGCAGCTGCAGCGCGCAAGATATTGGCAGGAAGCGGTAAAGTCCGGATCGGCTGGACCAACTGCCGAATCAGAGCTACGAGGAGACCAATCCAATGTTTCAAGTGCTGGCACTTTGGACATCTTGGATCCCAGTGCAAGAGCAATGTGGATCGGTCTAAGCTATGTATTAGGTGCGGACAAGAGGGACACAAGATTGCTGAATGCAAAAACCCAGCGAAATGTGTATTATGCGCGGATCAAAGTGCGGAGAACTCGGCTCATCATGCCGGCGCATCCAGGTGCCCAGTATTTAAAGAGGCACTCCAGAAGATAACAAACAAACAGACATGAAGATATTGCAGCTAAACCTAAACCATTGCGAAGCTGCACATGATCTGCTTATGCAAACAGCAAGAGAACTAGAGTTAGACTTAGTAATGATAGCAGAGCCATATAGATACCTGAATACCCAGCCTTGGGAATCTGACAGCACCACCAAGGCTGTCATCTGGTCTTGTGGTAAGCATCCCTTCCAGAGTGTAGTTAACAATGATAATGCCGGCTTTGTAGCAGCAACAGTTAACGGCATCCGTTTCTACAGCTGTTATGCACCACCTAGCCTATCCATTGTTGAATTCACTGAATTCTTGGACAAACTGACCGAGGACGCCAAGCAGCATTATCCGGTCGCGATTGCCGGTGACTTCAACTCCTGGGCAGTAGACTGGGGCAGCAAGCAGACAAATGCGCGAGGAAAAGCACTCCTCGAAGCTTTCTCTACACTAGATGTAGTCCAGCTCAACAGTGGTGATACGCCAACCTATACTAAAGGGGAAGCAAGCTCTATTGTAGAACTCACTTTCGTCAGCAGCAGCCTCATCAGTGGGAAATACGACTGGAAGGTGATGGATATCTACACAGCCAGCGACCACAAAGGCAATTCTCTGGGAAATATTACATGACCGGAATACAAGAAGACCAATCAAGTCACTCAATACCATTGGATGGAAAGTGAAGTCTTTTGACACAAGCACATTGATAATAGCCCTGAATAGTGAACCGATTACTACTGGACCCGCAGAAGAAATGACCAAGGACCTGATGAAAAGAGTTGTCCAGGCCTGTGACGCAAGTATGGTCCGGAAATGCAGCATAAGCCAACGCCCGGCAGTACACTGGTGGAACGACCACATCAGCGTTCTTCGGAAAGAGTGTCTAAAGAAAAGGAGAATATCCCAGCGTGGCTATCGACGACCCAACTCTGCGGAGCTGGTCGCAGAGTACAAAAAAGCCCGTCGATTACTGAACAAAGCCATCAAGGATAGTAAGAGGCAATGCTGGAAAGAGCTCATCAACGAGGTGGACAAAGACCTGTGGGGTAGGCCGTACAAGGTGGTCATGAATCACCTAAAGGTCAAACAAATGCCGGCACCCACATGCCCACAACTTCTGCAGAGAATCGTTACCGCGCTGTTTCCGCAGCAACGCGAGCTTCACTACCAGCTAGCTCAAGGAGAACTGGAGGACATTCCAACTGTCACGGAAGAAGAACTGACGGAGGCTTGCAACCGCGTAGGGAATAATAAAGCACCGGGATTAGACGGAATCCCTAACATTGCCTTAAAAACAGCTATAAAGGCAGCACCGGCATTATTCCTGGATGTTTACAACACCTGCCTCAAAGAAGGGATTTTTCCTCGAAAGTGGAAACAGCAACGGTTAGTGCTGCTTCCTAAAGGGAAAAAGCCACCGGATGAACCGTCATCTTACCGCCCACTTTGCATGCTAGATACAGCGGGTAAGATATTCGAACGCATAATTCACCAGAGAATTGAAGCAGTAGTCGACCCACTCCTGGCAGACAATCAGTATAGATTCCGGAAAGGACGATCAACCCTGGACGCAATCAAACTGGTTGTTGATACGGCCAAAGAAGCAATCGCAGGAACCAGATGGAAGGGTGGAACGAAGAAGTATTGCCTGGTGGCGACCCTAGACATCAGAAATGCCTTCAACTCCGCCAATTGGGAATGCATCATGCAGGCCCTCCAAGAGAAGAATGTACCAGAATACCTTCTTAAGATCGTAGCAAGCTACTTTGAAAACAGGGTCCTGAAGTATGACACGAAGAACGGTCCAAGGGAGTATGCTATTTCTGGAGGTGTACCACAAGGTTCAGTTCTAGGCCCGCTCCTGTGGAATATTATGTATGACGGCCTATTAAGACTAACTCTGCCAAGAAACGTCAAACTCGTAGCATATGCAGACGACGTAGCCGTAGTGATCGTTGCCAAACATCTTGACGAGATAAACCATGTGTTCGATCTCACTTTCGAGCGCGTTAACCGGTGGATGGACGCAGTGAACCTGCAACTGGCGCAACACAAAACTGAGGCAGTGCTTATTACCAGCAGGAAAGTGGTAGAGACAATTAAGCTGAAAGTCGCCGAACAAGAAATCACATCACAACCTTATATTCGATATTTAGAGTGATGCTTGATGCCCGACTCAACTTTAAGCAGCAGGTAGAACACGTCAGTGCCAAGGCGTCAGCAGTGGGAACAAGTCTAGCACGACTGATGCCGAACATCGGAGGGCCAAAGCAGAGCAGAAGGGTACTGTTATCATCTGTAGTCACATCGGTGCTTACATATGGTATATCTATTTGGACCAACGCTCTCGAGATGCAAGAATCATGGAGGAAGGCTGGACCAGTATACCGACGGTGTGCCTTAAGAGTCGCCAGCGCCTTCCGCACAATATCCGAGGAAGCAGTGTGCGTTATTTCCGGAACTCTGCCTCTCAGAGTCCTCGCTGAGGAAAGACGGAACCTTTATCATCGTAAAGGTCAACTACACTAAGCGCTGAAGAGCTCAGAACTGAAGAACGGCAAAACAGCTTCGACCGATGGCAGCTCCAGTGGGACGCTGCAGAAAAAGGAAGATGGACGTATCGTCTTATACCGAGGATCGACGACTGGCTGAACCGGAGTCATGGAGAGGTTAACTACTACCTTACGCAGATGTTGTCAGGACAAGGCTGCTTCCGAGCCTATCTTCACCGCTTTAAGCACGACGATTCTCCGGAGTGCCCATCCTGCCCAGGTGTCGCTGAAGACGTGGAGCACGTGATCTTTGCATGTCCTCGTTTTAACCAACAGCGCGATGAATTAGAGAAGATTCTAAAAAGAGAATTCAACCGGAGACAATAGTAGAAGAAATGCTGTCATCAGAAGCTGTCTGGAACGCCACGAGCACCTTTGCCACTGAAGTGCTTACAGAGTTGCGGTCCATCGAGAGAAAAAGAGCAGAAAACAGAAACTAGAAGGGAGATAGAAATAAAAAACATCTTAGCCACCAGAAGGAAGAGCGGCAGCTAATTCCTCCCCCCGCGAAGAAATGCCTTACGGCGGTACCATGGGGGATCAGAGGATAGAAGAGAAAGGGGTTTAGGGTTTAGTGGGTAGGGGCGTTAGTGTCGAGTTAGTATGACGCTGCGTCGAGTCGCCACATATCCAGGCCAAACAGCTATGCCTAGAATCCGTAAAAGGAATTCCCCACGCTACAAAAAAAACAACACACACACACACACACACACACACCTCGGGGCAGAAGAGATACTGCTACCGGGCGCGTCTCCCCGAGCGGATGGGAGAACGCTCGCTGTCCTTGGATGACACTTAATCTCTTAGTTGATGAGGTACAGCGGGTAGGAGCCAAGCAAAATAACCAAACAAAATACGCTCCCGTGGACAAAACTCCCCTTTAATGGGTTGGTCGCACTAACTGACCTAACAAGACGATCGTTCTCTGCTGTGACCCACTGGGAGTGACCGGAACCTGTATCGTAGTTTCCGACGATGCAGGCCACGGCTGATGTGAGCTTGCTCTACCGAGGTGTAAGTTGCAGCAGTGGATCAGGAGCCAGCCACTTCGGGCCTTGATCAGGAAGTACGCAGTGAGTGTTAGAGGTCGGAATCTTCACCGCTCCGAGCGAGTCTGGTCCGTCCGTGTATTCCGGGACTGGCTAAGTGTCGGCTAGGCCTCAGGGAACTAGGGTAGGAGTACTATCTCCGAGGGTACACCCGTTCCTAGTTATGACAACCCGCTCCACTCCGTACGATGCGCTGGTAAATCAAAAAGTATGAGTAATTCACAGGAAACAAACAAGAATGAAAACGGGCTTCATGCCCAACAAGCAGCGATTGAAGCGGGCGCTGAAATGAGGAGAGCGCAAGCGCTGGAACGCCTGGAGGAGCTGACTAATGAGTTAAATAATCTCGTTCAGTCAAAAGTCAATATCCACAAGGAGATCAAGACCAAGGCGACTAGTGTAACTAACGCCCTTCGAAGGTTCAAAAAACTGGATGAAGAATGGCGATTAGCATCGCGACGCACTCCCCGTGCTACACCGGGGCAAACCAACGAAGTTGTAGTTGTGACTGACGAAGCAATGGATACCGGAGCCGAAGGTGACGGTGAATCGGTCATCGAAGACAAACGAGAAACTGTCACGAAGACTGGAAAAAGGAAAGATCGATCCTCTCCAGACCCAACGTGCAGCCAAGTCACCAAGAAGAAGGACCTGAGACAAAGCCCTCCACAAAGAGCGACAATGCAAAGGGACGAACGGACAAAAGCGATTGCTTGGCAGAAAGTCCAGTCCAAGAAAGAACAAAGAAGGCAAAGGAAAGAACAGCTCCCAAAGCAATTTCCCGAGGAGCCCCGTCCTGAACCTAAACGGAAGAAATCGCGAAAGTGGATCAGGCCAGACGCACTGATCATCCGCCCAGCTGAGCCGGCGAAGTACGCTGAGATTTTGCGTAAAATAAAAAATGATGTCCCTGACGAGCAGGTCCGTACTACGGTGGATAAGATCCATAAAACTAGGGCCGGAAACATGCTGATTACGCTCTCTAGGAAGAGCTCCGATAAAGGCCAAGCTTTACAGAAAACCATCGAGGGCATCCTACAAGAAGAGGCCAAAGTGATCTGCAAAGGTCCACAGGAAGACGTCGAAATCCGAGACCTTGATGACACTACAACCAGGGAAGACATTCAAGCCGCCTTGCAGATGGCAACCGGAGAATCCTGCGAGGTATCGCTAGAAGCAATTAAGATCCGAAAGGCCTACAGAGGTACCCAGACTGCCGTAGTGACTCTACCAGCAGCTGCAGCGCGGAAGATATTGGAAGGAAGCGGTAAAATCCGTATCGGCTGGGTAAACTGCCGAATTAGAGCCACGAGAAGACCAACCCAATGCTTCAAGTGCTGGCACTTCGGGCATCATGGATTTCAGTGCAAAAGTAGCGTAGACCGATCTAAGCTTTGCATCAGGTGCGGACAAGAGGGGCACAAGATCGCTGGTTGTAAGAATCCAGCCAAATGTGCATTATGCGCTGAAAACCAAAGCGCAGAGAACTCTGCCCACTACGCCGGCAACCACAAATGCCCGGTATTCCAAGAGGCGCTTCAGAGGTTAATAAACAAAAGAACATGAAGATACTGCAGCTCAACCTCAATCATTGTGAGGCTGCACATGACTTGCTTCTGCAGACAGTGCGTGAACTAGGGCCTGACCTTGTACTAATAGCTGAGCCATATAAATGCCTTAAAGGCAAATTATGGGAAACGGACACGACCACTAGGGCCGTCATTTGGTCCTGTGGCAAGCTCCCATTCCAGAGCGTAGTTAATAATTGCAATGCCGGCTTTGTAGCAGTATCAGTAGATGGCGTTCGCTTCTATAGCTGCTACGCACCACCTAGCCTCTCTATTGTTGACTTCACTAACTTTCTGGATCGACTGACAGAGGACGCGAAGCAGCATCATCCAGTCGCGATAGCCGGCGACTTTAACTCCTGGGCAGTAGACTGGGGTAGCAAGCTAACTAACGCACGAGGTAAAGCGTTACTTGAGGCTTTTACTGCATTAGACGTAGTCTTACTCAACAGTGGTGACAAGGACCCAGAGGTGAGAAGGACCCATGGGGCAAACCGTACAAGGTGGTCACGGCCCACCTGAAATACCAGCCAATGCCGTCGCCTACGTGTCCGCGGCTCCTAGAGAGGATTGTTACTGTGCTGTTTCCTCAACAACCGGTATTCACCGGCCAGTTAAGGCAGCTAAACCCTGAAGACATTCCATCTGTCACGGAAGAAGAACTAATGGAGGCTTGTAACCGCGTAGGGAATAACAAAGCGCCGGGACTAGACGGAATCCCTAATATTGCCTTGAAAACAGCCATAAAGGCAGCACCAACGTTATTCTTGAAAGTTTACAATACGTGCCTCAAGGAAGGGACATTTCCTCGGAAATGGAAACAACAACGACTGGTTCTACTCCCTAAAGGAAAAAAGCCACCAGAAGAGCCGTCATCTTACCGTCCACTTTGTATGCTGGATACAGCCGGTAAGATATTCGAACGCATAATTCATCAAAGAATAGAAGCAGTTGCGGATCCACTCCTGGCAAACAACCAGTATGGATTCCGAAAAGGACGATCAACCCTGGACGCGATCAATCTGGTTGTTACTACGGCCCAGGAGGCAATTGCAGGAACCAGATGGAAGGGTGGTACGAAGAAGTACTGCCTGGTGGCGACGTTAGACATCAAAAACGCCTTCAACTCTGCTAACTGGGACTGCATTATGCAAGCTCTTCAAGAGAAGAACGTGCCAGGATACCTAAGTAAAATAGTAGCTAGCTACTTCACGGATAGAGTCCTCAGATATGACACAAAGGACGGTCCGAAAGAGTACGAAAATCACCGGAGGTGTTCCGCAGGGCTCTGTTCTTGGCCCACTGCTGTGGAATATCATGTATGACGGGCTTCTAAGGCTAAAGATCCCAAGAAATATTAAACTTGTAGCGTATGCGGACGACGTGGCCGTAGTGATTGTCGCTAAACACCTGGACGAGATTCACCACATGTTTGATCTAGCATTCCAGCAAGTAAACCAGTGGATGGACACAATGAATCTTCAACTGGCGAAACATAAGACTGAGGCAGTGCTTATTACCAGCAGGAAAGTGTTAGAGACCATCAATCTTAGAGTCGGCGAACAAGAAATCACATCACAACCTTATATCCGATATTTGGGAGTGATGCTTGATGCCCGTCTCAACTTTAAACAGCAAGTGGAACACGTCAGTGCCAAAGCGTCAGTAGTAAGGGCAAGCCTCGCACGATTGATGCCTAACGTCGGAGGCCCAAAGCAGAGCAGGAGACTATTGTTGGCAACTGTAGTCACATCAGTGCTTACGTACGGAATATCCATTTGGGCCGATGCGCTAGAATTACAAGAAGCATGGAGAAAGGCTGGACCAGTATATCGCCTGAGTGCCCTAAGAGTAGCTTGCGCCTTCCGCACAATATCTGAGGAAGCAGTGTGCGTAATTTCTGGAACTCTACCTCTCAGAGTCCTAGCTGAAGAAAGAAGGAACCTTTACCAACGAAAGAGGTCAACAACACTGAGCGCAGAAGAACTCAGAACGGAACAAAGACAGCACAGCATCGCACGATGGCAATCTCAGTGGGATGCCGCAGAGAAGGGTAGATGGACGCATCGTCTCATACCAAAGATCGACATTTGGCTGAACCGGAAACACAGAGAGGTCAACTACTACCTAACGCAGATGTTGTCAGGACATGGCTGTTTTCGGGCTTATCTTCACCGCTTTAGGCATGACGATTCTCCGGAGTGCCCGTCCTGCCCTGGAGTCACTGAAGATGCGGAGCACGTGTTTTTCGAGTGCTCGCGTTTTAATCCACAACGTGAGGAGCTGGAGAGGATCTTGAAGAGGAGAAGTCAACCAGAGTCAGTCGTAGAAGCAATGCTGTCTTCAGAAGCTGCCTGGAATGCAACGAACACTTTTGTCACAGAAGTGCTTACAGAGCTGCGTTCCATCGAGAGAAAAAGAGCAAAAGACAGAATCTAGAAGGAAGAAATAACATCTTAGCCACCAGAAGGAAGAGCGGCAGCTAATTCCTCCCCCCGCGAAGAAACGCCTTACGGCGGTACCATGGGGGATCAGAGGATAGAAGAGAAAGGGGTTTAGGGTTTAGTGGGTAGGGGCGTTAGCGTCGAGTTTTTAGTATGACGCTGCGTCGAGTCGCCACATATCCAGGCCAAACAACTATGCCTAGAATCCGTAAAAAGGATTCCCCCCCTAAGGGGAAAAAAAAAAAAAAAAAAACACACACACACACACACACACACACACACACACACACACACACACATACAGACACCGTGACAACCTCACGGGGATAGTCAGGGAAGCTTCCTGTGACCTTCAAACGTTGAGATCTGATGAAAACTCGATTTTTGCAAAACGGGGTGAAAACAATAACTTCCTGATTTTTGAAAATCTTTGATTTTCTTAGCGGGAAGTTAAAAATTTATCTGATGAAAAATTTCGGAGTTACTACAAAAAAACACTTTTCTCGATTTTTTTCGACAACGATATCTCACGAACGCATCAACCGATTCTGACGCTCTACGTAGCGATCGATGTGGGATTTCAAGGTTAAGAGCTGATTAATTTTTGAAGTTGATCGGTTCAGCCAATTCGGAGATATTTAAAAAAAAATGAAAAAAAAAAAAAACAACTTTTTTTATCACTTTTTTGCAATTTCTCGAAAGCTACTGGTTTGAATCGGCTCCAACTTACAGGAAATCTAAGTTTGGCGAAGCCCTTTCGAATGACGACAACCGCGATGAAATCGGTCAAGCCGTTCAAAAGTTACGAGAGGTTTACACAAACACACACACACACACACACACACACACACACACACACACACACACACACACACACACACACATTACATACAGACATACGGACATTACCGCGGAAACATTCGGGGAGGCTTCCTAGGACCTCGAAACGTCGAGATCCGATGAAAACTCGATTTTCGAAGAACGGGGTAAAACCAATAACTTCCCGATTTTTGAAAATTTTCAATTTTCTTAGCGGGAAGTTAAAAATTAGGAAAACGGTTGACCCAGAAGGCCATTCCTGCAACTTTCCGCTACTTTCGTAATTAAGCGCTCAAAATTGCACTTATTACGTTTTTGAGCTCGAAGAACTCAAAAATATAATTTTCATGTAGTTTTGAGCCCTCCGAGCTCAAAAGTCTGATAGAAGTTTAATAAAACACTATTCTTAATATTTTCAAACTGACATTACTTTTCATGAATAAACCGATTTTCACGCGGTTTGCAACATTCGACACAGTTTTTTCAATTCTATGATTTACTAATAAACACGAATTGATCAGACCGAAAATTTTGGATAAATTTGAAAAATTCACTTTTTCTGAATTTCTTCAACAACGATAACTCACGAACCAATCAACCGATTTCGACGTTCTTGGGGACAATCGACGTGGTTTTATGAGCTCTTATAGCTATGGATTACATCAAAAACGATCCGAAAAGAAATGTCGGAGTTATGTCAAAAAAATAATTGTTCTCAAATTTTTCGTCAACGATATCTCTCGAACCAATCAACCGATCTTCACGATTTTTGCGGCGATCGACGTGATTTTTTAAGCTCTAAAAATTATTTTCTGAAGTCAAAAACAATCCAGGAAGAAATGTCGGAGTTATGTAAAAAAAAAAAACACACTTAAAATTTTTAATGATTTTCGAATATACAAAACAAGTATGATAAATCCAAATTTTTATACTTCCCATAAAGGGAAATACGACCAGCCCAAGCTTGGCTTGGCCCAACTCTGTAGAATTCTGAGGTATAATAATCTTGGCCCGAGCTTGTAAGCCAAAGTAAACCAAGGCTCATCCAACATTGCGGAATTTAATGCGGAAGAAAAGTTGATTATAAAGTATATTTAGATTTTACTTCATGCTTTTTGTTTTATCACATTATGCTACGTATCCAACACGTTTAAACTACTTATTCTAGTGGCAAATAGCATAGCAATGATAATCACACATTGGAAAGGAACGAATGACAAAGATGATAACTTGCATACAATAAATATGTATGGAATTTATTATAGGCTAGAACTGTTCACCCTATAATTTAACAGTCACTGAATAAAAGAATCCACAAACCTTCTATATAATTAAAGATATGTTCCATTCAATTGGTAGTCAGAACATTTGTAATACATGAGAAGAAATAAGTTGAAGTATATAAAGAAAAAGAGTTAAAGATACAGTTACAGTAAAAACGAGTAAAGGATCACACACAAGGTTTTTCCAAGGACGGCAAAACGACAAAAGAGAGAATAAGAACATTTTTCTCTCCGAATACGTCGAGGGGGATCAAGTCGTTTCCAAGGGTAAAAGCCACGTACCCAACTGGTACATTTGACCGTTTGTCATTCCTGACGTGTTCGCACGAAGCTTCTTCTTCCTCTTCCTCTATCACACGTTCTTATCCCTATTTTAAAACGAGAACCAGAAGATCATTTGTGCTGGAAGACAACCACCACCACTGTATCTATAGATATGACTATACTCATACATATAATCAGTACCATTACCAACACAAGTATTATCGCCGTTACTATATATGCATTTACTAGTAGAGAAAAGATATAAAATGCATTCATCAAGCTCTCTGCATCGTTCACCATAATCCCCTAGCGGACAGTTCTTTAAGGCTCGACAGATAACTCCGTGACTTGTGAAGTCAACTTTGCCAGATCTCTCATTCAAAGTTTGCTGCTCCTCCAGTCCTTGCCAACCGACAAACTTTAAAACCTTATTGTTACAAGTCAACTACATCCCACAATTAAACCAGACGATAACGACAACATTATACACTTAAATTCCTTATAATCAGATAAGTACTTAAATACAAATAATAATAAATCTTTCGAATACATAAAACCTCATAAAGTCCAGTAAAAGGCTTTCCAATGGACGCGTTTTCGTGCGGCAAAATCCATGCGTGCAGGAATGTAATCTCTTTAAGAGCACCATACTCTTTGTGCTTAAAACTTTTTGAGAGTTGTCCCGGCATTACGTTGACTTGTGTAAGCATCTTGTAGTTTCTTTTATTCCGTTTTATCCTGATTTTCTTTCTCACCCAAATCCACAACAGGAGAAGACAAGACGGCGACATATACCGAAGACGTTGAAGAATGACTTGGCCATGGTAGCGAACAGTATTTAGGGAGCCTTCTTTTATTATTATTCTTATACTTCAATCGCAAAAAAATCACACACTGATATTATTTCTTCAGGCTATTGTAAAACTGTAAGTGGACCTAACTTCACTAACGTTAAATCCACATGCTTTTTGCACATCTATGTAGGCTACATATATTAAATATTATATATGTGGGTGTAAGTATCTTTAGAAATTTACTTAAATCACAATATTTTACGAATAATTGCTGCTCAGCTACAAATACTTTAAATAATATACAAAAAAATGAATTCATATTTTTTCGAATGAAATCACCAAACTACCAAGAGTCGATATTCATATACAATACTCACAAGTTAAAAATAATATACTGGACTATGGATTATGCATCATAAACTATTATGTAATTTACTTTAATATCATATATTATAAAACATATCCATTCTATGTATGTAGAGAGAAGTTACTATAAGATATGCAGCATACAAATCAGGTCACTAACTATTGATAGCTCAATAAAAGGGAAACGATATTCCAAAATGGGACAAAAATGAAGAAAACTAGTGGATAATTAATCACTTAATCACTTAAAAAACTTAAGTGATTAATTTATTGCAATAAATAATTCAATAATGTTTGAAATATCTTCATTGGCCAAATGAGACTAAATGACGGAATATTGAAAAATAAATTCAATTCTGTACGTTCTAATTTAAGTGCGTATATATATATATATATTTTAAATTGTAATATAAGGCTTTTTTTAATTTTCAAATACTAACAATAAAAAAAGGCCATTCGGCAGCCGAAATGGAAGTAGATTTCATGGTGAATAATAAAAATACTACTAGGGTTGCATACAAAAAAAAAAATAAATTTCTGTTTGATTAAACAACAAAGACGTCAAAATGAATGCAAAAGTAAAATTTCATTAAATCTGTCTGAGAAAGTAGGTGATTTTTGGCCTAGACTAATAATGAGGTACACAAATTAAAGCTTATTTAATAAGCTTTCAGATGCTATTTATAGAATTTTGATAAGATATCGCGTTCAATTGTAATTGCACGAAAATACGGTGAAAGTGAAAATTTTTGCGATTTTTGAAAATTTTTGAATTGCTATTATTCCTAAACTATTCAATTTGGAGAAATAAATAATTACACAAATCGAAGCTTATTGAATAAGCTTTCAAATGCAATTTACAGAAATCCGATAGGATGTCGCGTTCCATTGTTATTTCACGGAAATAAGGTAAAAGTGAAAATTTTTTGCTATTTTTGAAAATTTTTGAATTGCTCTCATTCCTAAACTAATCGACAGATTTGGCTCATCTTAGAACTTAACCTCGGAAATCGTCCTAAGAATAAGTATGTTACTTTTTATTGAGATCCGTATAGAATTACGGAAGTTAGAGAAGAGGCAATGCCGATTATATCGTATATATTAGACTGTGCCAAATAAAGCGAAGATTTTTTTTTTTTTCGGTCCCATATCAAAATTTCGTTTAGAGTTACGAAAAAAAAATTGTGCCAAAATTTGAGCACTTTATCTTCATTTTTCAATTAGCGCTCGCAAAAAGAAGAATTTTCGCCAAAAAAAGTTTTTTTTCACTTATTTTTTGGTTATAGAAAATTCAACATACCAAATATGAAAAAACCCTTGGTATGGTTTTGTAGGAAATTAAATTCTCTACAAAGATGATTTTTTGTCGAATTTAAAGAATCAACAGCTTCTTTTTTAGCTAATTTAATTAAAATTTGTTCGATAATTTTTGTTTTCAATTATCGATGGACACGTATAAAACTACTTCTTAACGAAAAGAACTGACTAATACAATTTTTTTAGGAATATTTATGATCTAAAAAAATAATTTTTATGCTTTAATTGATTGTAGTATGGTATTATAGAAGTTAAAAATAATTTTGTTAACAAAAATAATAAAGACAAAAAAATTAATTTTTTATTCATAAGTCTCATTGACTTAAAGATTATTCATGCTTCAAAATTAATAAAATATATCTTTTTTTGTCATTTTTATTCTTCAACTGATTCTTCTGTAGCGCTCGTAACTCAAAACGGTAGTTGTAGTCTAGCCAAAAAGTGCCTTTTTGGTTAACTTTTTTCAGCAGTCTCTGAAAATTATTATTGAGCTGTCATTCGATTCGGAATGGCTTCTAGATGATTTTTGAAAAAAAAAATGAAGTTCCGCTTGTAAAAATTACAAAAGTTATTAACAATTAACTGAAAAAGGGGATTTCGTTTTTTGAAAATATCTCAAAAAGTCTTAAAAAAATCTTAAAATCGTCTTGAAAAAATCTTAAAATAGTCTTTAAAAAATCTTACAGCGACAGAGCTCCGGAACATAATTATGGAGCGTCTTTGAATTGTCTTAAAATGATCTAAATAAATTAGTCTCAAAAAAATCTTAAAAAGAAATTTTGAGACTATTTTGAGATGAGCTAACAGCGATTGAGCCCCGGAACATTAAAACGGAACGTCTTAAAATTGTCGGATATAATTTTTTAACAATTATAAATTCAATTTAAAAACATCTTACTCAAAAATATTGCGTTTAGAAAGCCGTAAAATCGTCTAAAAAATGTCTAAAAATTAATTTTCCCAACAAATTCGAGAACCAAATTTTCAAAAATCTACTCTCGGAAATTTTTTTTAGCGTCTTAAAAGAGTCTTGGTTTGTGTCACGTTTAAGATCCTAAACAAACGACAATTTTAAGTCGATTTTTTTTTACACGGGTGGAGCAATTCTTGGCAGTTTTCAGAATAGATCCCCGTTGAAAAAATTAAAAAATTTTAATTTTTCAGTTTTTTGTTAATAATTTTCGTTGTTGCAAAATTAAAAACTTAAATTAATCGTCGAAAAAAAATTTTTCTTCAAAATATTAATAAGGAAGTACGAGCGCTAGACGGGGTGGGGATAGGTATCGACTCTAGCGCGGTAAGGGGAGAGCAGTAACCATATGATTTTTCTCAATATATAGATAAACATTTAACATTGGCTAATTGCGGCATTTATTTTTCTTTTAATTATTTGTAATAATTTTTTTGTCTTCATTATTTTTGTTAATAAAATTATTTTTAACTTCTATAGTACCATACTACAATCAATTAAAGCATAAAAATTATTTTTTTAGATCATAAATATTCCTAAAAAAATTGTATTAGTCAGTTCTTTTCGTCAAGAAGTAGTTTTATACGTGTCCATCGATAATTGAAAACAAAAATTATCGAACAAATTTTAATTAAATTATCTATTAAAAAGAAGCTGTTGATTCTTTAAATTCGACAAAAAATCATCTTTGTAGAGAATATAATTTCCTACAAAACCATACCAAGGGTTTTTTCATATTTGGTATATTGAATTTTCTATAGCCAAAAAATAAGTGAAAAAAAACTTTTTTTGGCGAAAATTCTTCTTTTTGCGAGCGCTAATTGAAAAATGAAGATAAAGTGCTCAAATTTTAACACAATTTTTTTTTCGTAACTCTGAACGAACTTTTGATATGGGACCGGAAAAAAAAATCTTCGATTTATTTGGCACAGTCTAGTATATATATATAAACTTTTGAACTATATGCATTTTCTGAATCCGCTTGACGAGCTTATTCGAAATATAGCAAAATTTTTCAAAAGTTCCGTCATGAGGACCAATGCAATAGTTAGATTTCTATGAAATCTACTAAAAAATCGTAAACACTTGAAGAAAAAAAAATGAGAAATTTGAAGTACACCTAAGAGAGTTGGATAACATGCATACCAGAGATAATCTAGTAACTCTGGTGCCATCTTCTGGAATGTTCCGGCTTTCATTGGAAGCTTGGTGAATGGTGAATGCAAGATGTGGTTGCTTTTCTACTACATTAACCAACAACCTACTATCTCTGTTGTACGTAGAAAACACTACGAACCGTGATCTACTGTCGGTAACACGTTATTTATATTATTAATATATTTATTGATATTAACTGAATGGTTTTTTTTTTAATTTATAATAGTCTGCAATTTAAAAATTATAAAAGATATTAACAGCCGAGACCAGTGATTGCAGTTTCAATCGGCTTAGCGAAACGAATGGAAATTCTAAAAAAACGTTTTTAAGATAATAGATAATTTAATAAACTATTTCACCACAAAGCGTTTTTTTCAAAAATTTCATTCGTTTCATGAAACCAATCGAAACTACAATTGCTCTGCTGTTGGAAGTGCGACAAAGATAGTTCCGTTGAACTCCGTGAGAGCAAAGCGAGAAAAAGATGGTATTACCTGTTACAACTTCGTTGCTGCTAAAATATAAAATTAAATATCGGATAAAAAAAAATTGAATGGAATTTATTAAAAAGCAAAAAAGGCGATAATTGAAAATAAGTTCTCGGAAAAATATTCATAGTCATGCACTGAAGGATACTCAGTGTGATACTAAAGGAGCGTGAAATTTTAACACTGAGGAAGAAACTAAATAAGGCAGATCGATTTTTATTAAGAAGCAGAATTTAGGTAAATGTACAACACTTAGCAACACAGGTTAACGACATTTTAGCAGACGCGACGACAACTACGAGGACAAAGACCGAAGACATCGATGACAACAATGATGACAAGAGTAGACTACTCAAGTACTGTTCAATATTCAGGAATCTCATGGAATCTAATATTCATCGAACCTATTCACGCGATTCCGTGCACGCCCGACATCAACGAAACGCTACACGCGTTTTCGTTCATCACGTCATGCTTTTACTATATGCATAATTTTGTGGTCTAATTGTCGATTGTAGTGACAAGCATATACGTCTTTTAGCTAAAATACACTTTACTTAATCTTATTGAAATTTTAATTATAATATTCGATCAATCCTGAATAGTTGAAGATAAAAAATTTAATTCAAATCGTACCAAGAGATAAGACCTGCAAATTTTTTAATATTTAATGAGTTCACGAGAACGCTTTAATACAGTTACACTGAAAAAAAAGTTTTTTTCTATCAAGGAAATGTTTTCTTATAGTTAAAAAACTGGTATTCTTATGGTTAAAATACGAAAGTTTTTTAACTATAAGAATACCGTTTTCTCACTGTCAAAAAACTAACCTTATAAATAAAGCGTGGTATTTTAAGGTTAAGAATACCAGTTTTTTTATATCAAGAAAACTCGAGTAAAAAATTTAGTATTCTAGGTGGAAAAAAATTTTTTTTTCAGTGTAAGTATAAGATATTAAGTTATGATCTAAAAATTATGTTAAGATCAAACTCTGCAATAAAATTCAAATGATCAAAAGATATATATACATATCTTCAGATACGGAGGAATCATTTTCTTTAAATACTAAAAGCTGCGTCTAGTCTTACAAGATACAATACAACCTGGTTATAAGTTATATTTCTTTCTCTCTTCTACTTACATGAAATATTTCATATATAGATATAACTGCCGTGAGAGTGAGTAGATCGTCCGATGTAACTTATAACCAGGTTACATTGTATTTAGAAATGGTTTAGGATCATCTACAACCAATAGTAAAAAAGGTAATTTGGTATTTGAGCTTATTTATTTTTTACATATCAATTAGACAGTAACGACCAAGACTAACAATAAAAAATAAAAATACAATTTTTTTTTTTTTTTTTTTTTTTTTTTTTTTTTTCCAAAGAAACTATACACAAATAAATACATATGAATGTCTTATCTAAACAAAAAAACAGACTTCTCAACAAAAACTTGCGGTTGGACCGTTTTAGAGACTGGCTTATACAACGTTCAATATTTTACACACATGCCTGGGGATTATTCAAATATATGGCTAGCATTTTAGAGATCAAGCTTTGAATAAATTTTGATGAAAATGCAATCTACACTATCAACTACAATAAAATATTAGCTAACCATTCACCTGATGATATAAAAGTAAGTATACAGAAATCTCTAGCGCCGACGGTCGACCAACGATAGTTCGATAATTTAATTGTCTCTATTAAATAACGAAAAAATGTAATCAATATTTTTTTTCTATTTCTATTTTTACAATTTAATGTGTAGATTTTCATAAAAAGCAATTTAATTCAATTGAAATATACCGATATTTTAATTAAAATTATTTCATCTCATTCGTTCTTTTTTGTTATTTTTTTACATTCAATTTAGCGATTTTTTCATTTGTATTATAGGGAGTTTTGTTAAATCGTATACTTTCCGTTGATTCGTAAAGTTCGTCAAGCATTACAAAAGATCGATTGTGCTCAATAGCGCGCTAACATTTTGTACATTCGATCAAATTCAAAGTGAATAAAACAGACAAAGTCAAGAGAGATTCATTTAATTGTATTGTATTTTTTTTTTTCAATTCTTTTTTATGCTTTACCTACTCTTATTTTATCTATTTCGTTCCAACAAAACAAGCTTGTAATTCACATTGCTATTCATTCTAACTTAATATTGTCACAAATAACCTTCTTTTTTCTTTCAATTACAATTTCACTGATAATTATTACCACATATTTAACCTACCCTTATACTTATTTAACTAATTTTTAAAACAGGAAGAAATATAAAACGTTGTTTAAATGGAAAAAATCAATTAAATGGAAAATTTTTTAGCAGAATAAAAAGCGTTTTGCTGATTAGTTGTACGTTGGAAGACTCATCTATTGAGGATATTCTACACAAGTCATCTGAGCTTTCCTGGTGGCTGTTGGAAATGGAAACTATCATAGTAAAACAAAACGGAATAGGGCCCGAAAAAGTATTTACAAGAAGCTGTTGTAACATCAAACTATGATCATTTTAAAAAATACTATTTAGCATAGATTAAATATTAAAGAGAATGATCAAAAATAATTAGACTGACAATAAACTTGAAAATAAGTCTTGCTTTACGAAATTTCGACTACTCTATTTAGTCTTTATCAAGTTCTGAAAAATACGTATTAACAACAGATTATTCTTAAGTAAATTAAATTATATAAATTATGCTAAATATGTTTAAATATAAAGAGGAAGCATCTTATGGTCAAATAATGAGCAAAGTTCGGATGGGTATGATCTTATGATGGATGGCAATACCAAAAATAAATTTTTTACCTTTGGACAGCAGTCTAAAGCAGAAAATTGTAATTTTTTATTCAAAAAGTATAGAAATATTCAGAAAATTTCGAGAAATATATATCTTTTTAACTTAAAAAAGAAGAAATACCATAATTGTAGGCGCAGTAATATCTCTATAAAATCGATATTACACGGCTAAAAAGTTCTGAAAATAATAATGAATTAGACATATGATTTCATAAACTAATAAAAGGACAAATTTAGAAAAGAGAAAAGGACAGAAAGGATCGATAAGTCTTGATAAATTTAAATGAAGATCTTAAAAATTTACAACTCATCCTAGCATCTCGATTTAATGTACGGATAAACAATTAGTAACTTTCAAAATTTTAAATTCACCTAGGACCTAGAATTTAGAGTTGTTCTGGGCAATCTATTATTCATTCAGAAATTATTCTTACGTGTGAGTTTGTAATCAACAGAAAATTTATCTAAAATTAAACATATACGTCATGCAATAATTAATGATTTTAGTAATTACTTTTTTTTCTTAAGAAAGTAATCAGTTCTTGTCACTCAAATCATAAATCAAGTTATAGACCAAAGAATTTAACAATAATCTAGAGCCATTGTACGTAAAAATATATTTAGTTAAACTCAAACTGCCTGTGTTAAAAAGAACGAAAAATAATCAATATATACCATCATCACCTAACCGAGTACTGTTACGTGTATCTATATTTTCTATGCATCTAAACTTTGGAATCAGTCAGTCTCATTCAATGGATTTGTAAACACAATAGCGGTTTATCACATTGTATAATTACCAAAACTATTTGACCTGCATCTACCATGTACTAAGTGCTTAGCAATCATATTAAATTGAAGTACTTCGTGCTCTATTATTTCAATGATATATTTACTTTTAACTACTATTGATGCTCTTTTAACTTTAATTAAGCAAGTAAACAAATTAACTTTTAATTGGACTTCAACAACACTCTTCTTAATACTCTTTGTTGTTTTATTTGAACATAACGTCATGTTTACACTTTTTTTTTTCTCAAAATTACTTTGATCCGCTAATATCAAGTATAATTTTTAAATTTAATTAGTCGAATATTGCATAGCCAATCAAAACTGCGGTGGAAATTTTTATGTTTTCCAAAACTCTATAGTCCCGATAATTATAAGAGGAAAAAAATTTATCCTTATTTTAAAATGTAAATTTTTCGTTCAAAAAAAAATGAAAAATAGATAATTACATAAAACTAGCGGCAATTTAACGCGTAAATACTAAAAAAATTTCCATTCATTTTTTAAATGAAATTCGACATTCGGTAGTTTAATTTGTCACCCACGATGACGATGTGCAAACGAAAACGATTGGAACAAACGTATATACATTAACTCATTGACTGATGCACGTGCATACACTTGTTCGTGTACTGACACTATCGAAGGTGCTATTTCAGTTATACCTACACGTTCGCTTCGGTTTCTCGGAACAATAGTTTCGCGATGAAACAACAAGTATTCGCAATCAGTGACAACTAACGGCAAACTGTTAAAACACGTCAGTCAAATTAAAAACTTTTTTTTTTATTTAACTTAACAAGTTTATTCCGATGTAAATTGATATAAAAATTGGAAAAAACGTTGACATAACTTTGCATCCCTGCATTGTTTATTAAATACTTCAATTTTGAGCAACGCTGAGTTAATAAAAAATACACTAAAATAAAGTAATTGTATATTCATAAAATTAGTATTAGAAAACAAATTTAAAAGTTATCATTTACGCTAAAATTCATATTACTGTAATAATTTAACATACACAACAAAAGTGTGCTCGTATAATTCAACATTTTATTTTTATCAAGTCGTTTTGCATGCAAAGTGGTCCATACCGTGCTGCGAGATTGAACAGCTCGCGGGCAAATTTCAATCTAGCACCATTATTACTCCACATAACGTGCCAGCGATAGGATTAGAATAAAATAAGAATAACAAATAAAAGAATTAATCTGAGAATCACAATATAGGAAAACTATAATGCTTCGACCGAAACTATTAAAGAAAGTTTACATGTCAGAGTAAAAGAAAGTGAATTAAATTTATAGTATAATATATGTGTTTAGTGTGTCTCGTCATTGATAAATATGGGTCATATTCAATGCCAAATCATTCCCTCGCCAACTTTTGCATCTTTGATTTTGCTGACATTTTAGCTATCATTTTAATCTTTTTATGCCCCTTGAAAAATATATCAATAATTTTTCCAATTTTTATACCAGCCAATTATAAGATACAAATTTTTTTAAATTTAGCAGATTTTTTTTTCAAATAGCAATGACTATGAAAATTACATCGATTTGTGAAGTTTTTGTTCTTTGAATGTTAGTTTTTTGATTAATTTAAGAAAAAAATTTCTTTACTGGTTTAATTGATTTTTTTTTCAATTCAAAATTTAAATATGAATAGAATTTAAATTTGCGCGCGCAAGCGCGCGCATGACTATAGGGTTGGCATGTTCTTTCGTGCTTATGATATATTCGACCAATCACGTTACGAATAGTTTGATGCCACATACATTTCATCTCTTTTTTATTATGGGGTTTTTAAAGTAGTTTATAGAAATTTTAATAGCGCGCGCCTTAATTTTAACCAATGATGAATCGTGCCCCGTTTTTTTCGAGTTTCAACTATTGACTTACTTTAAATACTCATGTATTTTTATTTTATGGATATTAAACATTAAATAAACTTTATAAAGCTTGTATTTTTGGATATTCTTAACCCTTAATTAAATGTAAATAAAAAGTTTAAATCTATCGAATATCACAATGTTTTAACTTCCCGCTAAGAAAATCGAAGATTTTCAAAAATCGGGAAGTTATTGTTTTGACCCCGTTTTACGAAAATCGAGTTTTCATCGAATCTCGACGTTTCAAGGTCCTAGGAAGCTTCCCTGACTATTCCCGCGATGGTGTCTGTATGTATGTGTATATATATGTGTGTGTGTGTGGGGATGTATGTAAACCTCTCATAACTTTTGAACGGCTTGACCGATTTGATCGCAGTTGGTGCCATTCAAAAGGGCTTGACTGAACTTAAATTTTGAATATACTTTGGAACGATTCGGACCCGTAGATTTTGAGAAATCGCAAAAAAACTACAAAAAAAATTTTTTCAAATGGAGTTTGTTTGGAATAACTTTTAAACGGCTTTACCGATCAACTCCAAAAATCAGCTCTTAACATAAAAAAACCACGTCGATCGCCGCTGGTCCGGTCAAAATCAGTTGATTCGTTCGTGAGTTATCGTTGACGAAAGAAAACCGAAAATAGTGTTTTATCAAACTTTTGAGCTCGAAAAGCTCAAAAGCATATAAGCTATTTTTTTGAGCTCGGAGAGCTCAAAATAAAACACAAATTGTATTTATGAGCTCGAAGAGCTCAAAAACGACATAAGTGCAATTTCAAGCGTTTAGGTATAGAATTGGCGGGAAGTCGCAGGGATGGCCTTCAGGGTCAACCGTTTTCCTAATTTTTTTTTTTTAATTTTTCGTTGTTTAGGGAAAATTCATGAACCTGTAAAAGCTGGGACCGCTTCTTGAGTAATAAAATTGAAAAATGTTGTTTCAAAAAAGAAGATCAATAATAAAAAGATAAAAAGCATAAACCAGTAAAATGTATTAAAATAAGCCTCGACTTTTTTGAAATGAATAAAAACCATTAATGATTAATATAAAAATGACTGATGCGAATGCGTTTGAAATGAAATGACGTAGATACAAGCCATAAAAGAGGTCAAATAAATTTAAAAGCCATTGGCGTAAGTAATTTGATAATATATCACTGAAAATCTGTAAAATATTGCAGTAAATAACAATATTATGTCATGAGGAAGTAAATGGAAGCTGAAAGAATGTAAAAATAGGGAGCGATAACAAAATTCATTCAATTAGTGTCGGCTTACCTCTTTAACTTTGTCCCGACGTTGGCGTGCAATTGGATCCTTGTCTTCCCCACCTACAAGAGTCGGAAGCACGTCCGCTGGAGCCGGTGGCACTATCACTATGGCCTCTTCATGCTGATGATCTTCTTGTGGTAACGGGATAGCACTACTGGTCACACGCATACGCGAATCTTCCACTATTTCCGGTTTCTCCAATGTCTTTTGTTGTTCATTGTCTTCGTCGATTTTCGCCTAAATAATTGACAAAAATACAATTTTCAAACTTTATTGTAGAAATCTTGAGATTCATTTATTAATATCATTGTTTCTTTGTTAGTTATTTTGGGATTTTAATATAAAAAATCCGTAATAATATTTATAGCAATAAATATGATAGTTGTTCTCATGATTAGAAATTAAATTTAAGAAAAATTTGCAGTCATTTAACAAAATACATTATCATTTTTACTATTGATTACTATTTATCATGTGATATCACAGTAATATTGGGTGATTACATTTTTTATTGGATGTTTAATGTCTCAACTCCATGATCGTTATTCATAAGCAGTTATAAAATTTTCACATAGCTTATATAGTTACTGCCAATAATAAACTGTTATTAATAAATAATTAACGCTATTCTGATTGATCAAAATCAATATCAGCAGTTTTATACTTTCTGTAACCCACTGACAATTTAAATTCTACCAGTATGTATTCACCCATATGACAGTTCATAAGACTTATTACTACAAACGTTTATTGTATTGACTGCATTGGTAAAACGTGAAAATCCAATAGTTATAAATTATCTACAATACTACTCTAGTTCTAGTAATAACATCATTTGTCATGATTATATGTTTTGTTTAGCAGTGAATTATTTGCTCATCTTCAGACATATTTTTTTTAAATGTATATTTGTTAACTAAAACTTTTATTGTTAGAAAAACTTAACCATGAGAAAATAATTTTAGACTGTTCATGGTCATAAGCCTATTTTCTTTTCTTTAAGCTATTGAACATTCTTTTAAATAGTTTTCTCTGTAGAATTTATTGTAGCTCATTTAAAACTAAACCTTTCAAACTAAATTTAAAAGTTCTATCGTTAATTTAGGGATTTGGTACCGTTAGATTTCTTTTCTTATTATCTTTTTATTGCATACTACGACGAATATTTTTCCCAATCTTTGGTAAAATTTTTTCTGTTAAACATGTGCATAACATCTGCTTTGGACTTATTATCTTTAGCTTCAAGTTACTTCTTACAGCTACAATTTTCGACTACCAATAATTTTGCACAAACTTAATAACGTAACCGCACCTATCGACCCTTTCCTCATTTTCTCAAACCGTAACCTTTGACTGTATTATCTCAAACAAAAATCATGTCACATACCTACTCATAAGACATCTATATCGTCTATCTATAAACTATTTATTTATCGACAATTGATCAACTATTAATCAATCAACAATTAGTTTCAAACATTAAAAAAATTGTGTAATTTTACAATATTAGTTAGTATTTGTGAATAAATCATTATGAATAAAAATTACTCCTGAGTCTTCAAATTCAACAATTCAATAGAAATATTTTCACTCCAGTAAATCTAAATATTGGTTAGGATTTAAATTATGTCTTGTATTATCTAGTCATATTAACAATTTAGTAATACGAATTTTACAACAATCTTAAGCTTCTTTACTTGAAATCAATTTTGATAAGAGGTAAAAGACCCAGTTATTGACACTGGCCTAGTTGTTTGACACTTACAATTTTATTCTAATTAAAAATGTAAAAATGTTCTCAAAAAACCAATTATCTTAAAATTTATAATTCAAAAATTATATTCATTAATTTATTAGAGTCAATTTGTTTTTTTTAGAATAAAATTGCAAGTGTCAATAACTAGGCCAGTGTCAACAACTGGGTCTTTTACCTTAGATTTAGTTTTGTATTTTTAAGAGATTACTAGATTTTTACTTATTAAATTCTAAAACATTTTCGAATTTTTAGTCAAATTTTATTAGTCTATGTTTTTATAAAAAAAAATTTATCGAGATAAGTTAATCCAGAGTGAATCAAATACGTTCGCTCTTTTACTTTGAAAAATTACTAATAAAATTAAAAGAAAAATAAACTTAATGAACGACTTGTTATTGATTTAAATAACGAACGATGTAGAAATCTAAACACATACTCGTATTGTACGACTCATGATGCGAAGCATCAGAGAGTGCTTTACGATCGAAAAATTTGTCTTGCATCGATTTCGCAACTATTTGAATTTTTCCGTCGAAAAATAATTGAAACAATTTTCCGAGAAACTAAAAATGAGACCCAATCAAAACTCGATTGTCAAAAATTTGGCCGAAACTAACAAAATTTTTTCCTGCTTCACAATTCATTTAAACAATATTTAGTACGGATACTGCTTCGTAAAAAATTAGATTTCCATCTATACATTAAACAATTAAAAAATATTTAAGTTGACAATTTTATCGGGTGAAATACATGATAACTTTGTTCAAAAATATTATTTTATAGCTTCTCCCTTCTTTCGAAGTATTATAGATATCTATGAAACTCATGTATTTCTTTTCCAAACGCAAAATTATTTGCCGTATAATAATTCAAGGTGAGCTAGTTTATTTTTTTTCGAACGTAATAAATTAAAAATTATAGTATGATAATAAATTATATCAAAGCAACAGTTTATAAAAAAAAAAAATTTAACACTAATGACCTAACAATTTCAATTCTTACATAATTTAACTGCTCTTAAAAAAAAAATTACATGTCAAAATATTTCAATAAAAAAAGTTTCTCCATAATAACTATATTGAAATTCTATTAAAATTAATCAACCATCACATAACATCCGAGTCAAGGCTTTATTGAACTTATTCATAGTTCACCACGTTCATAAATTTATAAAATAAAAGTATCAGTGATGATTCAACATTTATTTTTAAAGGAAGTGAATATTTTCCCATCATAAATTGAATTCTTATAAATAATGTAAAAAAATTTATTAATTACATTTAACGAGGTTCTAGTATCTGTAATCAATCAAAAATCTAATTGCCCAATATCGGAAAGTATACTTATTGATTTAAAACTATCCATAAATTTCAATATTACAAGGAAAAAAAGATTTAGAAAAAATTACAATGGTAACATCGTAATCTAAGACCAGACTTTCAATACGGTCACATTGATAATTTAAAATTTTTATTAAGTTGATGTCACATCGAAAAAATTCAGATATTTACTACTTTGATAAGCATTTTTACAATGTGATAATTGTAATTTTCCCAACAATATTTTTCCTGTGTTTGTGCGATAATCAAAAGTATTAGATAACGATGTTGTTTGAAAAATATTAAAAATGATAAAAAAAATACCAAATATTACATAACATTGAAACTATTGATACTCCAGTAGAAATAATGGGATGCTCAAAATAGTTAAATTATATTGTTGATCAATAATCAGCTAACGAAAAATGAATAAATAAATAAAACAATCGCAAAAAAATTGAACGTGATGGGCACGTGGAACTAAGTTGACGCGCAACGTACGATCGAAAAGTCTTAATGACAAGTTTTAACCTGTAGCTTTAGTTTGTCCTCAATGAGATGAATATCTTGGACAACATCACCAGGACGTTCAAGGCCGACATTAAATGCATGAAAATAACCACCAGGTCCATGAGGATCTAGCGGGCCCATAACTCCATGTGGTGGTGCCGGTAATAATAAATCAGGACCGACTTTTTGGATTTTTTGATAGACATTGTAAACACTATTGTATGCTACTGATCCTTTGGCACTACGAAAATCCGGCAAAAAGAAAAATGTTCCGAAACATACTATTCCAAATGTCAAAAATACAAGTAGAATAAGATACTTTTCACGTAAACGAATTGAACGTCGCGAAAACAATGGTACTGGTACACCGTTTATAAAACGTTGATACGACGGTAAAATATAGATTTTGTTAGTCATTTTCTATTCTATTTATTGATAAATATAAATACGTTTATTAATTATTATAGACGAGATTTAACTAAATATACACAATTTACTATTACGTTTTGTTGCTGTTCGCGAACTGTCACACGCCATTACGGTGGGGGAAGCGACTTTAACGCCATCTTGTAGATAAGTTTTAAGTACTGTCAATTTGGCGCTGCGATTTGTACGTGCCCGTTAACAAAGGTTGGAAGAGTAGGAAGAGTGCTTACACTAGCGGTAAGCTTAAAACTTTCCTTATCGATATCTCTTATGGTAACGGAAAATACGCTAATTAACGCATGCGTCAAAAAAAAATTTATAGCCATATATTTTAATATTGGATAAAATTGTATCCCTGATTGAAAAAACGATCCTACCCTGATAGCCAGCGCTTTCTCAGTAAGTGTTGACTTCCAGCAGTTACGGTAAATTTATACATCAAGTTGGCGGTAATTCTTCACTCAACAACAGTTGTAAGCAAATTGACGGAAATCTACGGCTGCAACTTGAATACAAGTTAACTTAACAATCAAACTTGTAGTTAAATTTCCTTTCAACTTTACTACAATTTGACGAAAATACTTGTACAGCAAGTTTTGACGTCTATTTGCAGAGTAAGTTATAGGTAACTAATAGGTAATCGCTCGCTTTGCCAACTCTTTCCGTCAAGTTTGCTTCAAATTGCGGACGTAGATTGACAGTAAGTTATAGGTAAGGTGGCTATCAGGGTAAGACATTCAAATAATTCCTGCCGGCTGTTTTTTCAAAAAATAACGCCTCTAGTGAACACTTTTAACATCACGACTAACCGAGTTGAAGCCGAAACTTCAGGGTTAATGCGTACGATAACACCCGAAGACAAACGGAATTATAGTAAGTAATCTTTAAAATTAATTAAAAATCACCACAAATTACCAGTAACATCACTTCTGAATATTTTCAATGTCCATCAATGCTATCATGTTAACGTGTCGTGACAGATAAATCGGGACAATGCCTGATAACGTAAGTACATCATACAGAATTTATTCAATATCAATTCTTATATAATATAGTTATTACAATAAAAGACTAGATTGATTTTTTTTTTGTATGTTTTCGAATAGGGGACTTGATTAAATCAATGAAGATTAAACCATGAAGATCATTTAGTCGACTTGATTGAATCGACACTCAACTGAGCTCAACTGAAAGTGAATTCTGTTTTAAAAGTGAGTATTAAAAAAGAAAGTAAAACATTTTTTTTTCTTTTTTTAATTAAAGCAGTTTTACATAGTGTTTAAATTAAAAATATTTACAGTTAAAAATGTTGTCATCTAAGAATCTATTGACGAGCATTGCATCTCCAGGTCTACGACGTGAATTTTCGTTACTCAAAAACCAAGGATTCATCAATGGAAAATGGGTCGCTGCACAAGGAAACGCCAAATTCGAAGTTGTGAATCCAGCTACCAAAGCTGTAATTGATTCAGTCCCTGACATGAATATCCAGGATACTAAACTCGCCATTGATGCAGCCACCGAAGCATTCAAGACATTTCGCAACACTACGGCTAAATATCGCGCTAACCTGCTTCGAAACTGGTACAACTTAATGGTCCAGCATTCTGAAGAGTTAGCAAAAATTTTAACCCAAGAAAATGGAAAATCTCTGGCTGAGTCTCGAGCTGAAATCACATATGGAAATTCATTCGTTGAGTGGTTCTCCGAGGAAGCTCGTCGCATAAATGGTGAAATTCTTCCAGCTACAACAGACAATCGTAAATTAATGATTCTCAAACAACCAGCAGGGGTAGCAGCTCTTATAACACCATGGAACTTTCCACATGCGATGATAACTCGCAAAGCTGGTGCTGCAATAGCTGCTGGTTGTACGTGTATAATAAAACCTTCAGAGGATACTCCATTTACAGGACTAGCGCTTGCTCAGCTAGCTGATGACGCAGGATTTCCTGCAGGCGTCATTAATGTTATCACTACGAATACAAGTAACTCACCGGATGTTGGTAAAGCTATTTGTGATGACAAACGTGTTCGAGTTGTCTCGTTCACTGGTTCTACGCAGGTTGGTAAAATTTTGTATCGTCAGTGTGCTGATAATGTTAAAAAAGTCTGCTTAGAGTTAGGTGGTAATGCACCATTTATTGTTTTTGAATCAGCAAATATTGATTTGGCAGTATCAAGTGCAATGGTTTGTAAATTTCGTAATACAGGTCAAACTTGCATTTCTGCAAATCGATTTTACGTACAAAAAAATGTCTTCCAGGAATTTACTAGTAAGTTTTTAGAGCGAATGCAAAAAGACATAGTATTGGGTGACGGTATGAAACAGAATGTTACTCACGGGCCTCTTATAAAAAAAAGTCAGATTGATATGGTGGATCATTTAGTACAAGATGCGGTAAGCAAGGGTGCGAAATTACATTGTGGTGGTAAGCGATTGGCAGATCTTGGAGAACTTTTTTATGCTCCTACGCTGTTAACCGATGTTAATGAAAATATGGAAATTTTTGCAAAAGAAATCTTTGGTCCTGTTGCTGTGATTCACCAATTTGAAAGTGAAGATCAGGTACTCATGGATGCTAATAATATTAATGTTGGACTAGCAGGATATTTCTATTCGGAAAATTTATCACAGATCTTTAGAGTTGCAAGAAAAATGGAAGTTGGCATGATTGGAGTTAATGAAGGATTAATTTCATGTGCCGAAGCAGCGTTTGGTGGGGTTAAAGAATCAGGATTGGGAAGAGAGGGTTCTAAACATGGAGTCGATGATTTCTTGGATATTAAATATCTATGTCTGGGAAATATCCAATATTAAAAAAAGTTTTTTAATAATTTCTTATAATTTTATCATTCGTCAAATGAAAAATCATGATTTAAAAATTTATAAATATTAATCGTAAGATGTGCGGAAAATGTTATTCTTATCTTATAATCTAATGGTTTTGGTTTATAATTTTATGGAAACTTTGAGTTTATATAAATTAAAAAAATGATAATCTTGCGCAAACTGAAAAAAAAAAAAAAAACATTTCCACCACCAATAGCCGATGTCTAAAATATAAATATTTCAATTATAACTTCATTGTCTCTCACAAAAAAGTCAAAGAATACAAAAAAAAAAATGACAAGCAAATATTGTTGGATCACAAGCTATAAGATAAGCTTGATAGTAAGTCGATAAGTAGGCAGAATGATTATGCTGCACAGTAATAAAAATCGTTAATAAGTTCACAGTTCAATCCATATTTAAAATACTATTCACTTCGTGTAACAGCCCGAATTATTTGATTATATTTTTAAAAAATCTGTTACATTAGACAGTAAAAATATCTTGTGTATAATATCTAAAAGTTTCACAAAATGCTTACATTGTATTAAAACTATTATTTTTAAATACAAAAAAATACTATTTTATTCAAATTATTTTTTATTTTATCTATGCCATTTAAAGTATTTGTTAACTTTAAAAATGTAAGAAACATATACTCGCCAAGAGTGCGACATATATTAATTAATAGTGCAAAATAAATGTCTTCCAAAATAAAAAAAAAATTCTAATAACAAATAATATTGAGTTTATCGATTCTTGATTGTACCTTATTTTTATTTTTGATCTGATAATTATATTTTGTTATAGAATTTAATTATAATATAATTTTAGAATTATTAGACAAAGAATACTCAGTTAGAAAATTTATATTTCATTTTGCAAATGAACAAGTCAGCTTATTCGAAGAATCACAAAACATCGAAATTTAATAGAAACTTAACTTCTATAATCATTTATTGATTAAACTATAAAACTTTTCTGAAAAGACCCTTAGCCAAATTTCAATTCCATTTCTATTAATTGATAAAGCTGAATTTGTTCAGCTTTCCCACTCCATATTCTTAATTAATCCGCGGGTAATTTAAAGTAATATCATGTGACCCAGTTTTCTGTAGAAATAAGTACTCACATGAGGTCGCACCTTAACAAACGCTCACATGAAGTGAGTAACTAAGCTTTCTCTTTTCATGAAACTGCTGCTAGAACTGTGAATTGATTGTCAATGTGACTTAAACAATAGTTAATACACTTTGTTGTCCTGTTATCTATCAATTATCATTTTATTTATGAACTTATATTTTATTTGAGATGTTTTTTTGTTTCAATCATGAAACATTTAACTCAAGTATACATCAAATGGTGACAAGCTCATATAATAGCTATAAATTATAGTGTATTATGATCAATATATTTAAATTTAGAGGTTTCTAATTACCTAAAGTCCTAACATTAGAAATTTAATAATATTTACCTAATGCTAGGAAGTTTCATCGGTTGGTGAACTCAAACATCGTCAATCAACAAAATAGTCTCTAAAATAAATGTTGAACTTCTATTTTGGTATATCGTAGCGGTAATAAATTTGTAAAATAATTTTTAATTAATAATTAGCATAACTAGACTCAAAACTAAAATAATAATATTTTCAGATCCATCTAAGAATCTCAATTGTCAACTTCTGCAACCTTGTAAATCGATTTACAGTTTTTGATCAACAACTTGCAGTAAAAAATTAAAAAATCATATAATATACTGTTTCTACTAAATTAGAAATGGAAAATATACGAATTTTTTGAAAAATTAAATTTGGATTAAAGATTCTATAAAATTTAAATTTGAATGAAACAAACAAAGTGCGAATACTCAAATCGCAAAAATGCACGAAAAAAATGAAGAATCATCAACGATTAATTTTATTAAGAACATTTTTTCATCACGACGTATCAGCTTACCCATAACTGTTCCTACGAATACAATAGTTAATAATATAAACATCAACAATAACATTAATAATAGTAAAAATGTTATAAATGTCATCAGCAGCGTAGGATTAATTCTACAATCACGTCCACCAAATTTACCTGCCAAAAATTCTCGCGAAGAATTATTACACCGCAAACAATATGACGCTCTTTTGGATGCAATAAAGAAAAGAGAATTACGTGAAGAAAGAGATTATCAAAAGAGACGTGCTCAACAATTGGAGGATGAAAATAAACTGTCTTCGAATGTACAGTATTGGGATCAGAAAATAATTCCTAATTTCAATCAACTCAAATCAACTGCTGAGGTACGTGAATTGTGGTGGTTTGGAATTCCATCAGCTGTACGTGGACGGATTTGGCGTCTTGCCGTTGATAATAATTTGAATTTAACTGCTGAAACATACACAGATTGTCTAAAACAATTCAATACTGCTAATCATGCTGAATCTGCGTCAATAAAATTAGATATTACGCGTACCTTTCCGTCATTACAGATTTTCCAAAAAAACGGACCATTGTTTGAATCTCTTTGTAATTTATTAGGCGCTTATTGTATTTTTAAACCGGAAATTGGGTATGTACAGGGTATGAGTTTTATAGGAGCTATGTTAATACTTAATATGGATACACCTGATGCGTTCATTTGTCTAGCTAATTTATTCAATAATAATTTATATCATAACACAGCGTTTACGTTGAATCAAATAAAAATTAATAAATATTGGACTATTTTTAATGAATTATTATCAAGAAATTTATCTTGTTTGCATAAACATTTTCTTGAAATCAATTTGACTCCAGATTTCTTCTTACTTGATTGGTTATTCACAATTTATGCTAAAGCATTGCCGTTAGATGTAACAAGTAGAATTTGGGATGTTTTTGTTAGAGATGGGGATGAATTTTTATTCAAAACTGCTATTGGTATTCTTATGTTATACAAAAACGAATTATTCTCTATGGATTTTGTGCATGCTGCACAATTCTTAATTAAACTACCGGATACGATCAAAGTTGATGAAATGTTTAAGTGTATCAAATCAGTCAATATAGAAATTGCCGGTAAGACTTTTGATCAAATTATTTTATCATTATGAATAATTAGTTGTTTCATTTCATAATAATTTTTAATATATCATTATGAGTTTTACTTGTATACCGTTTTCTGGTTTTTACAAGGTTACTTTCCGCTCTATATTATCAACTCAGTTTTTCAGCTCTTTTTTATTATCAACATATTCTCCACTCTTTTTTTATACTCAACATGTTCTCCACTTTTTATTATAGGAGAAAAGTTGAAATTTTTCCTGTCAAACAAATGAAAAGTAATATTATTGTTAAAAAATTACTGCTTCTATTTATGAGGAAAATTCTGTTATTGTTGTATATATTAACGTTTTTTAATATCCAACTCACTAAATTTTTAATAAGTAAATGAAAGAGATATTTTAATAATCAAAATATTGTATCCTGTAAAAATGTAAGCATATATGTATATATAAGTGTCAAGGAGATTGAATCTATTAATACTCGATGTTACTTTTTTAATAATACAAAAATCCAGAAAAATGAATGAAATTATAGTTATATTGTATGTTGTATTTTTATGATATTTTTAAATCTGTGAAATAGATTTACGAATAAAATATTTTTTTATGTTAATATGATTTTAGTGTTACATTTACTCTCATTCTAATTATAATTTAACATTTCAGTAAAATTATAGTTATACAAACTCTTTACAATTGCAAAATTTTTGTCTTGGAATTTTAGAACTTTCTACTTAAATTTATTGTGAGTATACGTGACATAAACTCTGCTAAGTATAAATACTTACATAAGTACTATGACGACTAATAACCACAATATTAACAAATTATTTAAATTATTATCGTAGTACTAACTTAAAAATTATTTATAAAACTTCTATGCATGCTATTATTAATTGAAGCTTTCTATTGAAAACTTTTAATATCTTTTGTCTATGTGTTATTCTCCATAAATAATTCGCTTCCATTTGTTTTTTTGCTTTTTCTTAAAACACAGGCCATTTTGACTTTACTGAAATATTTAGAGGATTGGAAAAAAATGTTTACTACGACTAAACTCTCAAAGTGTCTACACGAATAAAAAAAAATAAATGCTGCAACAGGATGTAGTCCTGATGGAGCAATATGATAAAATCCTGTTCCAGCAACAGGATTTTCTTGGGGCAGCAACAAGATTTTTTCTGTGGGAGCTACAAGATAAAATTAAAAATTTTAAATAACGTTTACTTTTAGCTACTTTACTCTGTATACAATCGGAAATTAATTTGGAGTAAATTTTCATTTCTATTACTCTGAAGACCAGAGTAAATAAATATAAGTAATTTTTATTCAATTAAAATAAGTCTCATACTTAAATTTTTTTTCTTCGGGATTGAAAAGATATTTAAATGGTAATCGGAAAAAATAGACCCGAAAAAAATTTTTAAATGATGAAAAATTCATATTATTTCATTAAAATTATTATAAAATAAAAATTATAATAATAATAGAAATTTAATAAATATAAAATAATAATAAATAATAAGAATTTCTTATGACTTTAAAATTTTTTCCAAGTCATTTTTTCCGGGTCTATTTTTTCCGGGATTCATGTGATGATAATCAAAAAGTATGATACTGGATAAAACATTTTTTTTTTAATTTCTTTTTTTTTAGGATTCAATATTTCATAAAAACTTGAAAGTTTTCTTTTTTAAATTAAAAATTTTTTTTTTAAATTGAAATTTTTTTTAGTTCGAATTTTTTTTTTCAAAATTCGAATTATTCTACAAAATTGATTATTTTTTTAATTTAAATATCTCTTCCATCCTGAAGAAAAAAAAATTTATGTATGAGACTTATTTTAATTGAATAAAAATTACTTATATTTATTCACTCTGATACTCTGAGTAATAGGAATAAAAATTTCCTCCAAATTCATTCCCAATGTATGCAGAGTAAAGTAGCTAAAAGTAAACGTTATTTAAAATTTTATCCTGTTGCTCCCACAGGACTGCATTTATTTATTGCACGCCTCATAGCGCGAAGCGCGTGAGGTTGTGCTTTATATACTCGACTCATCAAGGTCAAGCAATTTTGTGATCTTTAAATGCCTCTATCACAACGATATTAAATTTATACAATGATATAAGTAGATGTACACCCTGAATAAAAAAAAGTATTGAGACAAAGAAAAAAGTATTGAAAAGTATTACATTGATTAGAAAACTAATACTTTTCAATAAGGTACCCTGATAGCCAGAGTTTCAGACCAACCAAGTTGGTGTCAGATAGTTGCCACCAACTTAGCGACAACTTGCGGTCAACTTTCGAATTTGTAACTGTTGGCGTCAAGTTGGCGACAAGTTTCTGAGAAAAAAGAGCCCAATCTACTGCCGCAATATGTCGCCAAATTTCTTGAGAAACTTGTCGTCAACTTGGTGTGAAAAAGTTTCAGAAGCAACTTTTGTCGACAACTTGGTGAACAAGTTGACATCAACCGAGTTCATTTCCAAAAGTTGCCGCCAACTTGGTGACAAGTTGCGGCAGTAGATTGACAGAAAGTTGCGGCCAACTTGGCTATCAGGGCAAGTTTCTCAAGAAATTTGGCGACATATTGCGGCAGTAGATTGGGCTCTTTTTTCTCAGAAACTTGTCGCCAACAGTTACAAATTCGAAAGTTGACCGCAAGTTGTCGCTAAGTTGGTGGCAACTATCTGACACCAACTTGGTTGGTCTGAAACTCTGGCTATCAGGGTAAAAGTCCCAATAGATGATCATGTACCAGTATATGATCACTCCATGTATTTGTATACCTATATTTGTGAATATAGATATACAAATACATGGAGTGATCATATACTGGTACGTGATCATCTATTGGGGCTTTTACCTTACTTCTTTCTTTGTCTCAATACTTTTTTTTTATCAGGGCACCAAAAAAACACTTAAATTAAACCATCTTTTACTTTCTAAAATCATTTCATGTTGCTATTTTGAAAAAAATTTTACGTGGACGTCCGGATGTCACCCCATTTTGAATGTACCAACGATTGCTCCCGAACAAATTGATATTTCAAGATCGGACTTTTTTTATTAGTTTAAGGATTCGATTAACTAGGTCCGTATTTCATATCAGTAGCCTAGTTTACGTATTTTTTTGTTAAATTGAATTTTTATTAAAATTCACTACAATCGTACAAAGCCAAACGAACTTTTCTTATTTGTCACGTGAAAACTATGGCGCCACTTGATCAAGCTAGATTTTTTAGACTGCGTGCGCATATGACAAGAAAAAAGGGCGCTGATATTTAAAAAAAAAAAATAAAAAATATGTAAGAAATTACTTAATTATTTTTTTTTTAATCAATTACACAATTAATTTTTTTCTTAAAAAATGAATGAGCGTTATGAGGTGTGCACTTTTAGATTTTCCAAACTTTTTTATTCATATTTTCGTTCATTCATCCATTTATTTAATTTGATTTAACATTTGTTTTATATATTTTTATTAATTAATAATGATAATTTATTGGTAAGTTAATTTAATTTATTCATTGTATGAATTCTATTTGAAACTACCGCCTCAAATATTCGCCATTTTGGTATAAACGGAACACCAACGCCCTCTTATTTTGAGGGGTGTGATATCATATCACGGTTTAGCTGAATCGCGACTGGCGCCGCCTCGCGAGCACTGACGATACCCCTTTGATAGCGCTAAATTTAACATTAGATCTATTTATATTTATAAGAAAATTTTGGGAAAACCCCACAACCTAAGCCTAGAGTTTTAGCCATTAGTAAAAAAGGTTATTGTTAAAATGTATTTTTACTCTCTGAAAATTTATCACAATAGACTAGGAATAATAAGATAGTAAAGAGGATTAAGCCATAAATATATAAATTTACTACCTAATTGCTCTCGACCTAAGTAATTATAGAAATTAGAAAATATATTTTAATTTCTTAAGAAATATAAAATGTTGTATAAAAAAAATGCAAGAAAATAGTCTGAGCCGACTAGTGACCCTCATTTATGACGAGTCTAGCTCAACCACTCAGTCCGGTAAATTCCCAGAGATGATGAAACTTCGGACAACTCTGCTAGCGAGCCCAGGTAGTTCAACAACGGTCGGAAAAGACGAGTACCTGAGTAGGAGTACAGCTAGGACCCAGTAGGAAGAAGAGGGACCAATCAACGTTGCCAAAAAGCCAGTACAGCGGAATACTCGGATGGTAGGAAGAGTCGCCCCCGCCACTTCTAGTGCTAGGAGTCGGACTTAGACATATTTGAGAAATATCAGAATATTATTCGAGCTCAGACCTATCACCTCGTTTCTAATTTTGTGTAAAGTCTTTTGAATACATATTTCAATTTAGTTAACTTAATTCCGTTCAAAAATTTATTTAATTTATATTCACATAATATCATCTTCCTCATCCTATAAATTCCCGTTGATAAAGTTGAGTATTTCAATATTCCCGGGCGAATCAAAGACCACGTCGGTAACTTTAAATTTAAATCAAGATTTCCATCGTTGTCCACCAGGAGAAGAACATAACAAATTGGTGACAGTGCGGTGGGATTCGCCGACTTTAATTAGCGGGAAATTAAATCAAATTGTGAACCGAGTGAATCAGTGATAATTAAGTGCAATAATAATTGACAAAATAGCGACTAAAACAACATCCGCTAAAAACCGAACACTTCTAAAATTCAAACCTCCTCAAACGTAACCAGAACAAGCCACCACTCTCTTCGCGGGTTTTGTGCGTTTTCCCCGAAGCGTTGGGCGAATGCCGGAGCTGGGTGATTACTCTTATCGCACACGACAATCTGTAATCACGGGCGCAACCTAACATTGAGAAGGAACTATCCAACTTCAATCAAGGACTCATCTCCAGGAATACCAAGAAAACCATCAGCAAGGCGCAACCACATCCAGAAAAGGTCATCAGCACAAGCATAAAAAAATAAGTAGACCTACGATCATTATTATTTAAGTTTGAATTTGTATAATTTATTTGTAATTAATTGCTATCTGGGTCGATCTTATGCATCTTATAATTTAAAATAAGTGATTAGACTTTTAAATAACTAGAAATTGATAAATCCCTGAATAATTTCTCGAATATTACGCTTCAACACCATATTTTATTCTTATAATATTTTTTAATCATGCATCGCGTAAAGAATACTCGAAGTCACGCAGCTGCTGCCCGAAAAAAGAGCATCCCTATTAACGTTCCACCATCTAGAAGCACTCGTCGCCGCGCACCACCGAACACCTCGTCAGAACCAACTACTAGTAATTCGCGCGAAAATCTTTCCACCAACAACGAGCAACAGATTCTTACAATAACGACACCGTCATCTGTAGTCCCTAGTACATCCTCACCAGTATCATCGGATATATCATCGTCTATTGTCCCCAGCACGTTACCAAACGCTCTTGTACCATTCACAATTCCATCTAACGCTCTTGTACAACACCACTACCCATCCGTAAATAGTTATACTAATCAACAATTTCCTACGCGATCTTATTTTTACTTAAAAACTGCTATTACTCAAATACCAGATTTCTGTGATGATAGCGACGAACGGTGTACTCTTTCTAATTTTATTACTGCGTGTAAAGAGACCTATGATGTAGTTAGCCCCGTCGATCAACCTCTCTTGCTATTAATAATAAAAAGTAAAATTAAAGGTCGTGCTAAATCTTTAATTTCTAATCTCGGAACACCGGGTAGTCTTGAAACTCTATTTAGTTGGCTGAAACAAGCATTCGGACGGTCATTCGACGATGAACGTGCTCAAGAAGAATTACGAAAACTTAGACAAAAGGACGGTGAATCTGTTGTCGCCTACGGAGCCAGAGCAGGTGAAATCCTTAGCCGTGCTCTGGAAGCCGCTAAAGAAAAATACCAACCAGCTGAACTCGTCAGAGTTAATGTTTTACTTAATCAAACCGCTGTTAACGGTTTCATAACAGGGCTTAGCACACCCCTTTTTAACGTATTCGTCTCAAAACAAAATCCAGCTCCAGTACTTCCAGTAAAAGCAATTCTTTAAACGAGAAAGATACCCAACGGAGGAACGCGACGCGGGGCACGGATATAGTAGCGCGTTCAAGACCTTCAGGATCAATTACAACTTCGAAATAAATAATTTATCTAATCTACCAGTTATATCTTTTAACGATAAAATATTTAAGAATAATTCTGCAGACCTTTTAATCGACACTGGAGCTCAATTAAATTTAATTAAACAAAATGCCGTTTCCCCAGATATTCTCTTAGATAAAAATAAAATCTTTTATTTAACTGGTATTGGTTCTGGCATGATTCGCACTTGTGGTGAAATCACGACACGTATCCGCAATGTAGAGATAAAATTTCATGTAGTCAATGATTCTTTTCCCATTAGTCAATCGAGCATACTCGGCATATCATTTCTGCGAAAACAAGACGCGGTATTAACCTTTAAAGATAACTTACCTGGGCATTTAATTCTTGGCGAAAATATAATTAATTTTATTGAACCCCAATCGTATGACCTTCCACCTAGAACCAAGAAACTTTTAACAATCCCCGTACAGGATAATGGCCTAGATAGCGGCTACATCAAGCGTATAAATACCGGTCCGGGTGTTTATTTAGGAGAAGCTATAACTGATGTTCGTGACGGCTTTGCAAAAATTTTTGCGATTAACTCTACCACCGAGCATATCAATATAACTATTCCTCCCGTTGAAATAGAAGAATTTGAAGTTGCACCACCTTTGCCACGATCATCCCGCTCAGCAACGTCTGATAAACAATCCGATCAAATCAATGCCGAAAGATTAAACCGAATATGTGAACTCGTAGATTTAAAAGGGCTTAACGAGATAGAAAGGGCTAGTATAATACAGATTATCTACGACAACCCCTTCCAGTTTCACCTCCCTAACGACAAGCTCGGATCTACAACGGTTCTCAAACATAAAATTACCATCACTGATGAAGTTCCCATTAACACCAAACAATATAGATTTCCCCAAGTACACAAACAAGAACTCCGAGAACAGGTCGATAAACTATTGAAAGATGATATAATTAAACATTCAGATTCTTCCTATAACTCTCCTGTATGGTTAGTCCCTAAACGCCCTGGACCCTCTGGTGCCCCTCGCTGGAGAATGGTCATTGACTATCGCGGGCTAAACGAGAAAACAATCAGCGATGCCTATCCCTTACCTAATATTACTGACATTCTCGACCAACTTGGAGGAGCCAAATATTTTACCATTCTTGATCTCGCTTCCGGATTCCATCAAATTGAAATGGACCCTCTTCACAGACATAAACCGCCTTCTCAACACCTTACGGTCACTACGAATTCAATCGCATGCCGTTCGGATTAAAAAATGCCCCAGCCACCTTTCAAAGGCTCATGGATCATATTCTCTCTGGTCTTCAAGGAATTGAATTATTTGTTTACATGGATGACATTGTCATTTATGCTAGTTCTATCAAAGAACACTCTCAAAAATTGAAAACCTTGTTGAGTAGATTACAATGTGCCGGATTAGCTCTATCGCCTGAAAAGTGTCATTTCCTTCGACGCGAAATCGGGTATTTGGGCCATATCATCTCCAATGATGGAGTTAAACCTGACCCACAAAAGATAAAAGCTGTCAAAGAGTTCCCAGTTCCTCAGACTAGAAAGAAGATCAAATCCTTCCTCGGTCTTATCGGTTATTATCGACGTTTCATCAAAGATTTTGCGAAAATTGCCAAACCACTCACCCATCTGTTGAAGCTTGATACCCCTTTTGTATGGACCGAAACTCAACAAAAGGCATTTGAAACCCTCCGAGATATAATTTGCTCTGAACCTCTATTGCAGTATCCTGATTTTTCGCAACCTTTTATTGTCACCACTGACGCTTCTGAATATGCTCTTGGCGCCGTATTAAGTCAAGGACCTATCGGCTCAGATCTCCCAATCTCTTTTGCATCAAGGACATTATCCCCATCAGAAATAAATTACTCTACTACTGAAAAGGAATTATTAGCTGCACTTTTTGCAGTAAAGCAATTTAGACCATACCTCTTTGGACGTAAATTTACCCTGGTTACTGATCACAGGCCCTTAACATGGTTGAAGAATACAAAAAATCCTAATTCTAAGTTAGTTAACAGATACTCCTCGAGAGGCCTTCGATAAAGTCCAAATGGACATTGTCGGACCTTTACCTGCTACAAAGAATGGAAACAAATACCTGCTCACCATTCAAGATAATCTCACTAAATACTCCGACGCTATACCCGTATCATCCATCGTCCGTATCGTCCAAAGAGGTATGGTCTAAATTGCTTTACTGCAAAAAGTGCAGCTAATAATTCCTTTTCAGTAGTAGAGTAATTTATTTCTGATGGGGATAATGTCCTTGATGCAAAAGAGATTGGGAGATCTGAGCCGATAGGTCCTTGACTTAATACGGCGCCAAGAGCATATTCAGAAGCGTCAGTGGTGACAATAAAAGGTTGCGAAAAATCAGGATACTGCAATAGAGGTTCAGAGCAAATTATATCTCGGAGGGTTTCAAATGCCTTTTGTTGAGTTTCGGTCCATACAAAAGGGGTATCAAGCTTCAACAGATGGGTGAGTGGTTTGGCAATTTTCGCAAAATCTTTGATGAAACGTCGATAATAACCGATAAGACCGAGGAAGGATTTGATCTTCTTTCTAGTCTGAGGAACTGGGAACTCTTTGACAGCTTTTATCTTTTGTGGGTCAGGTTTAACTCCATCATTGGAGATGATATGGCCCAAATACCCGATTTCGCGTCGAAGGAAATGACACTTTTCAGGCGATAGAGCTAATCCGGCACATTGTAATCTACTCAACAAGGTTTTCAATTTTTGAGAGTGTTCTTTGATAGAACTAGCATAAATGACAATGTCATCCATGTAAACAAATAATTCAATTCCTTGAAGACCAGAGAGAATATGATCCATGAGCCTTTGAAAGGTGGCTGGGGCATTTTTTAATCCGAACGGCATGCGATTGAATTCGTAGTGACCGTAAGGTGTTGAGAAGGCGGTTTATGTCTGTGAAGAGGGTCCATTTCAATTTGATGGAATCCGGAAGCGAGATCAAGAATGGTAAAATATTTGGCTCCTCCAAGTTGGTCGAGAATGTCAGTAATATTAGGTAAGGGATAGGCATCGCTGATTGTTTTCTCGTTTAGCCCGCGATAGTCAATGACCATTCTCCAGCGAGGGGCACCAGAGGGTCCAGGGCGTTTAGGGACTAACCATACAGGAGAGTTATAGGAAGAATCTGAATGTTTAATTATATCATCTTTCAATAGTTTATCGACCTGTTCTCGGAGTTCTTGTTTGTGTACTTGGGGAAATCTATATTGTTTGGTGTTAATGGGAACTTCATCAGTGATGGTAATTTTATGTTTGAGAACCGTTGTAGATCCGAGCTTGTCGTTAGGGAGGTGAAACTGGAAGGGTTGTCGTAGATAATCTGTATTATACTAGCCCTTTCTATCTCGTTAAGCGCCTTTTAAATCTACGAGTTCACATATTCGGTTTAATCTTTCGGCATTGATTTGATCGGATTGTTTATCAGACGTTGCTGAGCGGGATGATCGTGGCAGTGTGGTGCAACTTCAAATTCTTCTATTTCAACGGGAGGAATAGTTATATTGATATGCTCGGTGGTAGAGTTAATCGCAAAATTTTTGCAAAGCCGTCACGAACATCAGTTATAGCTTCTCCTAAATAAACACCGGACCGGTATTTATACGCTTGATGTAGCCGCTATCTAGGCCATTATCCTGTACGGGGATTGTTAAAAGTTTCTTGGTTCTAGGTGGAAGGTCATACGATTGGGGTTCAATAAAATTAATTATATTTTCGCCAAGAATTAAATGCCCAGGTAAGTTATCTTTAAAGGTTAATACCGCGTCTTGTTTTCGCAGAAATGATATGCCGAGTATGCTCGATTGACTAATGGGAAAAGAATCATTGACTACATGAAATTTTATCTCTACATTGCGGATACGTGTCGTGATTTCACCACAAGTGCGAATCATGCCAGAACCAATACCAGTTAAATAAAAGATTTTATTTTTATCTAAGAGAATATCTGGGGAAACGGCATTTTGTTTAATTAAATTTAATTGAGCTCCAGTGTCGATTAAAAGGTCTGCAGAATTATTCTTAAATATTTTATCGTTAAAAGATATAACTGGTAGATTAGATAAATTATTTATTTCGAAGTTGTAATTGATCCTGAAGGTCTTGAACGCGCTACTATATCCGTGCCCCGCGTCGCGTTCCTCCGTTGGGTATCTTTCTCGTTTAAAGAATTGCTTTTACTGGAAGTACTGGAGCTGGATTTTGTTTTGAGACGAATACGTTAAAAAGGGGTGTGCTAAGCCCTGTTATGAAACCGTTAACAGCGGTTTGATTAAGTAAAACATTAACTCTGACGAGTTCAGCTGGTTGGTATTTTTCTTTAGCGGCTTCCAGAGCACGGCTAAGGATTTCACCTGCTCTGGCTCCGTAGGCGACAACAGATTCACCGTCCTTTTGTCTAAGTTTTCGTAATTCTTCTTGAGCACGTTCATCGTCGAATGACCGTCCGAATGCTTGTTTCAGCCAACTAAATAGAGTTTCAAGACTACCCGGTGTTCCGAGATTAGAAATTAAAGATTTAGCACGACCTTTAATTTTACTTTTTATTATTAATAGCAAGAGAGGTTGATCGACGGGGCTAACTACATCATAGGTCTCTTTACACGCAGTAATAAAATTAGAAAGAGTACACCGTTCGTCGCTATCATCACAGAAATCTGGTATTTGAGTAATAGCAGTTTTTAAGTAAAAATAAGATCGCGTAGGAAATTGTTGATTAGTATAACTATTTACGGATGGGTAGTGGTGTTGTACAAGAGCGTTAGATGGAATTGTGAATGGTACAAGAGCGTTTGGTAACGTGCTGGGGACAATAGACGATGATATATCCGATGATACTGGTGAGGATGTACTAGGGACTACAGATGACGGTGTCGTTATTGTAAGAATCTGTTGCTCGTTGTTGGTGGAAAGATTTTCGCGCGAATTACTAGTAGTTGGTTCTGACGAGGTGTTCGGTGGTGCGCGGCGACGAGTGCTTCTAGATGGTGGAACGTTAATAGGGATGCTCTTTTTTCGGGCAGCAGCTGCGTGACTTCGAGTATTCTTTACGCGATGCATGATTAAAAATATTATAAGAATAAAAATATGGTGTTGAAGCGTAATATTCGAGAAATTATTCAGGGATTTATCAATTTCTAGTTATTTAAAAGTCTAATCACTTATTTTAAATTATAAGATGCATAAGATCGACCCAGATAGCAATTAATTACAAATAAATTATACAAATTCAAACTTAAATAATAATGATCGTAGGTCTACTTATTTTTTTATGCTTGTGCTGATGACCTTTTCTGGATGTGGTTGCGCCTTGCTGATGGTTTTCTTGGTATTCCTGGAGATGAGTCCTTGATTGAAGTTGGATAGTTCCTTCTCAATGTTAGGTTGCGCCCGTGATTACAGATTGTCGTGTGCGATAAGAGTAATCACCCAGCTCCGGCATTCGCCCAACGCTTCGGGGAAAACGCACAAAACCCGCGAAGAGAGTGGTGGCTTGTTCTGGTTACGTTTGAGGAGGTTTGAATTTTAGAAGTGTTCGGTTTTTAGCGGATGTTGTTTTAGTCGCTATTTTGTCAATTATTATTGCACTTAATTATCACTGATTCACTCGGTTCACAATTTGATTTAATTTCCCGCTAATTAAAGTCGGCGAATCCCACCGCACTGTCACCAATTTGTTATGTTCTTCTCCTGGTGGACAACGATGGAAATCTTGATTTAAATTTAAAGTTACCGACGTGGTCTTTGATTCGCCCGGGAATATTGAAATACTCAACTTTATCAACGGGAATTTATAGGATGAGGAAGATGATATTATGTGAATATAAATTAAATAAATTTTTGAACGGAATTAAGTTAACTAAATTGAAATATGTATTCAAAAGACTTTACACAAAATTAGAAACGAGGTGATAGGTCTGAGCTCGAATAATATTCTGATATTTCTCAAATATGTCTAAGTCCGACTCCTAGCACTAGAAGTGGCGGGGGCGACTCTTCCTACCATCCGAGTATTCCGCTGTACTGGCTTTTTGGCAACGTTGATTGGTCCCTCTTCTTCCTACTGGGTCCTAGCTGTACTCCTACTCAGGTACTCGTCTTTTCCGACCGTTGTTGAACTACCTGGGCTCGCTAGCAGAGTTGTCCGAAGTTTCATCATCTCTGGGAATTTACCGGACTGAGTGGTTGAGCTAGACTCGTCATAAATGAGGGTCACTAGTCGGCTCAGACTATTTTCTTGCATTTTTTTTATACAACATTTTATATTTCTTAAGAAATTAAAATATATCCACAGATTCGGTAGAATCTGGCGCCAAGTTCCGTTCAAATCCGTTGTAAACGGAGCGCCAGACTACCGACTGTGTTTACTGTAAGCAGGACGATATTTTGAGGTTGCAAATTTTATTTAATTCTACGGTACTTTTTTTTTCTAAATTGTATATTATAACAGTAATTCATACTTTATTTTACTGACATTAATTAATAATAGTCGATCATAACAATTAATCTGCTTGAAATTATTAAATTTAATCAGCACAAACTATAGCAACGCAAAAATTTAGATCCTGACTTTTTTTCGATGTAAAAAGTGACATGCCACAGACTAAATAATTCGAGAATACATGGTAATCCTCCAATAGATGGGAAACTACAGTTGAAAAAAGATATTTCAAGGCTTGCATCTACATCCGCCAGGGTGCGCTTGAATTATTTTTACATAAACTGTAGCTTCAAAGGGATAGTTTGCTATAAAAAATGCAGCCAACGCGATACTTAAGTTGGTACCAATTGTAAATTTTTATTATAATTACAAAAAATACTAAAATCCGAACAAAAACAGTTTCACTGTAAAAAAATCGCGCCAAGTCCACGTTCATAAGACTATTAAGAGAAAAAAAAATTTTTTTTTTCTTCACAAAAAGATATAAAATAAAAAAATTGAAAAATCCAAGTAACCGATATGATTGTATACGATTTTCGAAAATTAAAAATTTTGTTGTAAATTTAAAAATTAAAAAAAAATTTGGAACGTACTTGGTGTGCGTGGTTGAAAAATATTTTACTTTTAATGAAATTCGTAAAATTTATTTACTAGGACTTTCAAAAAATTGAAATACACAATGACGCACACCAAGTACGTTCAAAAATTTTTTTTTTAATTTTTAAATTTACAACAAAATTTTTTTTAATTTTCGAAAATCGTATACAATCATATCGGTTACTTGGATTTTTCAATTTTTTTATTTTATATCTTTTTGTGAAGAAAAAAAAAATTTTTTTTTCTCTTAATAGTCTTATGAACGTGGACTTGGCGCGATTTTTTTACAGTGAAACTGTTTTTGTTCGGATTTTCTAATTTCTATAATTACTTAGGTCGAGAGCAATTAGGTAGTAAATTTATATATTTATGGCTTAATCCTCTTTACTATCTTATTATTCCTAGTCTATTGTGATAAATTTTCAGAGAGTAAAAATACATTTTAACAATAACCTTTTTTACTAATGGCTAAAACTCTAGACTTAGGTTGTGGGGTTTTCCCAAAATTTTCTTATAAATATAAATAGATCTAATGTTAAATTTAGCGCTATCAAAGGGGTATCGTCAGTGCTCGCGAGGCAGCGCCAGTCGCGATTCAGCTAAACCGTGATATGATATCACAGGCTATTGGTATACATTTAGTTCGTGTTCCTTACATATGTAGTTTCCATGTCTCCACTATCGGTTAGTTTTGACTATTTCAATTGGCGCCATCTTGTAACCAGCCAAATAAACTATTTACTTTTTTGTTTTTTTGTGCACTAACTTTTTTGGATATTACAAGTCGTAGGTGGTTCTTCAAATACTTCTCAAGATCAATGTTTATAACGACATAGCAGCAGCTGCTTGTTACGAAAATTGGGCTCGGCTGTATTGGTGGTGGTTCTGTATACTTTTCTTTCTGGTCTGGTCTTTGGTCTTGCCCTCTTGGCCCAAAGTAGAGATAGAAATTCTTGATGGTGGTTAAGCTCATATAAATTATTATTTAATATATTTATTACATTAGTTGAAAACTAAGACTTGATTGTAAAATGGCTGTTGCTGCTAGAGCACTCTCTAAATTGACAGGTGAGTTAATCATATTTATTAATAGCTATTTTATTTAATTTAATAAATAAAAACTAATTCAAATTTTACAATTGATACTTTGCCCCGGTGATCTTGTGCAAGTCCTTCAAGTTTGCTTAGTTGCCAATTGATATGCACATTTTTTTTTTAATTTTATTTATTAATCTATATGTATACATGTGTCTGTATATGTATACATACATTTTTTCATGATTAATTTGATTCAACTGGCAGTTATCATTTAAGCTATATATAGAACAATAAAGATTTCCGTACTTGTACTAAAAACTAATTATTATGTAAGAAAGGACACTGTCATTAAAATAATATTCTTGTAGTAATTGAGAAATTAATATTAATTTACTAAATTAATCAACTGACATTTAAAAAAACAATTTTCACTTATAGTTTTTAAAATTCGCATTCGAGTCGTTGATGATGTAATTTTTATTTACTTGATGTTTTTTTTTCTCTATACGTCATCTATGTCATCAATCTATTTGCTTTGTGTTCCTATTCGGGATCCTATTTGAGATGTTCATGACCTCGTTCACTAAATACTCAAGTACAACATTTCCACGGTCCTCACCTTGAAATGATAATAAACATTTCAACCTTAATTCGTTTTTTAATTTACTTTTTAAATAATAAAAGTATTTTTTTTTTTTTTTTTTTTTTTTTTAATAAATTTATTGTAAAAAAATTAATAATTAGTTTTCTTTACATTTAGTAAGAAGATCAAGCAGTCTCTTGGCTTCACAAGTGAGATTCAATTATACAGAAACGAGAAAAAATTTGAAAATTGATTCTAATACTAAAGTAATATGCCAAGGGTTTACTGGTAAACAAGGAACATTTCATTGTCAACAAGCCATAGATTATGGAACTAAAGTTGTTGGTGGTGTTAGCCCAAAAAAAGCTGGTACTGAACATTTGGGTAAGCCAGTATTCAAGACAGTTAAGGAGGTAATGGTTCTTTTTTATTTTCTATACCTACGCACAAGTAGTTGCTAAATAATTTGTAATTAAAATCATTTTCATTTTTACTAAAGGCAAAAGAAGCTACTGGAGCCACAGCTTCTGTAATTTATGTTCCACCTCCAGCAGCTGCTGCTGCAATTATGGAAGCACTTGATGCTGAGATGCCCTTAATTGTATGTATTACTGAAGGTATTCCTCAACACGATATGGTTAAAGTTAAACGGCGGTTATTAGAACAAAATAAATCACGTTTGATTGGGCCAAATTGTCCTGGAATCATTGCACCAGAACAAGTAAGTAGTTTTCATTCACTAAAACACATTTTTTTTTTTATTAATAGTTGATGAATATTATTTAGCATACATAATATATTGTTTTAGTGTAAAATTGGAATCATGCCGGGCCATATTCATCAAAAAGGAAAAATCGGTATTGTTTCAAGATCAGGAACTTTAACTTACGAAGCTGTGAATCAAACGACACTTACTGGTCTCGGGCAATCACTTTGCGTTGGTATTGGAGGTGATCCATTCAACGGCACTGACTTTATTGACTGCTTGGAAGTATTCATCAATGATCCGGCTACTTCTGGAATTATCATGATCGGAGAAATTGGAGGCAGTGCTGAAGAATCAGCTGCTGAATATCTTATTCAGCATAACAGTGTTAGTTGATTTGTAGAAATAGTATTTTTTTATAATATTTACCGTATTGATTCAACTGTATTATTATGAAAAAAGATTTTAAATAGTAGTTACTATTATTTTACAGGGCCCAAATGCTAAACCTGTGGTATCGTTTATTGCCGGAGTTACCGCACCACCTGGACGTAGAATGGGTCACGCTGGAGCTATTATTTCAGGAGGCAAAGGAGGGGCTCAAGACAAAATAAACGCACTTGAAAAGGTAAAATATGCGCTCATTACTTAACAACATAATGATGAAAATTATTTTCGCATTACTGTATATAATTTAAAATTTTTTATCATTTTCAGGCTGGCGTTATTGTAACGAGAAGTCCCGCTCAAATGGGTCGTGAATTATTAAAAGAAATGACACGTCTTGGTCTTCACTCACCCTAATGAATCAATACTTATTTGTATAATATTGTAGTCCTATTTGTCCTAATATCCTTTAAATTAATTAATTAATAACTCATTCTCTTTATCATTCTGGAGAAAAATAAAAAAATATATTATTGATAAAAGGACGAATGTTGACGCAATTTTGAAGTTTAAAATAAATAGATTCAATATGTAAAAATATTTTGAAAGTATATATCAAATTGATGTGTAAGCGAACGCTATCCATATTATATTATTAAAATAACATTAATGTTAATAAAAATAATATATTAATAATTAATAATGAAAATTGTACAATGTTCATGATCCTTGCAGGATTATATTGTATTGAAAGTAATTCAATTGTGTAGTTTCACACTTCTTATTGACGAAATGTGAAACTTTGTTTAAGCCATAACAAAACAATAGGAAAAATAACTCAACAATTGTTATTTAATATCGCGATTTACTCATAAAAAACATCATGTTTTTTTATAATGTTATTAAACCACAATGCGCTTAATGTAATTAATGTTGAAAATAAAGAAAAAAATTTATCATAAAATTAGTTTCAAGCTGAGTAAACAATAGTTACTCAAAACCCATGATATAATCAATTATCTCAGCAATTTTTGGGCTTTTATCATCTACAAATCGTTTCAGCTGTAATAAATTCATTGATTTGCAGACTTCCAAAAGTGTAGCACAAGTACATTGATACAAATATTTGTCTTGGCTCAATTGCTCAGCAAGTTCTGATTGATGGTTGTCCATGAGTAAATCATTAGTGACTACAATAAGTGGTTTCTTTGCTCCCAACGCTTCTAAACAGCTCCCAGCACCAGCATGGCTAATTATTAAATCGGCGAATCTCATGTATTCATTGATCGACGGTTTCAACGTGAACGTCTCAATATACTCAAAACCACATCTGGGAGTACAATCTGGAGTTAAATTTGTATTACCAATTTGTAAAATTAATCTACGATATCCTCTTCTACTCAATTCCTGGAATTATAATTAATGAATCAATTAAAGAGATCAAAGCTAAAATATCTACAATTATTTTTGTATTTTTTTTAATAGTTCAAATAATCAAGATTAAAAATCAATAGATAAATAATTTTTACCATTAAAACTTCATCTTCTAAAACAGTTTCTATTAATTTATCAAACTTTGTTGTTCCAACAGTGACAAAAGTCGTCATCGTATTAACTTCCATTTTTCAATTAATTAAGATTAGATTAAGATAATAACATGTTTTAAGGGAAAATTTTAATATTATCAACTCGAAGATATCGATGTCATCCTGCAATAAATATTGTTGTCGGTGTCAGTTGTATCTCTTATCAAGTAAAATAAAGAGAGCACGTGAAAGCTTTGAGTCGGACGTGGAACGTGGGGGAGGTAGTTGATAAATTAGGCACCCTCTTTTCTTTTTACCTCTTCAACAATTAATTATAAGGTAATAATTTTGTTTTATTGGCAACAATGGTAGCGGATTCATTTTTCAATTTTGATAAGTTTGCTACTCTGCTGCGTGCGCTCAACGAATTTCCTGCTTTACTACGCAGATACGGCTTGTTACCTTGCCCCTGCTTCTGCTCGTCCCGTGTATGTCTGTGCTTCGTACCGATGAATATGTCCATACTCTGCGACAATTTATTGTGAAAAAAGTTGTAATAGTAATTTTATATTTAAAACTTTGTATTATTGGTAAATGAACATATCTTACACTATTTCAGTGGCACTTAATTTTACTGTGAAATCAAGTATTTAAATTAATACTTATTATAATATAAGTTTTATCAATCAACATTTGTCCAAGAAACGTATAACTATCGACTTGAGTGATAATGGCCGATGCTGATGGAAAAAAATTGACCGAGTTGCGGGTCATAGATCTTAAAACAGAATTAGAGCGACGTGGTCTAGATAAAACTGGCAATAAAGCCGCACTTCTAGATCGTTTATCAAAGGTACTTTAAGTAATATTTATTTCATAAATTTACTCTGTACCGCAGTATATATAATGTTATTTACAACATGTACAAAATAAAAATTGTCCAGGCGTCGCGTGTTCGTCGCCATTTTTGACTGCATCGATCTCTATGATGAATTATTTTTTTTTTTACACGTATTGTATAAAAACAATATTTAAATAATTCAATAACTACGTAATCATTGTTAAATCAATTAGAAAAAAAACTTGCCATTGTGACATTTTTTAACGTCTCATTGTAACAATTGTATTTTTGTTGATGACATTATTAAAAATCGATATAGACAATTAAAAGTTAATTAAATATATTTTTACAATGATAATTTATTTATCGCCGATGGTTTTTGTGTTGTAGGCGATTATCGATGAAGGCGAAGATCCAGACGAGTATCTAATCGTTCCATCTGGTGGATCAAATAAAATTAGCCCACGAAAAAACAGTGGTAATTAATATTACTATTCTCTTCATAACTATACATTAAAATTTTCAGTACCCTAAATTGTTTTTGACATTTATTATAAAAATTTAGAAGTTACAGGTGTTGTAGCTCAAGAAGAACCGGTTGAAAATCATAAAGAACCACCTGTAAATAAAGAAGTAGAAATTATAACGCCCAAAGAAGAACCACACTCTGAGACTGAAGAAGAGAGTAAACCCATTGAAGAGGTAAAATATTTTTTCAGCAACTTAATTATTAGAACAAAAATATTTGCTGGGAATAAATTAATTACTGTTTTCTTCTTTTGTAATTTTAGGAAATGGAACAGGAAGAACAAGTACCTGTGGAGGAAGAACCTGCAAAAGAAGAACCTGAAGAAGAAGAAACGGAACCAGTGTATGATGAAGCCTCTAAAGAGGTGGATGATAAGAAAACTCCTGAATCAACACCAGTTCAAGACTCACCGACACAGATATCAACACCTGCACCTAAACATATTATTGAAGAAAATTCCGCAGCTGCAGTTGAAGCTAATGGTATTGATACTGAGGATTCGATTAATTTGACCATCGGGGAAGACGAGGAAAATCTCCTTGCCGAGGAGGTAGATATATATTGTCATAACATAAATTATCTACTAGCAAAAATTAGTTATTTTAATTAGTTAAATTAATTTTCAAAGTTTCATATTAAATATTTTTATGATTTAATGTTTCAGACGGAGACTCACGTTAAGCAGAAAGGTAAGTTTTTATAATAAAACATTTATAATAATTAAAAATTCAAAAAATTCCCTGAATATTAAGAAAGTAATGTATTGTATGTAGTAATGCTTGTTTTTAATATTATGATAATGATAATCGTATTGCGTGAGTAATACAGGCGTAATAATTTCATCAAGAATTTAAGGAAACAAAAAAATAAGTTAATAAAATTAGTATCGTCGACGCGTAAAGAGTTCGTCTCATCAGCAGAGACGAAATCGATAATTTTCAAACCTATCGTGTGCCGTCAACCCATCCCGGACTCGGAATAGGAATTTCAAGCGTCTCATCTCTATTTTTTGATGCTGGGTACTCAATGTCATCACGGAACAGGGTCAATGGAGGCTTGTAGTCGGGACATCCTACCGGTATCATGGTTTTCACTCCGAAGATGGGCTAATCCTGTTACTTTTTCCTCGACTAGACAGGACACGGATACTCAACCCAGTCCTCGCCTTATTACATTGCGGTTCTTCTTGTCTCTTGACAACATTTAGGAGATTATATTTGTTAAGTTATAGTTTAAACTAGAAAACAATTTGATATGACCATACATTAAATTAATTAAAAATACCTGCCGCCATAGAGCAACGTTGGAGCATTTGGGCTAACCTCGAGTCGTTAACCTCACTTTTAACGAAGATAATCATCCTCATCGCGATCAACATCGGCTGGGGTTTTTGAGATTACTACTTGCGTCACGTCATTTGATCCGTATTTATGTATATAATTTTATTGCAAATACACACCGAAGTATTTGCACACGTAGATTTTTGGCCGTTCGAGTATACATCTCAATCAACTTTTTTCCGCTCTCTGCGCTGCATTTCCCTTAAAAGTTTCTCTTCTTTCGCTCCCGAAAAATAAAATATAAATTTATTATTCAAATATGTTTAAAAAAATTCGTCAAGCGCTTTAATTCCCTAACACAGGCTTTTCAGTCGTACGAGATAATATTATCTCCAACGAGAAATTCAAGTCACTTTTCAGGGAATTCAATAAATAAATAAATAAAATATCTCACAAAAATCATGACATTGGAGGAGGAGAAGTGTATTACTTCTGCCTGTTCCTGAGTTGGACGGACCACTGTACTCTGGCTTGATTGTTCCTGCAGATGGTGGAGCGAAGAAGAGAATTGAAGAAAACAACAAGAAAGGAGAATCCAAAGGGAGCAGCAGAGCGGAAGGTGGCACCGGGAACAAGGATGGCATCTCATCGTCAAGTGCTAACTCAGGGATCAAGAGCAAGCAGGATGGTGGCGATGGAGGCAAGAGGTTGGTCTCACATTGCTAAAAACAAAATCAAAAAAAAATATATCTATATATATATATATATATATAGATATATATATATATATATATATATATATATATATATATATAAAATAACAAACGGCGGTTCACGTTGGTCCACGGTGACGCGATAAAACCGTCACGTTACCCGGCGGAACTGAACATTTATTAAAAAAAAAAATATATATATATTCTTATATATATTTAAATTACGATGCGCTTAAGTTGGATATATCATCTCACCTGGATGTGTAATACAGTCTACGATGGCGCTTTCCTACTTTCCCAAGATTTATTCAACAGTTTATAAAGCAAGATATATATTTATAATATATGTCAGTTTGTTTTACCTTATCCCCATTCTTTTGCTATTGACATTATTTTATAAATATATTTTGTTCGTTAATCGTGGATAATTAGAAAAAATTAAAACAGGGCTGTAATTTTAACTCTGGCAAGTATGTTAAGATATAGTTCAAATTATCTAGCAAACTTTCGTGTCACATATCAGTTGATGAATCACTGACAGTTAACGAGCTTTGTGTGTTTAATTCTCTTAAAATATTAACCTGGCACACTTAACGCCCACATCAAACATCCATCATCATATCCATCGTCAAAGGATTCCAATGAAGAATTTTTTTTCACTTTGTGTTTGTGCACGTAGCACAAAATTCATTTAGTAATTTTTTTTATTATTTCTATTACTTTTTTCATTCTACATATCAAGAAATTCATGGTGAAATCGACATCGATGTCAAGAAGTAGTTGATTGATGAGCCAGTGACAGCATCAATGTGCCACACACTAAGAACACAATTCAATTATAATAATAATTGATAATCATTAATAGTAAAAAGTATTCGCAAAAAGAGTGCTAGTCTGATTTGTTATCTTAACATAGTTAACAGAGATATATATTAAGCCTGTGTAGATTTTATATCAGTTTATTTTTTCTTGCTCCAAATTACATTAGTTACGAAAAATTAAAAAAAAAACCACCCTACATTACGGCTACAATCAAATAACATAGAATTGTTTACAGTGGTGAATCTGGTACCAAAGGGCAGAAAAGAGATGACAAGGGTAAGTTTAAATATCACAAGAGTTGTAAAGCTGAAACAAAAAAAAATGAAGAGCGTTAATTATTTGAAACAAATGATTTTTTTGGTCTTGTAGACAAGAAAATAACGCAAGGAAATACGGCTAATGCAAGTAGCCGCAATCTCTGGGTCTCGGGATTATCATCGACAACACGTGCTACAGATCTTAAACAGATATTTTCCAAATATGGAAAGGTAATTGGCGCGAAAGTTGTTACTAATGCAAGAACACCTGGTACAAGATGTTATGGTTACGTAACCATGTCAACAAGTGAAGATGCCGCTAAATGTATTCAACATCTTCATCGTACTGAACTTCATGGTCGTGTTATATCTGTAGAAAAGGTATTACTACAATGATGAAAATGAAGTATCATTGATATTATAATCATCAATTTTATTAGGGTGTTTGTAATTAATATTATTATTCATTAGGCTAAAGGTGATACGCAACAGAGTCACATGCGTAAACGTGAATCCAATAACGGGAAGATTGAAAAAAAAGATGAAAAAGATACTAAGGGTAAGGATGTTCATACTGATCCTTCTTCAGCCGAGAAAAAAGAAAAGGATAACAAAAAGGAAGACGATAAAATTAATGATGGTGAGTTAATATATTCCGATTATGTGATTGATTAAAAGATCGTAATCATAAGTGTGATAAAAGGAAATAAACCTTGCCATCATCATTTATTCTTAAAAATTTCACAGCCAAAAAAACCGACGAAAAAGTACACAGTACAGACGATAAAAAGTCAGATTCATCTGAAAAGAAAGATGATAAGGATGCTGATGCACGTTCAACTAAATCTACGAGCAAGAAACCAGAAAGTGAACGAGGAAAGCGTGATGATAAACGTGGTGGACGTGCTTATGACCATCATCGCTCCCACTCAAGATCTCGTAGTCGAGAACGTAGGAGACGCGATGACGTATTGACATTCGCGAAAATAAGGGTTAGATATATTGTATTTTTATTTGTTTTCAATTATTAGGGAATCACATTTCTTGTATAATTATTTCATAATTTTTTTTTATTAATTATTTTATTTATTTATTTTTTTTTTCATTATCATAATTTCATTAATTTATCTAGGAGGAACGAGAAAGACAAAGATTACGCGAGCGAGAACGTCTTGTTAGAGAAGAAGAACGTAGACGCAGAGAAGAAATGGATCGTCAACGTGAAATTGAACGCCGTCAAAGAGAAGAAGCTGCACGATTAGAACGTGAACGTGAAAAACTTCGACGTGAACGTGAAAGAATAGAACAAGAAAAGGCTGAGTTGTTACGCCTTGAACGTGAACGACAAAAGCTCGAAAGAGAAAAACTTGAACGCGAACGTTTAGAGTTAAAGAGACAGCAAATGCGTTTAGAAGAAAGTAGACGTGTACCACCACCCCCGACTATTAAACGTAGTTCTACAGATCATCGGGATATCCGTGACCTGTACGTTGAACCTGATAGAAAACGTCTCGCTACTGAGCATTCTCGTCGACACAGTCCTGACAGGGTACCAGACAGACGAACAGAAATAATGGAACGTGTTTCTGAGCGACGAATGGAAACATCACCTCCTGGTAGATACGAATCGAGCAGGTAATTTTATTAAAATTATTTTTTATTTTTTTTTCAAACATTTTTAGTATTTTTATTTTTATTAAAAAAAATTTTTTTTTTATCATTAATTGTATTTGACGCACTGATTATTAGAGCAACTCAGGATATGGCTATGAAGAAAGATTTTAAACGTTCCAGTGAATTTACTTCACGTAGCAGTCGTCCGGAAACATTTACTGATGTATCCAGAGGTAGAGAGGTCATTGTCCGTCGTGAATCATTACCAACTCAGCCATCAGCTATTGATCCGAGACAAGTTAAAGAGAGGTTCGTAATAAAATTGTAAATGATTTATAATTGATTTTGATTTTTATAGAATAACAATTGATTTAAATAAATAGCAGCAGGTATGACCGACAATCTTCGTACGGTCGCAGTGAGCGAGATGTTAGGCGTTCAGAACCAGAGCCTCATCGAAGTTCTCGTGACGCTCATGCTGGACGATATAGCGACAGTAACAAGCCTCCTGGATCAAGTGCACCTGGACGTTAGTATATTTAAATTATTTAAACATTAAGTTTCTTATCATTGATAGTTTTTTTTATTTATAATTTTTTTTTTTTTTTTTTTTTTTTAATAGGCGATAGCCGTTATGCTGAAAGCGGACGAACGCCAAGTGGTTGGCATTCAGGACCCCCTTCAACGAAGTCATTTAACTCATTACCAAGTAGTGGTCAAAGAGGTGGAGATCCTCGTGATCAGCCGACATCTTGGAGTAATCGCACATCCGACAATGTCAGTAGATGGAGTAATTCAAGCAGCATGGCGAATGCTCTTCGACATCCTGGCCCGCCAATGGGTTATCAATCAAGTCAACTTCAATCACTTGGGTTGTCAGCGCCAGGCACTACGCCCTCGTATGATCGATTTGATCCATATAAATCAACTCTTGCTAACATGAGAAAGTATTAACAATAAGATAAATCATCTTCTAAAAATATAAATTCAAGTGGTATGAATATCATCGATTTTTAGCTATAAATACTGATAATAAAAATAACAAAAAAAAAAGGAAAAAAAAATCATCTATTCAGTTGTTATAATTATTTCATGATTTAGTCCTGACATGGTCATTAGCATCGCAATTTTTGACAACTTCCGATGCACCGAACGTGATAAACGTTCTACAGTGCAAATTTATGTATAGTAAATAGTCAGTACGTAAGCAGTCTTGATATGTTTCTTATATGTAAAAAAGTAATTTATGTATATTTGTTAATAATACAAGTTATATATACTTGAATCATGTTTAATCAAACACTAAATTTTTACAGTTATTAATTAATGAAGCTTAGTTTTTAGTAAAATCGCAACTATTAATTTATGTACGTAAACTTTCTTAAATTCAAATTAGATATTATTAATTAATAATATATATAATTGGTTAGAAAACAATCGAAGAACATTCAATTTGCACGTTTATTCGAATCCACACGATTTATTAAAATAATCTTTTTTCTAAAATAATAGAAACCAAATTTTAGGTAATCGCAATCTCCATTTATATAATCTTTGTGAATTGTTATAATATAAAATTAAATGATGAAACACTAAATTGTAGTAAATGAAGGAAAAAAAAAAACATAAGTTAAGTGAATATAATAGATTTTAACGATGTTTATATTTATAAACCGTTAATGCTACATCTTAGAATTAAAAATTATTAATAAAACAAAATATCAATCAATACATTTTATTTATTTATTTATAATAAATTATAACTTAAAGAATAACTTACTTTTCAAGTATAAGTGATTTATTATTTTAATGGGTATCAGATAAGATTTACGAAAAAAAGTAAGCCAAAGCAAAAGCATAAATGACAAATGATTTTGTCACTTTCTTTGATCTTGGGAGAACAAAGTAATCGGGCGGAACCCGGACGCATTGGATCCGCAAGAGAGTGGGGAAAGAAACCACTTTCCCTTGGAGGTGAGAAGAGTGTTAGGGATGGCGCCTTCGCGAAGGAAAGGAGAGAGTAACTTGTGGATGAGAAGTATGTCGAGGTTTTTTCACGGACAGTCGTGTTGTAGTTGAGACTGTCTTGCAACTATAAGTGCGAGCAGTCGATCGGGATCTACATATCCATGATTTTTTGCACCTCGACATTATTTTTATCGTGTCCTTCACATTTATATTTAATAGATTTATTTTTATGTAATTTCAAGTGCAGGATCACGTTGTGCTTCGAATGCTTGTGATTACACCATGCAATTAAATGTGACAATGTCTTCATGGATATTAGGTAAGTACCGGAACAAACGAGTTATGTGATGATAATGATGATGTTCACGATGACAGTAAAGTGATTTATATATACATATACACATATATGTCTCAGTCGTATGAATCAGTTTACTTGACCACGTGCAAGTGTATGTCTTCTCTATGTTTTGTTCTCACGCGTTACACTTTATTTTCTTCTGCAACTAGTGTTTTTCTATGAATCTCGTGCGTGTTCATCAGAGTGCATAAACTCGCCTGCGAGTCGACTTGTAATAATAATTATCATATCTATACTATTATTACACTGTTTTACATGTGTAATTAAATATCTTCAAATGTATATTTCACTCGTGCTTTTTATTAAAAAATAACCTTTTTTAATCTATTAAACTTCGATTCTCTTAATTGTAAGCGTTGTATTTATAATGTATTCTTGATTGCTTGATTACTATATTTATTTTTTTTCTCCGAAGAGATTTTTATCTAAGCCCATAGTAATCTGTTGTAACATATCTGGGTTACGCGGTTCAGTAACGTCTTGAATATATATTTTTTTCTATTTTAATTTTTTTTTTTTAGTGAGAAGCTAAAGAACAGAGAAGAAATCCGCGTTTCGTTCCGGCCATCAAGTATCTCTTTCTTTTCTCTCGAACGCATCAGCCAATTCAATGATTTGCCCATAATGTTTTCGCACGCGCCACAAAAGCCATACTAAATTATATATCTTCCTTTAATTGACTAGAACGCCTTTATGAGATTGTTATTCAGGTCATAATATAAAAAATCACCTTTCTCAAAAATTCATAGCTTAAACTCAGTAGTTTTTTTTTCTTTATCTGAAAATTTTTTATTCGCTTGGATTGATTTATTTATACATGTAATATGGTTATAATCATATGATAAAAGAAAAGAAGAAGGATTAATAAAGACAACAAAAATAACAGCAAAAAATAAGTTGTAAAATTTATCACTACTTTCTCCTACGTCCATTCGTATTTTCGTCTTCTTTCCTATTTTTATAATCAGTAACAAATTATTTTTATACATAATATCATAAAAAAATATTCTCTTTCTCACACACTTCAAGGTTATTTAATCCACGTGTTTTTGTTTATTTTTAACTTGACAATGAACTTGAGAGAAAAAAGTAATTTCAATAATTAGTAATTGTTTTTGTTTTTTTTTTTTTTTTTTTTAATCTATATCTCTGAATTATAAGTTTATAAGATGGTTTCGGCTTCTGGGCTTTTTTTTTCTTCTTTGGAAGATGAATGGTCATATAAACAGTATGTATTACAAATGATTCGGCTAGACGGTGAATCACGTTATAGTTAATGTGATGGAAGAAAGGCATACTTTCTCGTCCAACAACTTTCACCGTCGATGAAGTCGCGCGTAGCTCTGAGAATTGAAAAACCCAGTCTCGGATGTTTAAACAACAAAACGTCATTTGTACATCGTTTTTTTTTTCTTCAAACATCAAATATGATAATACTAATGCTTACTTCTATAGATTGATCAACGAGAACAACAAAGCTGTCTGTTTTATTTTCAAAAAGTTCAACATCCTCTTCTAATTAGTTGTATTTCATTATTCAAAAGAGATATTTTATTGTCATGAATTTCTGTAATATCTTCAATTACAAATGAAAAATAAAAAAAAATAATGTTACTGATGTTTGGTTTATATCAGTGACTGTAGTTTCAGTTGTCCTAGTTTTGTGATGACTGTGTTGGTGATGAAAGACGGTAGATAAGGTTAGAATAATATTTGAAAATTGGAAAGCCCGGATCTTTGTATAAATTTATTATGTCATGGCTTTCTTGTGCAATAAGGGGTTTCCAGTATCTCAAAATTCCGAACACGTCATCTTCCTTATTTTAACTGACGAAGTAATTTACATATGTATTATTAGAATTATGCTTACTATTAATATTTAATTAAAGATTTTTATGTTACAGGATTGTTTGTAATTATTATCAATTTTATATCGACAAAATCATTTGAGTATCCAGTATATAATTCACGTAAGTTAATTATTAAAAATAAACATTAATTAAAACTTTTTGATTTTTAATGATTCGAAAATTGAGAGATATTTGATAATTTTTCAAAATTTTATGACAAATAAATTGTAGCAATAATAAAATTAGAAAAACAATTCCACTTGTTAAAATTGTAAAAAAAGATGAGTGAAATTTTTTGAAAATAATTTTTTAGAATTAATTTATTTTTTAAATAAAATCCAAATACAGCAAAATGTCTGGTAATTTCAGTGTCATAATTTTTAAGTATAATTAGTTCATCAAAGTATAAAATTAATTAAATAAAATATTAAAAATTTTCTTGTTCACTAGGATATGGATACCGAGCTCAACAATCTCCAGCAATGCCAGCTATTAGGCGTTGGACCGAAACCTGGAGTGATGGACCACGCCGTAGTTCTTTGTATCGCCGAGATACCCAAGGAATACCTCCACGCGTGCAGTATACAAAATTAGTTAGAGAACAAGAACCAAAGTCAGATCCTCTTGTAACAATCAGCGAAACTTTGGGAGCTCTTAATACTGTTGGAAATTTTATTGTTAACATGACTCGTGGTGTTGATAATTCAGACAATCCATCGAAAGAATTACCATCTGCTATTTACACTATTTCTAAAAACATTTTAGGTCGAAATGTAACAGACAGTATAGTACCGTTGGTACGTGGAGTTACTCTACCTCTTCGTCCTTCCAGTTCTTCTTCTCCTTCTTCATCAGCATCATCATCGTCTTTGACATTGTCGTCGTTGTCATCAACAGAAAAACCTGGAGATGACAATAAGAATAGTGAAAATGTTGTAATTAGGGACAAAGAATCAGCGTCATCATCATCGTGTACAACTGCTGAGGGTGGTCCAGGTAAATGTCAGGATCTCAGTAATTGCCCTCATCTTCTTTTGAATCTCACAAAACTACGCCAGTCATTATGCTTCAAAAGTCTCTTTGTGCCTGGTGTTTGTTGTCCGTTCGACAGAACTGATTTGACGCCAACTATTTTAAGGTATCAATAATTATAACATTAAATAAATGTTGGAAGGAATGTTCATTCATTTCCACATTCGATTACTTTCTAATACAATTAATGTAAGATAAAGTAGATGATAATAATAATAATAATAATAATAATAATAATAATAATAATAATAATAATAATGTTGTTTTGCAGTCCTGTGACAAGTTCACCAACTAGTGAAAGTGGACGACCACCGAGACCTCCTTATCGTCCATCAAAGCCAGTGACACCAAGGCCTATTCCACTATTTCCAATATCACAACCATCTCCATCATCTTCAACTTCTAGTCCTAGTACAATTTTAAAACCATTACCCGATTTATCAAACAACAGTTCTTCAAACAACGTTGAAGCAGTAGACACAATTGAAAATAATTTCATTCAAGATGACGAAGGTAAATATTTAAAAATAATTTAAACATAATTATACATGTTACGATAATTAGTTTGAAAATGATTTTATAAAAAGAATGTGGAGTAAGGAATTCGGGAAAGTATCGTGTTGTTGGTGGCGAAGAGGCTTTACCAGGTCGTTGGCCCTGGATGGCCGCAATATTTCTTCATGGTTCTCGACGAACTGAATTCTGGTGCGGTGGTTCTCTCATCGGACCAAAACATATTCTTACGGCAGCTCATTGCACCCGAGATCAACGACAACGACCGTGAGTAATGGGCATAAACGGTTATATTATTATCTTGGTATACTTAATCATTAAAACCATCAACAAAAATAATGATAACATGCAACCATAATAACAACAACAACAACAACAACAACAACATATACAAGCATGTATTTTATTATTATGATTAAACTGTCAATAATTGTATTCCAGTTTTGCAGCTCGGCAATTTACGGTACGTCTTGGTGACATTGACCTTGAACGAGACGACGAGCCGTCCTCGCCTGAGACTTACACAGTCAAGGCCGTACATGCACACAACAAATTCTCACGAGTTGGATTCTACAATGATATTGCTATTCTTGAGCTCACCAGGCCTGTGAGAAAATCTCCTTACGTCATACCAATTTGTCTGCCTCAGGGTCGGTACCAGAGTGAAACATTTCAGGGCGCAAGACCAACAGTCGTTGGCTGGGGCACCACATATTATGGTATTATTTTTATTATTATACTTTCATACATTCCTTTGCTTCTTTCTCTTTTCTTCCGCTGCTATATAATTCAATGTTTCTTTATTTCTTCTTCTTCTTAATTATATTATTATTATTATTATTATTATTATTATTATTATTATTATTATTATTATTATTATTATTATTATTATTATTATTATTATTATTATTATTATTATTATTATTATTATTATTATTATTATTATTATTATTATTATTATTGAATCTACGACAGAAAGTTACAATTTATTTAATGCAATAAAGTTGTTTGTTTGGTTATCACGTCCTTTCTCTTTATGATGAGCTTTCTTTCTCTTATTGCCAAGATAAAAATGTTATGGGCTTTGAATGCGACGATGAAATAAAATAATATAAGTAAAGAAACACTTACCAAAAACATTTGGTAATTTTCCGCAGGTGGAAAGGAGAGCACAGTTCAACGTCAGGCTGTTTTGCCAGTTTGGAGGAACGAGGACTGTAATGATGTTTACTTTCAACCAATAACTGGAACCTTCCTTTGTGCTGGATATAGTCAAGGAGGGAAAGATGCATGTCAAGGTGATTCTGGGGGACCATTGATGCTACGAGCTGAGGGTAAATGGATGCAAATTGGCATTGTTTCATTTGGTAATAAATGTGGCGAACCTGGTTATCCTGGTGTTTATACACGAGTCACTGAGTATATCGATTGGATTAAAGATAACGTTTAACTTAATTTTTATTTATTACCCATCTAATTGAAACATTCCACCAATTGTCGTTGGTGTAATTCAGGGATCCCCAACGGTTTTAATACGATAATACACATACCATACCTAGTATTTTATTAATTATTAACCGTGATTTGTACATATATATATTTTATTTTCAATACTGTGCTTTTATCTTTTTAATGTGCTTAATCATCAATATGATGGACATCATGTTTGTTTTATAAATAAATGTAAGTTATTTAATGTACATTAAAGTAATTTTTATAAAGTAGAATTTGATAATTAAAAAAAAATACGACATTTAAAATTAACGTATTGATATATTTATTTACAATATATTTAAGTTTAATATTTAAATCTTGATTAGATATTAACTTTGGTATTGGCAATGATATTTGAGTACATATAACTTTGGTTTTTATAAATTATTATAACAATAATAATTATTTATGTATTTCATGACTTATCTTTGGGATTTTCTCTTAAATCCATTAATGCTTTTTTAACTAATGCTTCTAAATTTTCTGGTAAATCAAGAGGTAATGTTGGCGTTGAGGTAGAGTCTCCTGCATGAGAAGGTGATGATTCATCACAAGAAGCATCACTATTTATTTGCAAGCTATTTTCTTCTTTGTCAATATGGTTTAATGAATCTTTATCATTATAATCTAAATTCTCTTCTATTTCTTCAAGATTGTCAACATTCGCACTTACATATCCTTCTAATAATTTTGACGTAGGCGATGGATATGTACTATCAAGTTCACATATTCTTGCAGCTAAAATTCTAAAAAAAGATAAACCATTTATTTAAATGGAAAAAAAATTATTCTTTAATAAATATATCCATTATTTTAAAAATCAATTTACTTGTTAGCTTTTTTCTGGTGAACCAATGCCAGCGTTTTATCATTTAAAGCCTCTAATAGTGCTGAACACAAACTACGTAAATCTGATAAGGCAGCAGCGGATTTTTGCGGAGGTATATTAATACCTTGTTGCAACAACTGTTCGACTGAAAATTATACATGTTTAACAGTTAATATAAAATATTTATTTATTAAATGTATCATAAGGTAAACAATTTATATAAGAACCTTGTTTATGAGTCATGATTGTACCAACAGTCCCATTTCCACCTAATTTTATTGTACCTTTTACTCGTTTATTATCAAGCATTCCCTAAAAAATTTATTTAAAAATAATATACTATAATTAAAAATAATTTATCATATGTTATACATTGTTTTTATTAATATTTAAGAAATTACCTTATACTTTAAAAGAGATTGTCGGGTAAGTTCTTTCTCTGCTAGCAATTGTTGCAGTCTATCTTGTAAATATCTATTTTCATTAATTAGGCTATCTACATCCAAAGGCTGTGCAGCTTTTAAAGCTTTAGATAATTCAAAGTTTAATCTATGTGATTTACATTTAAATGCATCTCGTTCTGTCTCCAATTCATGTTTTTCATCGAGTAAATTTTTCAAATCATTTTTCAGCTGTGTACACTGTAAAGATATTTTAACATTATTTACAAGCGATTAAATTTTTTTATGGTTAAAAATTTTCATCATTTAATAATTTTAGTACTTTAACATTTAGTTTTTCAAGTTGCTCAATCATTTCTTCTTTTTCGTGAATAGCAGGAGCTAATTGTGAGTTACTTGGCTCTAAATTTGAGTGATTACTACTTGTCCTTAAAACTTTGATGTCTCCCTGGGCATCTCTCAATTTTTGTCGTAATGTTTCAACTTGTAATCTTAAACATTTGTTCTGTTCTCGTATTTCCGCCAAGAGATCCATCGTACGAAAGTCCTCATCCATGTCATATTTTCTATATAATTAAAATAAGTGCTCATTAGATAAATTATATAAATATGTATATTTTTTTTCTATCCATTTAATAATAAATTCACCTTAGATCCCCAGTGGTATTAGCTTGTTTTTTAAAATGCCAAAACCGCTCCTGAATTTGCTCAGCCATTAACTTAAATTGATCTCGTTGGATTCGACATTGATCCAATTCTTGAGTTAGCACCATAAGTGCCTCTGACTTTAATTGTAACTTTTTTCTTAACATAGCGACCTAAAAAAAATTTTTTATAAGTGTATTAAGATAATTATTCAAGGTAAACAAAAATCATAATCGTATTAAAAACCTACTTCGTCATAATTGATTTCATAGTTTTTGCCCGACTGGGAACTATCAATTGAATTTGCCATACTTATAGCTATAAATTAATTTTTTTCTTTCATTTATTTAGTTATCTTGAATTATTAACTAGTAAATATATCTACACTTGGGAAGAATTAATAACTCATCTGTCATTTGTCATTTTTCCTTGGTTATGTTTGTGTGATTCTGTGCACAAATGGATAAAGATGGCGTTAGTTGAAATTTCAAAAAGGTGTAACTGAAATAAATAAAAATAAAACTAAATATTTTTTTAATATTTTTAGAGTTTCTAAAATCAGGTAGTATTAAAATAATTAATTAGTTATAATTATAAATAATTATGCTTATAACTGAAGTTATAATTATAGGGTATACATAATACATATGAAAATAATCTAATTGGAGTTGTATTGACTAGCAAAATGACGTCATAAAATGAAATAGCGTCCTACCAATCGTGTTTGCCAACGGTATTTGATTTCGCTCAGGAAGGAGTCGTGTTTGGTCTGTCCTCGTGAACAACGAACAACGGTTTTTCTCTCTCAACCGGCTATTTACTCATTTTATTTACCAATAAATTTTATAACTTTTTGTATTAAATTACAAAATATTCGTGATAATGACATCGACAGGAACATTCCAAGGAATGAGTGACGGCCGTAAATCCAGCAAGTAAGTTTCTTTATATATTAAAATATTATATTTTTAATTTGACATGAGAAAGCCATTGAGTCTTACCTTCCTATTTTTGTTAAAATTCGCTTGTCATTTTTTTATATTCTTTTAATATTTTGCATTTAATTAAATAATTCATCAAAAGTACTCCGAAATAACTCCTAAGATTTGCAAAAGATTCATCATAATAAAAATAGTACTCCAAAATAACCTGAAAATGTTTACAGAACTTAATTCATTCAGTTTAAAATTAATATTTATTGTTGCATATAAGTTTTCTTGTAATTCAACTAACTGTAAAATAATTGCAGAAAATTTTTTATGATCCTTTGTTTGAGACAAAGCGAATCCTTAATATAGATAAGAAGTTCCGCTTCTCCAACTGCTTATTTTTCATGTCGTACATTCAGCTCAAACCGGATATAACCAGGTAGATCTTGTACGCCTTCTCTATACCTATCAGGATTTTGCACTTTCATGGTCTTCTAAATGTTGTATTTAATTTTAAATTCTTTAAAAATAATATTTATTGAAACTCGTTAACTACTTTTTTTTAACCGTCTGAAAACATACATTCTGTAATTTATGATAAATTCAATTGGTCATAAGTTATCATGTTGTTTGGACGCAAAATAATTAATAAACGCATACAAGTAAATTTATATTTTTGTTAATTGTCTAGGTTATATTTAATTCTGCGAATTGAGAGGGCGTTGTCCCCAAAGTCACGGGGTAGATAACCCTTCATCAACATTTTTTTTTTCCGCCACTCTTTTACACTTTCTGTTTTTTTTTTTTTTTTTTTTCGCAACAAATTTTATTTTATTGTATCGCAGACAATGACTTTCCGGTTTATTATCAATGTTTTTTTTTTCTAAAATGGAATTTCTGAAATGGAATGCCGACAGTTACGGCAAAAAAAAATATATATATTTAAAGTATACAATTCTATATACGATTATTTCATGATCAAATGAATGATATGTACGGGCATAAAATCATGAATGAACTAAACTTAAATCTGAATGATTCACTAAGTATACTTGGTGATACACTCGTACTCATTTATATTGACTGATAATTCTCATTTATTCTTTATAATCACAACGCAGTAGAATAATTTCTTTGTTATCTTTAGAATTTAATTTCATCATAAGAAAGTATTATCATAAATTTATGTAAAAACTAAATTAGTCGATTGAACAGGTGCATTTAGAAAACAAAAAAATAAAAAAAAAGAAAGCATAAAAACTGCGAATATTTTATTTGTGCGACGATGAGTCACTGGAGACTTTGTCCACGCCCGTTGCAGCTGTTCTGATTGCTCAGTAATAATCGGTTTTAACTCAATTCTTGGTAATCTCCCGTAGTTACTTTGTTCGAATAAATTTAGCAGCATTAGTTGAAAAAATCTATGGGCTATCAACAATTTTATAGAAATCAAAAAAATCATTACAGCATAGAATTTTATAAAAAGTGAAATACCATCTGTTGATCTTTAATATTTCTTCATTGCAAACGATTTTTCCTTTTTAGTTAACTACCTGTACGTGACTCAATCAACTTAACATTCCTTTTAATTAAAATAATAAAATAATACTATGAGGTGAATAAACCTGCATAGTGATAACTATTTTAGGCAATGCACTTGGCCTTCCGCCGTTCTATCCGCTTAAAATTTAACCTTCACGGTGAATAATAATAAGTATTATTTATAATGTACTTACAGTAGTCTAATATATATACTTATAATAATGTGTAATATAAGGGATAACATGAGTAGTAGATGGTCAAGTCAGGGAAACAAAAACGTTTCAGTTGGACATTATTATATGAAGGGATAAGTTAGCCATGGAGGGTGACAGTCATCCCCATTATATTCCCTGATGTTTTTACGTGTTTTCACGGTAGCGGGCTACAAATCAATAGAGTTGTCGCGACCATGGTCGCGACAGACTGTCGTGTTTTACAAATAAGTGCCGACAGACCAATCATATCATACCTTGTATACCTTATACTACCTCGGATTTGTAATGTACATAGTAAATTGAAAACTGTATTATCATGTTATGTTGGATTGCTTTTACTCTTGAAGTTTGTTGGATTCTCATTGTGATTCGCGTGAAAACCGACAGATTGCGCGAGGCGTTTCAAATCAACTACAACACACTTTTATAAATTCATTCTCTATGTCAGTATGTCAGTATGCTGAGTTGCTGAATATTGTTAAAAAATAGGAGACAATAAACCCCTGAAGTTAAATTTCCAATAGAGTATTTCTAAAAATTCATACAAAAACTACTTTTTGTAAAACACTGAATCATTATACAAATAACTTACATTTTTCAATGTAAAATTGAATTATGATTAATTACGTAAAATATTTCATTGTTATTTATTGATTTTTATTAGACCTCACAAAGAAACAAAAATCAGATAAATAAAATTTTTCTTTTAACTATAAATATTTCTTAGTTTTTATACGCTCACTTTATAGTTTGTTAATAGATATCAAATATTTATTTACATTTACTTAGAGTTAATTTACGAGTATTTCAATTATAGATAAAATATTTCGAACAACTTCGTATATACATCATAAACATAAGTTATTACTTATTACTGACACGTTATTTATCTATATTGATTTGCATGAATGGTTTTTAGTTCAGTTATATGTGAAATTATATTGCTCTACTGTATCTATATTACTTTGTAAACAGGCTTGAATAAAAATTTGAGTATACTGTATAATAGATAGATTCATCACTTTTTTCACAATAAAAATATTACATTTAGTGCATTGAGTAAACCTGATTTCCAGTATTAATTATTATTTTTATCACCATTTATTGACTATTAAGCTGTAGAAAATAAATTATATATTCCCATGAAGTGTGAAATTTTAAAATAACTATTTGCTGTTTTTTCTATTTTTTTATTTACATTAATAATTTACTCTTGTTTAAAAGTTTTATTTGTATTAAATTAATTGATAGTAAATAACTAACTATTTTCTAACAATAAAACAGCTCTATCTAAAATAGAAAACCTCTACTTCCGGGATAAGCTTTTGGATATCTAAATTTGATAGTAAAAAAAATAGATTTTTTGACTAAAAAAAAATTAGATTTTATTTTTTTTATTTATAAAATCTTAAACTTTTTCTAATGAAAAAGGCTATTAGATGAAAATTGAAAAAAAAAAATAATAAACAGTAAAAATTGTAAAAATTGAAGCTGGTCGGTTTTATTATCGTTTTTACTATCATCATTATCATATTAAATCATGAACTTTTTGTTATTCATAACCTTTTATTGTCTTATTTGTACATGAACATTTTCTTTACCGCAGCTCGCAGATATAACAATTCCACGAAGATACTTTAATACTTGACTTTTTACTTCATTTCCTCACTTCTGAACATTTTTAGAGTTTCGAATTCCCAAGTACAAGTAACTTATACCATGCGATTATGTTGCATTTCATCCAACAACACCTCTTGCAACAATACAAAAATAAAGATAAATCTGACCTTCGTAAAGTAACTACAATAATGTTAATAGTTATAATTTTTAAAGTTATTTATTATAAAAAAAATCAAACTGCCAGGTTTAGTTTATATAAAAATAACTATTTTATTTTTTTCAATTGCGATTCTGTGTAGAGTATTCACTATAATTTTCTTTCTTAGTTTAATATCAATATTTTCAATACGACAAAATTTTTTTATTCGACCTAATGAACTGTCTTTGACAAGCACTTCTGCCCTCCTAACACCATATTTTTTAATTGTTCACAAATTCTTTCATGTACTATTTTCAAGTTACTGTTATTACTGTACTGCACGATTATAATCAAAATTAGTCATCACGTAATTTATTGTACAATGCCCCCAAACTTTATTTTAAGGATAGAATACAGAAGTGAGTCAAAAAAAAATAATAGATAAATTTAGCCACAAACAAATCTTTTTTTCATATCTTCAATTATTCACTTTTATCTACGAATAACATTACAGGCAGTACGAAAAGAATATTATGAACATTTCCGATACTTAACATTGCGGTTATAGTCTTGAAATTATCCTATTGTCTATTAACTTGACTTACATTGTCTTCAATAAATTGATTGTTTCATACTTGTGAATCAGAATATAAATGAGAAATCATGTAGAAATCATACATGCATTCGAATATATAAGTAAATGATAAATATAATAACAAGAGACTGATTGACATGTGATAAAAGTGACTATCGATTGTCATTTTATAAATTCAAGTCATCAAATGTATCGACGTGGTTATCTTGTTATTCATCGTATCGGCAAGTAATGTACAAGAAACATTACTATACCATATTTAAGTTTACATTGGTAAGGCTATTGCCTTCACTCGGTAAAGGTCTGGTTCCATGACAAAGCTTCTGGAAAATAACCCATTGGTTGCCACTTCCCGTCTGGAGGCACACCTACGATTCATGCCTACGCAGCAATACGATTCGAGTCCCAATAAAATTGAAAAATTTTTCATTTATAATGGATTTTTACCTTCAAAACATCATTATAACTAAATCATCCTCTGCTATAATAATTGTAAAAATAAAATAATGATAAATTTGTTGAAATTTATTGATTATCTATTCACAGAATTGAGAAAATAAAGAAAATTATGTCTCTGGTTTATTTATATGATACAATGAGTTTTTTTAGTTAAATTTATCATTCAACAGTTCTTCATCTGAATTTGTACCTTTTCGAAGTTCTGTATGTTTTTCTAAGATATTAGTTAATTTATTATTATAACTTTTCGGATTAGTTATAAATAGATTTAAATTTCGCGGTAGATAACATTTATTTGTTTATTTATTTTTTGTATATATAAAAGCGATTATGTCACCTATTAATTCATACAATTAAGGTAGTACTACCGTTACCACAAGAGTCAAATCCCAAAACCTAAATTTATTTGATTAACGTAGTAGATTTCCCTATACTAAATCACGTTGGAGAAAGAGAGACAGAGATGAATTTTAAATGTTTTTTATTAATAAATATTCTCATATGCTCGGAAACCATACTGATTGTTATTAAATATGTTCTAGATGTTATTTTCTCTCGTTGTCTTAATTTTTATAAGAATCTAAACGTCCAGTTTTGTGAAATAAAATAAAGTCTTTGATTTTCCATAAGGATCAGTGGTAAAGGCAAAAATATGTAAATATTAATATCTTTTTTTCAGGACTCGCCAGGCTTCCAAAAATTTTACTGCTTAATTATGATATTATAAAGTACCAATATGCCAAATTTCATTAAATTCTGAACATAAATTCTAAAACCTGTAGTACTACCTTAAGAGAATAAAGGAAATTTTGTGACGGGCATATATTTTTATTTTAAAAACGTTTTTTAGAGTTCAATTTGGTATCATCAGAACGGTCTACGAAAATTTGTGCCTTTCCTCGATTTTATGTATTTTTTGGTGATAATCAATTTTGTATGATGTTTTTGGAGGAGTTTTGAACATTTTGTTGGTTTTAATGATTGATGCTATAAGCAATATATTAATATATTTTTCAAATTTTATTTGAAAATTACCTAAAATATGTATAGAGTATAAGTGCCGCTTTTGGGCTCTTTATATTTCAGTTAATTTGCAAAAAATTCAATTGTTAAAATTGTATTTTCCCAAAATTTTAAAACTCTTACATTTATAAACATATTTACACAGTAATTCAGATATAAAGTGGGCACAAACGGTACTTTTACCCTATTGTGATTAAAAATATCGAAAAATCATTAAGCCAAAATTCTGTTATTCATAATTCATAATTGTCGACAGTCAGATAGTGACTGTAGATTGTTAGTAAATAATTAACTTAAAGATAATGATAATATTTAGATGTAAGGTAGAAATGATAACATAATATTTGATATTTAAATTTCCCGCTTGTATATAATAACAAGTGAGAAAGAGAGATAAAAGTAAAACAAGTCTGTCGCCCTCTTGAGTTGGAGTTAGTTGCAGGACGGAATGATTGAATGTATAGTAATAATATTGTGAGAGGCGAGAAGAAATGAAATAAAATGAAATGGAAAGAGTAAGAGAAAAATATATGCATGGAGGACTCGACGAACACATTAACTTGAGTCAACTCTCACGACGCACGACCACGCGATACACACACCCGAGTACAAGATACAAGAAAGATCTCTGGTGTTCCTTTGGTGACTACACTACACCAGTTGTACCACGTACGGGTGTCTCTTTCAACCGGTCAGTATCTTTCAAACTCCGGAACAAGAAGCTCTTAACACTGATAATTTCGTCCTATAGGTAAACGGAGAGAAGTTTTTGTTTTAAAGTACACCTCATTTCGTTGTTATTATTATTATTGTTTTTTTTTTTTTTTGTGAAACTAAGAAGTTGTAAGTGAAGGAGAAAACCTTTTGACCCAATCGCGTGCTGCATCTGAAGTGAAAAAGTGCCCGTAGGGTTCGTGAACTTTTGAAGAAGAGAATAAAGTATAAGCAAAAGCAGAAGCAGGAACTGAAACTGACGAATACGACAACTAGGTTTTGAAATAAGGGTGAGAGAGAATCGAGGTAGTGCTCTTGTTCTATTTCTTCCTCTTGAGTAATAATCTTATTCTTGAGCTTCCGTGGTGAGAATGTGGGCTGGACAGGACGACACGCAGAGGTTTAAAACCAGGTTCGTTTCAGTCTCTTTGTTTTATATAATTGCCGCTATGCGATTGAGCTAAATATCAAATGGTGAATTTTATCTCATAAAGTCAGTTGATGAATCAAGAATTAAGTTTATTAATCATAATTGATGACGGGGTAAGTGGAGAGATGGATGCTTCGGAATCGAGAAATCAGTGGCACACTCCAAGAAGAATTCGTGACAGGATCTCGCGTGCCGGAAGCACCAGCTTGTTAATTCTTCAGGTTAAAAGGGTTAAACGAGTTATCTCGTCTCTTACATTGGCTGCTGGCTGTCGATATACTCGTTCATGCATTAAATTAATCCTTGGGAATAGAAAATTTTTTCATTATCTATATCTTTTTTTAACTTTTATTATCTGTTCATACTATTATTTTCAATTGTTTGCCAGTTAATTCAATGTTGTTTTGTGTTTTTCAATGCTGTTATACTTTGAAATAATAAAAAATTTCGATGAAAATGTTCAATTATGTTTGTAATTTCACTAAATTCTTCAGTCTTTCTCTCACCTCCGTGATCTTTAAGAAAACATTTCAACGACTTTGTTGTTAAAGACTGATTTTATTAATTCATGACTTACATTACATTATAATATGATATATTATGTTAGTTGAGGAATTAATATGAATGAAAAATAATTTTATGGATCCAGATTAAATGTAAATTACAGAGAGTCGATTCGTCATAGAGAGAGAAAAGTGTAACGACCTCATCACTGAGTTAAGCTTCACAGTGGATAAAGACAAGTGTAAACACGCGAGTTTATATCAATCGATAAGTCATTTGCACGTTATACATTAAATACATATTATGCTGTATATATATAGATATTATAAGTGAAATGAATTGTAAAGCGTGTGTATATAAAGTCGCGTGTTGGATCACGTAGCTAAATGTCGATTTTTGTCTCGCCGATTCTGAAACTATTCATCTAGGTCTGTGAATGTACAGGCATTTACTTCTCATGCATTCTCTTATATCCAGACCAAAAAAGAAGACAATTAATATTTTTTATACTGTCGGATGTTAAGAGAAATTCATTGTATCAATTGATTTCGATTTCAACAAAAATTTACTCGAAAGTAAAAAAAAAAAATGTTTGAAATATTTTTTTTTTTGAGGATACTTTTAATAGAAAATAATTTTATTATAAAAATATAACTGAAGTTTTTTTTTATCAGAAATTAACAGTTTTTTTTTAATAAAATTAATTAGCGGATCTATGAATTAATTAAAAATCTATGTAATTATAAATAATAATAATAAATACCAATTAAGTTATAAAGTTATGATTTTATATAATTTCTTCGAATCATCAAAACTTTAACTATATCGTTATTGAAGAATTTTAATTACTTGTAATTATTGAGTATAAATTATTTAGCTTGAGTAGTTCAAGATCTAATTTTATATAATACTTTTTCTCTCTTACAACGTTATTTATATTTATATAGATTTTATTTTTATGATAGCTTATATTAGTAGTCTTGAAATATGCCAAACACTAAAGTCGAGTGTAATACTTGCATATATAAAATAAAAATAATGTCTCGAAAAATAGAATATAAAAAAAAATAGAAGGCTTCAACAGAGGAAACCAACATGTAATATATATATTTATACTTGAGATATAATTTCAAGGTTAATGCCAAGTTGAAATAAAAGTACAAGAAGTACGCAAAAATGGCAATGCTGACGTTATAAACTTGTTTTCAATTTATTACTTTATCTAATTTTTTTATATTTGAACAAAATTTGAATAGTTACTTCCACTTAGAAACGAATCAATACATTGATGAAAAAAATTAACTCGATTCAAGAAAAAAAATCTTGAGCCAAAAGCGTTTTGAAAAAATTCATAGTCTCAATCAAAGAAAAATTTTATTGGACTAAGAAAATTTTTCGGCTTGACACAAGAGTATGAAATTCTTTAAAATGATTTTCTTAGTCCAAGATTTTTTTTCTTGAATCTAATTTTTTTATCAGTGTAGTAATATCATTTTTTTCAAATCGTTTTTAATACTTAAGATTTTTCCTATTAATAGTTATTTTAGAATAAAATTTGTTTTGAATTAGACTCAGTTGTCGAATAAAAATATAAATTTTTTTTTCTTTAGACACAAAATACAAATTATTTAAAAAAAAAAAAAAACACATATTTATATTTTGACGTGAATATATTTGAACAAATAACTAAAAAATTTTATTAGTTGCTCATGCAAACAAAAAAGAGTCAAATAAAATGCAATTGGTCCCAACTGTTAACCGTGAATTGATTGGTACGTAGATTTGTTTATGTATTCTTATACGTATGTATCAATATGCCAATCGTTTCAAAATAACATACATTAAATAAAATCTCCATTCGTCTCGGATACTTGATTATTACTCTAATTTTTTTATAACTAGCACGTTTACTTGCCAATCTATATAATACGTCCACTACTGTAACAGATTTTTTTGTACCATTATTATCATTTTTATGACGTTTTGTTAGTATTTTCACGGATGACTGTACTTGTATGTCTGCTATTTTACGATAATATAAGTCACATGTCTTGGGGCTTACTTTTACAAAGATACCTAAAAGCTGTTTTTCTAGGTAATTATTTAATGATAATGCCTCTTTTGCATTTCTTTACAATTTTTTTGTTATTTTTTTTTCAAACTCGTTTCTCGTTAAACTTATTTCTTGGAAGAACAAACATTTCATTAAATCACTCAAGATTTTTTATTTTTTAATGAATTCTTTTTCTTTGTTCTTTGTAAAACCATATACAAGAAGACATTTATACATTCCAAGCCCTGAGAATTTTACTACCATACGCCACACCCGGTTAACTGTGCACGTAATGAGGAAATACGTGGTTAATACTGTTTGATTTACCGCATAAGTGCAGACGTTAAAAGTCATACGCTCCACATGCATATTTACGGTTGCAGTAAGCAATTTCGTTAAACATCTTGCTTGTGTCACTTAAATTATTAGTACACTGTAATCAGAAGCACCTGAACTAATACTTATTTTAATCAGTAGTACTAGTAAACGATAATTTTCAATGTCAAGGATATTTCATACTAATTAACAAGTATATTTGTGGATATTTCACTTGAGAATGTTAATTGTAAAAGCAAAAAATTCAAACAATATCTTCACCATAAGTTGACGTACATAAGTATGTATTTTATATGTACATACATACTTATATGCTGCACCCAATGACTCAGGGAACGTGTACTTTCTTTTTTAAAATAATGGGAACAAGTTCTGCCCACACAATGTACATCCAGAGTAGCATGAAGTTTCGGTGTTCATAATTATCTTATCATTCATTGTAATAATACGCAACGCTATTAAATTAACATAATTTTGTCAATGACAAAACAAATGATTTATTGATCAAAAATGATTATCGATTTTAAAATGTATACTTTCAGCCCCACCTAATATGAGCAAATAGATTTTTAATTCTAATACAGAAATTAATTATCAAATTAAGGATTCTGGTCTAGAGGCACAAATTTTCGGTGTTTTTTCAAATGCAATCAAAAAGGAATAATATTTTTACCGTCTATTTTTTACAAAAAAATATTCATACCACAAAATTAAAAATCCAAAAAGTTACAGACTGGTAAGGTAAGGGGTCCAAAGTAAATGGCTTGTCAACCTCTAAAAAAACGGTATGATTAACTCGAAAAAATGCAGTAAAATTTAGGTCAAATTAAGAGCTTCTGAGATATTTTTAAGGCTCACAAATGATAAATTAGATGCATTAACGATTCCAAAAAAATAAAAATTCGAAGGTTTTGTAGGTTTTGAAAATCTGACTTTTTTTTAACAAGATGTGGCGCGTCCTCGTGCGTACATGATTCTTACTCTTTTAATCATCTAAAACAAAGAAAGTTATATTCTTAATCAGTAAAGATCTTGAAATGGTCCGACCCGGAAAAAGTAAAAAAACTATTTTTTTTGCAAAATGGTGGAAATTGAGAAAAAGTTTTTTTGTTTGTTTTTTTGACATTTGCAAATTTAAAAAAAAATAGTAAAGATTGAAATTTTTCAGTAATTCTGCTAAGGGGCGATAAAGTAATATACAGAGAAGGTTCAATTATTTAATGTAAATCGGTTCAGTTTGCAGGACATATTCTTAAACGCTTAATCTTTAGAAATATGCAAAAAAAAAATAATTTTCTGAGAATTCTAAATCAGATACCCCCTTAAGTGAATTCAAAAAACTTTGCTAACAAATGAAGAGAAAACCAAAGTTTGAACAACCTAATATTAATTTAACCATAAAAATTAATTTTTTTAAATTAACAAATTAATGTTCGACATCAAACATTAGCAAAGTTAATAGAGGTTAATTATATTCGTAAATAAGTTTATAACTTATTTGAATTGTGATTAAAGTAACAGTGTCACCCTAATTTCGTTAATCATTTGATCAGCGGAAGTAAAAAAAAGTTTTTAAAATAATTAACTCATTAACATTAAAATGTATTAAATTACAATTTCATTCAACACAAAATAATCTTAAAAGATATGTTTATCGTTAATTATTCGTAAGTAAACGAGGGCGTTGAATGATCACTTAAAACACGGAAATAATTCCATCTTGGCTTACTTAAAAACAAAATAAAGGTATTTCTCTCGGTATTTTATCAATGATCTTTTAAAGTGCCCCAATAAAAAGTGACGCAAATTAAACGGTCTGTTTTCACAGTCTGAGAATTCGCTTTACTATTTCTAGTATCCATTATTATTTTCACCATCATGCAGTCTGTCTAACTTATCATTTAACAACAAATGAAGTTTATTAAATTCAATTCGAATCTACAATCATTAAACAGACTGTCTGATGTCCAATTGCAAACTGCGACTTCCCTCTTATGAAAAGCTCTTTCTTGCATCAAAGCTTTGTGTGTATATTATTTAAATCATTAGCTTGTTTATTTCTCTTCAACTATAATAATCTCTTCCAGATGCTCGTCGCAAACAGAGACACGTTAAAAAAATTTTTCTTTTTAAATTCAATATTTTTTTTTTCACTCATAATATATCGCGATAAACTGTCATGATAAGTTAACGCACGTGTTAATCTGCAATTAATAAGTGCTCAGTTAATAAAGTGAGAAGACAGTTAAGGTTACAAAGGCTTATTTATATAGTATGAAATTAATTAAATTAGTATCGGTGATCGAACAAGCGTTAAAGATCTCAAGACTTAAGTGAATAATTATCAAGTTATTTTTTATCCGTGTTCACTCGGTTAATGCTGAAAAATTTCTTACATGTCATATCCGAACTGCGTGCTTTTTCTCAAGCTTCCTGACGAGTCCATGATAGGTTTCACGTGCTCAGACATAGTTGTCTTGTATACGTGATAAAATTCTCGCTGAATAGGCCCTAGAGTTAATGTGCACGGAAAGGAGTGAGCGAGACAACTCGGTGAGCTTGTATTTATAATTTATATAAAAGTGCCGGTAGCCGGAATCATGCTTCGGTGTGCATACGATTTTTTGCAGTCTTCTTATTTTTAATGTTCCCTACTTTTGTCTCATACTTACATTATTCTTTAACGTTAATTTAAACTATTTTTTTGTCCTTTTTTCACACAAGTGGTAAATGCTTTCACCACTCGGCGTCATTAAAAAACATTAATTATCCGTAATCGTCTGAATTACCATCCACCTTTCATATGTTCATTTTAACGTATAAATTTTATTTATATATTTAATAAAAAATTTTTTTTATAAACAACAAAAACTAATATTTTCATTTTTAATAATAATAATAACATAAAATAAAACAGATTAAATTAATAATTATTTAAAAATAATTTATTATGTAAATGTTTAATGAATATTCTTTCTTGCCATATAATGCAAACTCAAAAGAAATTTTTTCTTCAATTACGTTAAGTGGGATGATGATTAATGAGTCTTTTAGAAATATTAACCATCTCTATTAATCTAAAACAATATAATATGAAATCTTAACGAGTCTTTATAGAGAACCTGACCTGACGATGCTCTTCCTAATTAAACTCAGCCCGTAACGCATCGAGAGTTTAGGACAATAAAACAACGAGAAATTTTTAAATTCCAACACTATACAATTGTAGATAATATTTATATATATTCCTTGAATTGTGTCTTTTTAAAGTAACACTAACCCGTTAAATAAATAGTGGTTTTTGAAATATTATTTTCTTCTAAACTATTTACTTAAATAAATTTTTTTTCGCTTCAAATAACATTAGTTACATGCTATTACTTAGTATACCATGAGAATGTATAAATACTAAGATTATTACGAAACTTATTTCCATATCAGGTTGTTATAACGCAAAATATTACAGCACACGTGAGCTATATATATGATAACTGGACATAATAACTATCTCTGTATGAGACTGAATATAGCGCAAACTCGTTAATGTATTCGACCATCGTGTCAAGATTTTCTTCATTTATAAGTGTTTTATATATTTCATTCTTCCGTTTGTGTCCTCAATGAATCTTGAGTTTATTCACAGAGGGGAGAGTCAGAAAGAAAAAAAAGTAAAAGATAACAATATTATTATTAATATATACTAGGTACTTGTGTTTAAATCTTTCTCACTTCTTTCACGCATTCATGTCTTCTTGCTAGGTGAGAATTAACGTGTTTCCAAGTCACTTTATATTTTTTTAGTGTTAAAATGAAAAGGTTGTCTTGACAATTAAGAAATCAGACAAATGTACTTTTGTTTGAATTTTATGGCTCGAAAAATACTTTCTTTTTCTTATTATTTAATTACTTCTACTAAAAAAATAAAAAAAAAATGTTTGTAATTTAACTTATTAATAATATGTTATTAATAATTTTCTTTTTTTTTTGTTTCAGGTAAGTACTTCCTGATTCATCAGAGTGTATTAAATATAATACGTATATATAAGTAACCATATGATCTGACTATAATTCAAAGTGTGTCAGTTGAGGCATACAAATATAAATGGCGGTAATAATGATTGGCATATTTATTTGTCAGCTATTTCAATGTAAGTAAATTTAAATAGTTGAGATTTTAAGTTATAAAATGTTAAATAAGCTATGAAGCATCATTTTTATCGATTATTATCTGTAAGAAAGTTAACGCTTGCTTGCGTTTCTTAGCTTCAACTCTACGCCAACTGTTAACTGTTGCTCGATAAATAACTCTTTACCATTCATTCATATATATATATATATATATATATATATATATATATATATATATATATATATATATATATATATATATATATATATAAACGGAAAGAAAATTGAAGGAGTTTTTACTATTTTACTATTGTAATTTTTACTAAATAAAATAGTAACGGTGGACTATACTTCTCATTTAGTAATTTTTACGATCTACTATTGTAAATTTTATTCAACAAATAAGACTAGCAAGAGTCTTAAAAAGTCGAATACTATAGAGCAAATTATACAATATGTGTTTGTGAACTTTACAATTCAACTATTGTAAAAATTCACAGTTGGTTTTTTTAAAAGAAATATTAGGGAGGGAGAGAGATAGAAGGTTGGACTAATTAGTACCTATACAGTAAACAAAAAAAGAAACCGACATTTTCGTGCTATCTGGGGGAATCGAACCCAGAACTCTGAGTTGGCAGCCAGAGACTCTCCCTCTACGCTATCCGAGGTAAACTACAGTCAACGCTCTCTGTATTTGACTCGCCCGTACAGGACCATTCTCTGTATTTGACTCGTCCTTGTCCATAAGAGCTGTGTAAAATCGTCAAATACAGAGGAAGAATGTGGTCAAATACAGAGAGAGGTCCAATACAGAGAGCGTTGACTGTAAGACCCATATCCTTAAACATTTACATAAACTCGGAGTCTAGCGCTGTGCACGGCCATCACTCACACTAATTGAGAAACATTCCAATTCAACTATTGTAAAATTTGCTATAGTTCTATTGGAAAGATACAGAGGCAGCACTGAAAATTTTCATCTCTTACTTTTTACAATAGTAGTATCGTATTTTTTCATGAATAAATAGTATTTTTTCTTCTAAAATATTTGACAATTAATAGTAATAAAAGTATAGTCCAGCTTTACAATAGTTGTATCGTAAATTTTCCCAAAAATTTTTTCCCGTGTATATATATATATATATATATATATATATATATATATATATATATATATATATATATATATATATATATATATATATATATATATATATGATATAGAAACAGCAGCAAGTTAACTTGCAAGTTTAATATATCGGTGCGTTGACCTCAAAGGTGCAAACATCGATTACATGCTTTTAATACGATGAGAAAATTCGATTGGGACTTTAGCTATGTCTTAACGACTGTTGTGATGTGATTCATTGAATCAATTCATGTTACTATGATATATAAGTCTGCGACTTGATATAATGTCTATATATTCTCATAAATATATTTCAGGTTAAAGAATGTGTGTAATATTAACTGAATATTGCTGATAAAGTAAAAATTAAACAATAAATAGAATAAAATTGAAAAAAAAGTACGGATGTCATCAAAAATTTAGTCTGGCTCTTTTGGTCCGTGACAACGGGAAATGCATTGCAATTGCCAAGTGGCAGGCTTGTACAAACTAAACTTCCTCAGTGATTTAATGGAGCGGGACTCGTTCCTAATAAGATTATTATCGTTGCATCATTTTTTTCTCGCATCCTGTGTGTAACGATACTCAGCAACAACTAATAATAATCTTCTTAGCAGTACACATATCCTACCTTTAATATTATTACACTGGTCACGATTAATTACTGCATATCTTCCAACGAGGTTATTAAAATATTGCGGTGCTACAAGTATCAAAATATCGAGTGGATGATTAACTTTATCATAATCATCATTCATCATCATCGTTATCATTATCATTATAATTTTTATTATTATTATAATTATTATTATTATCATCAACATCATGAACATCATCAGGCATTCTTTGCTTTCATCTTATCATGTCTAAAAGAAAATCACGTAAAGCGCGGACGCAAAGACTAGAACGCGCACGTTCCTTACACGGTTTATGCACGACAACGAATAAGAAAAGAGAAGGAATAAAAGGATGTACCAGAGGGTTCTCGTAATTACACATAACCAGAGACGCGAGAGAGCAGACGGGAGATAGAACCACCTATTTCCGGATTTACGTCTGCACGTTTGTGATGTAGCCTGGCACCGTGCCACTTAAAACTTTTCATCGTTTCATAAAAGATTACCAACGAAAATTACTTCAATTTAATATTTTTTATTTTTTCTGGATAAGTATTACTTGAACTTACTAAGCATCTCAACAAAACAAATCGTTAATTCATCAAATGTAACTTCAAAAATGATATTCTAACGAAAGAAAGAAAGCTCATGAACTTTTCAATGCTGCCTCGAAGTTTTTTCTTATTGTAATATCTGAAATATATTTTTGCTTCCGTAGTTACGGTATAATTATAAATGATCCAACTATGTTGAATCACTTGGATAGATTTTTAAAAAAATATAAGATTTAAGGTCAAATTTAGCTCGTTTCATTGAACTATCCGTAACAATTAATAAAGAAAAAAAAAATCTTCGTCAATTATTTATTATTTTTTTCGTTAAAAAAGAATTTCTTAGTCTAATGATTTTATGCTTGGTCATTGAACGTAGAAATCGCTATGTGTCTGTCGAGATTACTATTAAACTCTACTATACTTGCTCTTCATATACATATGCGTTTTCAATTAATCTTGCTGTGTATAATTGAAAAATTTTTTTAACCATTTAGTACTTAATGTGTTGGGAATAAAATTATCCTCAATTACAGCTCTCAACTATTAATTCAATCTCTGCGATTCTTCACTGTTAGATCTAAACAAAGAATGACTAAACGCACGTGTTTGTCGTTGTCAATGGGATTAAAATCGATCAGTGTGATAATTAATATCGTGTCCAGTTTACTATTTATTTTATCAACCTGAAGCATCAGTATGCGTGCAGCAAGTCTCGTTAATTTATGATCACTAGACCAGATGGTTAGACATATTACTGTATCTTTGAAATAAGAAAACGAAAATTCTTTTAATGATCCTTGCAGTGTATATTTTGTTAGTCATCCTATTATATTTGTAATGTGTTTTATTTTACTAAAGAAAATTTAAATCAGAGAAAAGGATTAATTACATATGAATTGTTTGTACTTTTCTTTTTTTAAGACCTATTATTTATTTTTTGGTCGTATTTAATGCTTAACGGTATTTGACATAAAAAAAAATATATAATAGAAATTCCATGGATTTTTAATTTTGATAAAAAATAAGCCTCATTAATAACGTCAAGCTATTTTTTCATGCTCTACTTATTTTCATTTTTTTTTACGATAATTGGACTTAATTTAAACTTTAGCCTAAGTTTCTCGAAAAAAATTATAGAGCTTGAATGTATAGTAATTATTTATTAATTGAAAAAAATAGTATTATCCTATTTTAAAATAATTTATCATAAAAATTGGGAATTATTTAGGGTGATAGTTATCACAAATAATTAGCGGCGAGAAATTATTTTCTTCGCTTTAAAATATTTTTAATTGACCGCTTTATATTCAACTAAAGATAAAGATCAATGAAAATGATTTCATTATGATTATGATTATAATATTATTATATGTAATTAAATAGTTTTTCCGCCGTAAGTAATTGTTAGTGGAGGAAAAAAAAAAGAAGAATAGTATATATTCATTTCCGAGCTAGTAAATGTTCACATGGCAGTAATTTGTCGGTGGTTTTAGAACTAGAATTTTGAAAACACAGTAGACAAAAAAAGATTAATTTATAATTTTATAACGGTGTTTAATTGGGCAAATGGATCTAGTGATAAAGGAAGAATATAAAAAAGGGTCACAAAATGAAAAAAAGTTGAGCAACATAAAACAAATAATTGGATGGTATTTCCTGAAATAAACTGAGCGCGGAAATATAATAAACGGGCCAATCTTTATACAATTCAACTGATATCTTCTTACTCATCTCTCTTTCTCTATCTGTTATTTTCTTCCATCCAATGTGATGCGTGTTATAAGGTGATTAATGCAATAATGCTAAAGTACATCACGCAAATAGTCGTTAGATGTGAAAGCTTCTCTCACGTCATTGAAAATAGTGTTTTGGAATTATCAACTCCATTGAAACCAATTTTAAGTTTATGTTATTTGTTACAATTATTTTAGTTAGCTTGTAGTTGTTTTTTATTGATGTGGTTGTTTTTGTTTGTTGTTGCACTTATTGAATATTGAGTCAGTGAACTACACAAACCAACACTTACCAGAAAAAACTTATTTTAGTCATTCGCGTTCTATAAATCCTCTGGGTACTTGAACGTTTATAAATGGTCAGAACAGAGCTATACTGAAAGATAGACTGAAGATTTTACTGCTCGTGTGAATTACACTCGAAGAAATTTCTTCGAGTGTACATTCAACGATAAACATCACGCAATAATTTTCTTATATTTACAAGACATTTAAAATTCTATAAGTTCTACTTTGTATTACTCTAATACAGTAGTTTTTTCATTATTAAATCTTTTTTTAAATTGTATTTGTGTCCGTCTAAAAAATGATACTGAAATTGACAGAGATCTGTCAATTTTTTTGATTATTATGACAACTAAATTATTACGAAACAATTTCAATAATTATCTCCACATCTAGAAATTAAAAAAAAATTACAAGTAAAAATTAAAAAAAAATATCTTTTTTATAATTGATTTGTAATAAAAATAAAAAAAAATTTATACATAGATGTCTGCTAATTTCAGTATCATGTCTAAAATTTAATCTTACATTTAAGATTAATTTTTTGGAATAATTTGACTATTTAATTTATAAAATTATAGATTAATCTATTAGTCTATAAAATTAATAATTATAGTTATTGTAATCCTTATAAATATTTATTCTCTCACCATTCAACATAAAGTTATCAAATGTACATCTGATAAAATAATAATAAATATTACAGATGGATTTGTAAATGACAAGATAGTTAATGTAATAAGAATTGAATAAAATGCAAATTAACCAGTGTAAGTGCAAAGTTAATACATAATATAAGAGAAAGGAAAACAAAAGAAAGAGACTACTCATCGATTGATTGAATAGTTGGTATTCACGCCTGACTTAACACGTTTACTGATCAACATAATTTAAATTTAAATTTATTTTTTATTATTCCTATTCATTGTTAAATCCAATCAGCTAAAGTACTAGATCAGTTGTTACAATCTAATCTGTTTTATTTTCACCTTTTCACCGTTTCACAGATAACTTTCTATTCTCGAATCACAATAGCTAGGCTTTTGCATCGTATTTTTTCTTCTTCTATTTATAAATTTATTATTACAATATCCGTTAGATGTAAAAGTGGATTTTTATTTTTCGTTCATAATTTAAATTCCTGATTGCGAATAACTAACTCTTCAATTTAATAAGATCGCAACGGGAGTTAAACTTAACTCGCGCTAATTTTTTTTATTAACGTCACCATTAGTTGCAGTATTTCAAAGGTTTATGCTTCCATAGAATATATTCTTATATTCTTGTTCTTAAAATGTGCTATCTAAAGAGAAGAGAAGTCTTGACAGATGAGTAGAGGGCAGATGAAATTCCACCTGACCACAAGTAGATCAGAACAACCTTACGATCGATCTTCGTCGGAAACGTCGCTTGATCAACTCTCATGGAGCTTTCTCATAAAGTTGTAAAAAAAGTATACAGGTATCTTATAAATTCCTTTCAACTTATATTTATCAGAACATATCATCAAATTGGCATTCACTATTTTACTTTAACGTTTTCTGCAACACCTCTAAAATTCTTACTCGATACATAACTTTAGAGCTAAACTTATTTTTAAATGCATTCCTATAAATATTTACACCCACATGCATTTTACCTACAAACAATCAATGAAAAATATTTTCCTCTCACTCTTTCTCACCGCGATACTGCAGTCTAGTCCCTGCAATGTCGCTTTTATCGATTTTTAGCCAGAATAGCTGCTTCTGGGTCGACTCACTCTCATCTAAAGTACCAGAAAATGTGCAGAATCTGCGGCTTTGTGTAAAACTGCTCTAAAAAAAACTAGCACATCTTCTGACGTCACGTATAGATTTAAATTCGATTTCTTAATTGCAATACAAACGTCCTTCGAATTACCAGTAGAATATTCAATGCAATCGTTTTGAAGAAAATTTTGAGAGCAATAAAAACAGAAAAGAGACAATAAGGCAAAGGCATTCGAAAAAAAAAAGCATTTGAATGTATTATTTTTTAACATTGTACAATTATCCCAATTTTAAATTAAAGTATTAAAAATTGCAAACTACTTTTAAAAACATCAACACGATGATAATGATGGTGATGAATGAATTCTGTTTCAATATGTTTGGTTCTTTATAAACTTTATGATTAATCCACACCCACGGTCATATCACGTGTCTAAGAATCTGCGACATATTCATTTAGCTTGAAGGTTAATGAAAATCGAAGGCTTGGCTTCAATTTTATTTGAGTCTTAATAATAATGATAATGATAATGATTAGCAAGAATAATCATACATTGAATAACATTAAATGATGTGTTATTTGGTTAGTGATACAATCATAACAACAATGAGACCTTTAATTTTGACAATTCTTTATCGCGAGACAAAATATAAAACCGGATGTAAATTGCATCGACTTGTATTGCCTTATTATTATCTTTGATTCTTCAAGGCTATTCAGCGATCCATTTCTTCCTGTGTCACTGCTGAAGCAATACTATACTACGAGCGTACAACGACGTCGAAGATACTGTTGAGTTGTTGTTGAACTGGTTGGTGTCACCAACCGTGATTCCTCAGCTCTTCGAGAATCGAATTTCTTTGTTACTATATTGGTTAAATAACTATAAGTGAAAATAAACGTCAAAAAATGAACACCATGTTAATCAATCCTTCTCATCCTTTATGCACTGCACGTACTCTGTTTGAATTTATAAACACATAACAAAATATTTGATACAAAGGCATCGTGCTTTAGCTCTGCCTTTATATTCACTTTACTGTAAACTGGAGAGAGTAAATTACAAAAATAAATTTAAAAAGTCTAACTAAAATAGTTACTGATGTTATTGAGGAAAGATAATTTCAGCGGAGCACATGGTGGTTTGTTTGATAAACATTCTTTATACTATCAGCTACACAAAGTCTGCAAGGAAAGACTTTAAGTTATATTTTGCAGTTATGGGAAGATATATCTATAAAAAGAGAGTTTAAGCTGAAGCTAAATCAAGTTGACGTTTATTTTCACTTATAGTTATTTAACCAATATAGTAACAAAGAAATTCGATTCTCGAAGAGCTGAGGAATCACGGTTGGTGACACCAACCAGTTCAACAACAACTCAAGTTTACCCAACACTGAAAAAAAAACTATTTTATTTAAGAAAAATATTCTCTTCAAAATTTCATTCCTGTTTCGAGATATTCAATTCTCTGAATTTTGAAAATTCACTCTTGAATTAAAAATATAAAACCCTTAAAACAAAAAAAAAAAAAAGATAAACTATGTTTTGCTTAAGAATGATTTTTTCTTGAATTAAGATAGACAATAACATTAATTCAAAAAACTGCCGAGTTGTTTTTTGAAGAATACCGAAAATTTCGGATTTCTGTTGTTTTCAAACCTTTAAAAATAAGTCTTAAATAAGTATAGGAATGGATTGAAATCAAATATTTTTTTTTTGTTTTCCAAATATTCTTTGGTTATTTCGATGGAAAAACTTTTTCTTAAAGTAGTATCACAGGTACCACAAGTGTCAAATTTTAATTACATAGTCTTATTTGATTTCCGTCGTTGATTTTCCTATTCAAAGTCGCATTAGAAAAAGATTGACGGAAAAATTTTGAAAGTTTTTACGCTCCTATACTTAACTTTTGATTGTAAAAAATATTTAATATGTTATTTACTCTCATTTTCTCAATTTTTATTGAAATTTGAACGGTACTTTTTGTAGAATAGAATAAAAACTGTCATTTCTCATGAGACTCAATGTTTAACCCTAAAAATTTAAAAGCACAATATTTTTTACTCGTTCTCTTAAGCTTTTCAAAAATTTAGTAGGCTTATTATTTCACTATAGTTTACTAATATGTCAAATTTCATAAAATTCTGAACAGTAAATCTTTAATCGAAGGTACTGCCTTAAACCAAGAATATAAAATTCTTAAAAGAAAACCAAATTATTCTTAGTTTTCGAGAATAGTGTTTTTCAATTAAAAATTTAATTTTACTTCACGAAGATAATATACTATTGATCGAAGTTGTAAAGTTTTTTAATCAAAAAAACAAGTCTCAAGACAAAAACTTCCGGAACCAAGATGTAAGGTTCTCTTCAAAATAATTTTCTTGGATCAAGAATATTTGTCTTAAATCAAATAGTTTTTCTTATTTTTCAGTAAACATAATCTTCTAAAGGATTATTATTTCGTCCATTATTTATAAATTTATGTATCTATATGTACATTATATTGTGTATGTATCTATTTTATACATTTAGATGAAATAAAAGATATAAATAATGTTTAAGTAGATTGTTCTTTAATCATTATGTTCAAAGCCACACTTGTGGTTTTCTACCACAAGAATCACTTGGATATATACCCGAGGCCACTGTCTCATCTCAAGCAAAAAGTTTCCGCCATCTCGACAACTTACGAGTTATGATGATCATCATTAATGCGACGTTCATCGCCTCATGCTTCACTGGATTCTGATTTTATAGTTACGTTGCGTAATATCGGAGTTTCCTTTCCTTTTTTTGATGAAATCAATTTTTTTATCACGCTAGCGTTACTTTAAAGATATCAAAATTTTATAAAACTATTAATCAAAGTCGTAAAAAAATTCCAGCATATATGTGATGAATAGCTCTTCTTATTTCTTCCATCGTTTTCATACACAGAAAATGTACTTTCATTAACCTAATAATTTATTGCTGATTATTAACATCAAGCTTTACTCTATAAACAAAAAAATCAAAGATTAATATTTATTACACTGCTGCTTTAAATTATTAATTCATTTATATAATTAAAATAAAATTTATATTTATCAAATTAATTAAATTAAATTTTTATAAAATAGTGAGGTAAAAAAATGAAATAATATTTTTAACTGGTAAATTAATTACAAACTTTCGCCAAACCTTCATGTATGTAATCTTTTTCCATCTATCTTTTTCTCTCAGCTACCCTACCTAAGCATTATCTATAATCTTTTATCAGTGATATTCACTCTCAGACACTGATTTAAAGGCGGCTCGTCGTGTAAAAATACCTTGTATATATCCCACAGTTCGTGGTCGAGATGACTTTGCTCATTCGAGCGCCAAGTTCTTCCGGTCAAGCGTAGCCAGACGGATCTCTAGGCTGCTCTCTACGAGGAGTCGATGTTTCAATGGAAAAAAATTTTTTAGTTTCAGTAACTTTCACTTCTATTCGTCAAACTGGAATTATTAAATCTACAAATGATATATTGATTTTATTAGATAGATATTTATCTTATTTTTTTCTTGTAAGAAAAATCAATTTATGATAGATTCATTGAAAATTCTTACCTATCAACACCTCATCAGTAAAGGCAATTATGAGCGTTTAAAAAACTTTATTTAAGGCAAAAATCTTCTTTTTTTTTATTTTTTTGAAGAAGTTCTAAATAGATTCAAATTTCGCGCTAAATGTCATTTGTTTATTTATTTATTTTGTTTTGCACATGTGAATGTGGTTATATGTCAAATATTGATTTATATAATTTAAAAAAAATCAGAAAAATTTTGTAACAGCAAATATTTTTATTATAACATGAGTTTTTATTATGAAATTTGGTACTATCAGAAAAGTTATAACCTGAGTTTCCGTCTTTTCACGGTTTTATATTTTTTCGGTGAAAGTCAATTTATCATCTAAACAATTAAGAGAACAAGAAAAATTTTCTGACGAGAATATTTTTATTTTAAAAAGCATTTTGCTCAATAAATTCTTGATCTAATTTGTATCTTTGGACTATTTTATATTTTTTTTTGGATGATAATCAATTTATTATTTTAAGTTTTCGGATGAGTTTTCAAAAGTTTATAGATTTGTCCCGTCACATTTTCCATCAAATTATTAGTAATTGATCCTGCAATAGCAATATTATTTTTTTAATTTATTTCTAAAGTACCCAAACCATAAAATGCAATTATAAATATCGAAAAAAATCCCAAGATCTTCTATTCATAATTCGTAATTCTCAGCGGTGACATTTTGACTACAGTTAACTATAGTATTATCATTACTTCATCAAGGTACAAATATTTTCAAATAATTATTAAAACATTTAAAGCATTCATAAAAAAATAGGAATACAAAAAAATGATTCAAAAATAACACATAGCGAATTGCCTGCAATAATAATGAAATTCTGTCTCTAGAACGCGAGTCTGTCTCTAATGTTAGAGTCCGCGGTATTTCAGTACTACTAGTTATTTTTTCTTTGTTATTTGTCCGTTCAACAGACCAGTGCTTCGTGATATCTATATGTTCTGAGGCGTTTCTCGCCGTTCTTGTTTTAGGAGACGCAGAAGGAAGTTTAAAGAATAAAATAAAAGTTGACAGAAAAAAAGGTGAATTGAGAGCTCAAGAATAAGAATGAAAAATAAAACAAATTTATACGCTTAAAGAAAAATAAATTTGTTATTTTAAAAATTTCGACGTCTGTCTATCAGCTGAGAACCACAGCTCCCTTCCGGGATACTCTTTTCCCGCTGTGGAAACTTTTAGATATATATACCTATCAGCTTTGTACTTATAGAACTTCCTCACACATATATATTCAATTTTTTTTTAAGTTCTTCCCTCAACTGTCTCGTTAGATATTTCTTGTCCGTTTAGTGATCTTATTTCATATAAAATATAATCTCAACTCTTGTAAATTCGCTAGCATTTACTCGACTTTAATTGACAGATTCGCGAAAAAACTTTAAAAGTTTTGTTACAATTATCGATTTATTTTGTAAATATTTTTGTTTTATTTCAAATAAATCCATCACTTTTTATAATTAAAAATTTCTTTTTTTAAGAATAAAAATATAGAAAAAAGTTATTTACCAAGAATGAGTATGCATATTTTAAATTAAATTCGAAAAAAAAAAATTATTTTTTTTTGAAGACTGGAAACTTTGTTGATCAACCAGTAAAAATTAACGCTCCAACAATTTGAGATTCAATTTTCTATCGATACGTTTCAATAATTCAATCTATAATTCTTATATATCTAGTACGTATTTTATTAAATTTTTTCATTCAAAATCGTAATCACGTTAAACCAATTTAAAACATAATGTATATAAACAATATCGAGTCATAGACTTATTATTTATAGGAGAATTTATTTATTCAAACCGCAAGTGTCAAGTGTACAGAAGATAATCAGGGCATTCTTTTCAGTAGTCGCGACCGACTTAAACCTGCCACTTTTCTTTTCACTTACTTTACACTCCAGCTAATTTTATTCATTAATTTTATTCAAAGACTTATTTGTAAGCAAAATACCCAAGTGTGCTCTTCAAACCTTCGTTTTAAAATTTAAATTTTTATTTATCTTAAAATTATTACAAAATCTAGATAAAAAATGATTTTTACTTAAACCTTTCCGTAACCTTTTTTTTATATCGCTGTACTGGTTACGTGTGTCAAAGTAAATACAACAGAATATATGAATACATAAAATGTAATGATTTAAATGTATAGGTAAGAATGTAAGAAAAAATGACAGAAATTTATGATAGGTATATTTTACAAAAAAAAAAATGACAAAAATTAATCAACTTTTAGTAATTTTTAAATGATTAGAACAAAAATGAGCGTTTCGCAGAGGACCCAGCATCTGAGCTTTGTGTTTTCCAGTCCTTGACCTGCGTCAACTTGTGCTTCCAGCATCGCAGTAGAGTTTGCGTCACATTGATCGATCGTTCAAGTTCATGAGCAATTTTTTTCTTTAATTAAAATTATTTTAAAAATATTTTATCTTTTATTGATCGCAGTAATAAATCACTAGTTCTTCTCTACTCAATCTAATATATTTGCTGAAAAATTCTTCATTAGAAAATGAATGTCTTAAGAACGTGCTCAGCGAAAGAATTTGATTGTTTAAATAAATTGATGATAAATATTTATAGTAGAGAGTAATTGTAAAAAAATAATTATAAAAAGAAAGATTACGTGTGAGAAAAAAGCGAATAGATTTACGAGTAATGTATTGATTGAGGTGAATGTACGACAGATCCAACATTTAGCTCTGCGGGGGTGGTTTGGAGTAACAGAGGGCGCCAGCGATATCGCTGAAGAGGAGAAGGAAGGAAGGCTACGACGAGCAGTGGCGTTATATACCGGCTGGTGTTTCAATCCGACTGCCAGTCTCTTGATCGCGTTACAGCTCGTCACAATAAAGCTCTCCTACTCTCTTTAAATAACAGTTTAATTATTTTTAATTATCCTGCTTCAATTCAGTGGACTAGTGTGTTAAAATATCGATTTTAATGTAAGATTATAAATTTTTTTAAATTAATAGCCCAATTTTTTTTCTATTTAATTGAATTTTTTCTAATCAACAATTTTATTGGATACAAAAATACTTAGTTGGATTTTAGTAGAGTGGATCAAAGGGTGAGATAAAATTCTAAACCGAGTGACAAGGCACACAAGCGAGCGAAGGAGAAGATAAAATATTTATTAAGCTTAAGGGGGTGTATCAGGGATTAAATACGTGTACGGTCGGACATGGCCACTTACGCTGCATACAGACACATTGAACTCGACAATGTCGGTTATGGAAAGAAAAGGTAATTTATTTTATAAGACTATTATTCACTTTATTTCGCCACCCATTATTTTCTCTTGATTATGGAGTCTCAAAGAACAAAAACTACAAAAATTTTTATTGATCAATGCGTCAACGACCTTTTGTACTCCTAAAAAACAAATGTCAAGTTTGTACGGTTGACAAAACACATTCAGTCTAATCTGCCAAAAATCATAAGTCCACGCGCTCGTAATTGGGCGTGCTACGGATTATTTTAGTTAAGGGTCACATGTCATTTCAATTATTACTAAAAATTTTTTTTAATTTAATTTTTGATGACTCATGATTTGAAATGCTTAAAAGTGGCTCCTTTAAATTACAGTTACTTTTTTTTATCTTTAAAAAAACTTTTTCTACTTATTTTTAATGATTTTCTTGTCCTTTTTAGCCGTAACAAATTTCATTTTTAATTGAATCATTAACATTTACAGAATAAAACCACTCGAATATTTCATGTTTGTGAAGAACTTTATCATTTACTTTCAAATCATTCAGTCAAGTATTTTTGTCGTTTGAGAAAATATTGGAAAAAAAACCTTTTTTTTTTTTTTATTTTCAACGACTCAATTGCTTGACTGATTAAGTCATAAATCTAATGAGACCCAAGCTTTGAGATTTTCAAATGAAAAATGAAAACCTTTTATCTTTCAATGGCTGTCATATAAGTGTATTGAAGATATAGAACCTGTCGAAATCTTTAGTGGCTATTTTTCTGAAATTATAATTAATGTCATTTTTAATTGAATCATTAATATTTAAAAAAATCCCTCAAATATTTCTTTTAAATCAAGTTTTACTGATTTATGTATTTTTCTTAATTAATTAACTCAAATAAATTTTATCATTTAAAGAATAATTTAAATTTTAATTAAAAAAAAATTTTTTTTAAAAGCCGAAAATCGTTTGCATAAATTAAAATAATTTTTTACTGATGAAATTTAATTAAAAATTTTTTTCCTTAAACAATTGAATCTTATCTAACGATTGAATATCATTAAAACAAAAAAGATATTTAATTAGATAAAAATAATGATATAAGCTCAGGAAAAAGAAGAAAGTGTTAAGGATGCAGTTTACGGTATACATTGATAGGTATGTTGTAAGATTTTCGGCGGCTTCTTTTATACAGGAAAGTAAGTTAGATTAACAGGATGAAATCTGAGAAAAAGACGTTATAGATCTCATCCGAGTTGGAGTGGAATAAGAAAAGAAGGAGCTCTCCTCGCAACAACTCAACTCGATCTTCAAAGAAATTTGTGTGGGCTTAGAAAGCGTGACTTTACCTCGTGTACACTTGAGTCTATGAGTTATCGGTTACTTTGCCTATTCTAGTAACGGTCAGCTAACCATTATTATCTTTTGTAACTTTGTTATCAACTGTTTACCTTGTAGTACTCGTATTATACTTTACAGCATTTAAAGATTAATTAAAAATAACTAAGATTAAATATACTGGGTAATGAAAAAGAGAACATAAAGCATAAATTTTGCAACGGTAAATATTCTATTCAACCAGAAACATTATTGTTTTTTTTTTTTTTATTTTATCGCTCTTGTTAATATCGTTATAGTTCATTTCATTATTTTCAAAAGATTATTGATCACTATCGGCCTCAATTTTGTTTTTACTCGATCATATATTCACATCGAGTGTTATTCGCTATTATTCGCTGCATAAAGCAGACTCTGTTTTTGTATTAAACAGTAGTTTCTTTATTGCATTAATTCGTATTATTTATAGACTTACTAATGTCATATTTCAAAATTCGCTCAATAAATTACAACCTTATCGACTTCAATTTAATAATCGCAGTAAAAAATATACGATAAAAAAACTCAAGCTATTTTTAGATAAAATTAATTATCATCAATCAATCAATTAGCGGTGTTTGTAAAAAAAATGTATTCAATTAAGAAAATAGTTGATTTTTATAGTAAAATTTTAATTTTTTATGAGAAATAAAATTGATCGGTAAATTTCTATGCACGCAATTTTCATAATAACTATTTAAGATGTAATGGTAAACAATAGTTGAGTAATAACAATTATGATAAAAATAATAAATTTTCATTTCATTGTATTTATATGTAAAATAATTGTTTTTAATAATTACATTGTAGTACACGGTATTTATTTTAATAAATATTTAATTAATTAATATTTATTCTCACATAAAAGAATAATAGCTAATTAACTTATTTATTTAATATAATTACTAAATTGTATTATGGAAAAAGAATATAAAATTGATACGAAACTATTGAGGCTTCAATTAAGAAAAAGGGTATACAGGTTTACTGTAACCCCCATAAGACTTCAGATAAGCAAGTAATGAAGAGTTTTAAAACTACATATAAAGGGTGAGGGCGTATAGACACATACAAAAAATAGAATAAATACAGAATAATACATCGTCATCAAGATAGCTACTCGCGCGCGTGAAAACAGGACGCTTCATATTTCCATCCGCTCTGAATATCGCATTACGTGCTCGCTGCCATGCGTACATCGAAGTAACGCGAAACTTTAACATGCAGTTTCTTTCTTCCCATTCGCACTTGAATTTTTTCCCTCATTTGTTAGCGCTTTTTTTTTAACCTTTTGTTAATCTATACCTATTCAAGGGGGCTTCGGTCTCTTCAACACGAATTAGTTGACTCAAGGGATATGGATTGGATGAATATAAAGTCAACTATTGGCACGCGACGTGTATTGAACACTGTGAAAGTAAAGGGTGAGTTAACTCTATTCGTGAGTCACAGCAAAACTGAGGCTTCTGCTCCCCTTTTACTCGATGGAAGAAGTAAAGAAGCCTCTTTTGCGAATCGAATCTTTTTCTTTGTTATTGAAGCCAAAAATTTTGAAACGTATACTTAAGTTTTTTTTAGTTTTAAATATACGTTTATAGAGAGAGAGCAAGTTTTAAAAACTTATAATAATTTTTTATAATATTAACACAAATAGTATGTAATAATAACACTATAGTGTGTTACAAAGATTATCTATACATATAGTATGCATGAAAAATTTGAAACATTAAAATGTTAAAGTAACACGAAAAAAAAAGTTAAATTTACACCATTACATGAAATTTTTTACTGTCTACCAGTAGTTAGAAACTGAAGTTTAATTGTAAAAGACAACTAGTAAATGGTAATTATTAAAAAAATCTTTCTAAGATAAATTATCTTGATGGACAAAAATTGAAGTTGTACATGAAATATCTTGGTTCGAGTCTCGGCCAAGACAAATTATGTCAAAAATGCTGCTCACGGAATTAGAAAGTCTTAAAACAAAAAAAAAACACCAATAACAATAACTTATAAAAAAGCTACAAATAATAGAAATTATAAAGCGAAATATAAGTAAAATTTTAATTTTCTCGAATTCAATATAAAATATAATTCGACGATAACACTACATGCGTACGAATTGTTCAATTTATTATATTGAATAGTAAAGTTTACTGAGCTGTGTAGTAAAATTTTGTAAACAGCTTGTGAAGTTTACGACGCAATTAACATTTATTTTGCTTGTAAAAGTAGAGTTTTGACGTAATAACCTCAAGATTCAAGATAGTAATTTTCACCCATATAGTTTTCTCTATGTGTAGACTTACATGTTTTATATTATTATTTTTTCAAGTAATATTGTAACTGTTTGAAACTAATGAAAATCTAACAGAAGTACAAGCGGTAATTTAGTACATTATGGTTTATCATTAGAATTGATAATTGTGGAAAATAAGACACGAATATCTCAAGAAATCGTAAAACGAATAAAAAAAGATAATCAAATGAACGATTGTAAATTAAACTGAGGGAAATGCCGATAAATTGTTGTAACGGTGTATGCTGCTCAGCATGTTCTTTAACCTCGTTAGAGGTCCGGTCGAAACTATCGTAAACTCGTAGATCCTGATGATACTAAGACTCTATTTTGCTTCCATGTACCAATCTTGTCCGGATGTAGTTAATGAGAAAGAGACCGGTAGTCAATCTTCACTCATCCGTGTAATTTTATTATCATTAACTCGTATGAAAACTTGCTTTTCATTTTAATAAAATTATTTTATTTATGTGTTTATACACTTATCTCATTTTATATTTATTATTTTGTCATTAAAATATTTAACCAGGTAGAATTTTAAAGTTATAACATCAGTATAAAATAATAATGTCATGGATTATGCTAATAAAACTTTAAATTGCCAATGAATTGCTTGAGATTGTGACAACAGCAATAAATTGGTTAAGACGGTCTATATATGTGAATATAAAACGAGCCAATCTATTTAACGATAATTGGTTAATCGATTTCTCGTAAATTTCAATACCTTTTAAGATCACTAATAAAAAGTTTACTTGTATAGATCATTATATTTTTTATAAACTCAATTTGAAACGCGCCAATAAAATTTAATTGACCATTTTTTTATTTTAACGAATTTATTAACACATTTTAATTAATTATTTAGTAATTTCTATTGTTGTAAATGATTTTTAACTTCTCGCTAAGAAAATTGAAAATTTTCAAAAATCGAGGTTATTGTTTTTACCCCGTTTTTCGAAAATCAAGTTTTCATCCGATCTCGGCGTTTTGAAGTCCTAGGAAGCTTCCCTGACTACTCCCGCGAGGTTGTCACTATGTCTGTATGTATGTGTGTGTGTGTGTGTGTGTGTGTGTGTGTGTGTGTGTGTGTGTGTTATTCGATTTTATCGCGGTTGGTGCCATTTGAAAGTGCTTGGCCGAATTTAGATTTTGAGTATAATTTGGACCGATTCAGATCAGTAAATTTTGAGAAATCTTAAAAAAACTAAGAAAAAAAATTTTTTCAAATGTGTTTTTTTTTTTTAATAACTTTTAAACGGCTCCACCGATCGATTCCAAAAACTAATCAGCTCTAGACAATAAAAAACCACGTCGATCGCCACCAAGCTGGTCAAAATCGGTTAATTCGTTCGAGAGATATCGTGAACGAAAGAAAACCAAAAAAACTGTTTTTTCGGGATTACTTCGAAATTTTTAGTTCGATCAATTAAAACCTGAAAATAACTTATGAGGATGATAAAACTGCGTCGAATGCCGCCAACCGCGTGAAAATCGGTTGCTCCATTCAAAAGTTATTGCGGTTTGAAAATTCCAAAAATAGTGTTCTATGAAACTTCTATCAGACTTTTGAGCTGGGAGAGCTCAAATGCATAGAAATATTATCCCTTTGAACTCAGCGAGCTCAAAATATCACATAAATTATATTTTGAGCTCAAAAATCTCAAAAATGTCATAAGTACAATTTTAAGCGCCCAGGTATGGAATTAGCGGGAAGTTGCAGGGATGGCCTTTAAGGTGAACCGTTTTTCTAATTTTTGTTTTTAATATTTACATATCTAATGCTACTTTCGCTTGTTCAGTACTTTATTCTTCTGTATTTTATTTGGATTAGCGTTTTTTTTAGCGATTTATGTTTCCTCACATACTTATATTTCACTTTATAAAAAAGCATTGCAATGTCTTACACATATTTTTGGTGTAGAAATTCTATCTCCCTCAAAAATAGATATATATGTATAAACTTGACGAATTAATATAAAAAATAAAAAAAAATTAAATCATGTACTTTCTCGCCAGATATTTAATGAAATTATTAGAACAAACGTAAAAATTTCCAAAAACTAAAAATTTATCAATGGCTTTTATGTTTCTAAGTAAACCGAAACTTTGAAATTAAAAAAAAAAAAAAATTAACTTTCAACGAAAAAAAATTTTTATTAAAGTTGCGCAGCACAAAAAAATTTTTTTTTAACTTGACGAATTATTTATTCGTTGTGAATTTCTTTATTTATTTACAATGTTTTAACCTCACAATATTTCAATTTTGCTACATCTAATAATTCAAACTTAATTAATTGTGATATCAATTAAGCAATAGCAGAATATTAATTTTATTTTATAGATCCGTCAATCAATACTCAATTAAATTGCTACCTTACCTAAAGTCAACGTTATATTATTTAACTTATCAAATTACGAAATAATTTACAAGATCGTTATGTTAATTGTAACAATTAGATATCGAGTAAATTGATCTAGTGTTGAGAAAAAAAGAGCCTCATTCTTAAATTGAAGATTAATTAACAATGAAAAAATATTAAGAGTACGATGTCAATCATTCTCACGTGTCTATTGATGAAGGACAATCAGTTAACTATAATTAAACATTACTTTCATGAATGCAACAATCTCATTCTCATGACAATTCTATACATTAACATCCGAATAGTTATGTTATTTTTATCATCATTATACCAACAATATGATCATTCGCCATTATTATTTTCTTTTCCCATTGTTTATTTTTTTTATACTTAAAAAAAAATATTGTGCAAGCAAACAAGTTCATTCATTTGCATACTTCAGACTCACTATATCTAATGACAAATAATGTTTTTGCAGTATAATTTTAAATCATACTCCCATTACTTTATTCACGTGTTCAAATTTCATCTCCAAGCATTTTTCTATTGAATTAAATTAACATATAAAATATGTCAAAGACAATTTATACTATATATAACAATCGCGTGATGAATTTAAACTAAAAAATGATATCTTTAGAATTTATAAAACGATAAAAAAAATCCCGGGACATCACTATGGAAATATCGAGCCAGCGTAAGGTTAAAGTCGTTCACTAGTGTACTATATAGCGGATAGTCTATAACATTTATCAAATAGGTGATGGAGACATCCACGAGACTGGTACCTTCATTTTCTTATAGACTTTATTTCTTTCGTCAATTTTTTTTTCCGTGATCATCAAAATTTTTTATTATTATCCTATCCTATGCTGTGATTGTTATTATTAATGTTATTGGTGCTGTTATTACCTTTGCATTGGCAAGCTTAAATCTGTACTCTTCATAACTATATATCATATTTACTCTCATGATTCATATTTCATTTCGACGGTTCTAAGTCCATGACGGTACGACCTAGCCTCCGCAAGACTTTATGTAATATTTTACTTTACATATTTCATTTTGAATTGCAAAAATAATTAATAATTATTGTTTAAACTAATAAACAGGTTATTTTTCATTTAATTACTAATTGTTTATAATTCAAACACTAGAGAATATTTTTATACAATGATATATTATTTGTGGACAAGGTGCGGTAAAAATATCATTAGTTTACCGTACTAAAAAATAATAACAATAACAATAGGAGATTAGTAGGCGTGTATTATTTAATATATCCTAAATTGACAGGATCATCACTGAATAATAATCTCAACATCGATCAGTGTTACTTATTAGCCTGATTAGTGTACAATTATTGTTAACATGACATTACATGCTATTACATGCTATGTTAGGTGATGTTCAAATGTCTGCAGAGGCGTTGTTTTATTATTCTTCATACTTTATTTTGCATATTTATATTGCTTACCACTTTTGCTAAAATTATTTTTATATTATTTTTTTAAAGTTCTAAAACTTTTTGTTGAAAAATATTTTTAGAATCGGCGCCTAAAAAATGTCTACAAATTCTATCCTTATATTTCAAAATAATTATGAATTTCTAAAAAGAAAAATTTTTATTAAATTTAAATAATTCATTTCAATAAATTTTTAAGCCAAGAAATTCATTTCTGGAAAATAATTTTTGTTTCCCCCAGTAAAGGATGAAATTCATGAGACAACATTTTTTTTACATGAATTTTCATTTATCAAAATTTTTAAGTAAATTTATACGAATTTTGGGCACAATGTTTGAGAATTAATAAAACTATTTTAGTAAATAATTTTTATTTTTAACAGTATTAATAATTTCATAATTTTTAACGCTTTTTGTATCATTAAGTTATATTCCCGCGCTTGTACCATAACTTCTTTAAAAATAATCCATAAACTAAAAAATAGTATCAATTACTAAGGATTTCCTAGTACACTGATAGAAGGATTTCTTAACATTTAAGAATATTTCTTTGTATTTAAGAAATCATTTCTTAAACATCATTTCTTAGTATTTAAAAAATATTTCTTTGTATTTAAGAAATATTTCTTAAATATTAAGAAATATATATATTTTTTAAATACCAAGAAATATTTCTTAAATATTAAGAAATATTTTTTAAATACTAAAAAATGATGTTTAAGAAATGATTTCTTAAATACAAAGAAATCTTCTTAAATACTAAGAAATCCTTCTATCAGTGTATGATTCGAAACATCGAGCAACAGCGGTTTTTTTTGTAATACAAGTCATAGAAATACTAATTTATCGCAGTTTGTTCAAGTGTTTGTATACATCTACAAACATGAAATGGAACTTAAATTTTTTTTTTTTAATACAATCAACCACGCGTATAATATTGTTACTTGATGTTACATAGATATATAAATATAAATACTTCAACCAGTACAGTCGTTTCCGATCGCACGACAGGCACACCCATCCTGTTCTATTCTCAATTTTCTTTTACGTCCTACGATCAATTGATTACCCTCGTTATATTTGCATTCGCGATTATGTTCCCTGTAATATCAATATCACCAGGCATTTCTCTTATCAATTCTTTTTTTTAATCGATAAAAATTTTAACTTTGAATCTGGTAAGTGTAATTATTTTTCAGGAAGATTAAAAAAAAAATTATTTTATTTTAATGAACTGTTGTACTGACACGTGTCGATATACTGTATAGAAAAGCAGAATAATTGGATGGATTCTCGGGAGTGTGAAACAAAAAGGGTGGGTGTGTAATATTAGTAAAGTCACTAAATTAACAGCAAGCATAAACATACATTACAATTGTTCACGTGCCTACGGTTAAGTAACGCGTGCCGTCTGACCATCCTAACGTGCATAATAGTAATATAACTGGCATTCACAAGACCTGTCAGTTGCAGACACTCCAAAAAAAGAGAAAATGGATAATAATGTAAATAAAAATATAAAATAGGCGAATGAGATGTAACTGAACGGAATGTCTAAATACGATATTTATATATACATAATACGAGCGTACAGGGCACGTTTCAGTTAGCAGTGTAACGATACAAGCTTCCGTACAATCTATTTAATATAACAAGTATTTAAGAGAATAGACGAACGGTCCTCGATACCGTAATTGTGAGTTCAAGCTTACGCGGGGGTGGTCATCAATCCGTGAATCCTCTACGTATGGTGCCACGCAACCGATTTACATAATTCTGAGATCTCGAATGGCTTCGTTGAAACATTTAATTTTTACTCACTTAAACCTTTTTTTTAATTTATTCCGTTCTGACAATTTTGCTTTATTACACCTTAGCTTCATTATAATTAAGTCATATTATAATTTATACTGAATCAATTTACGTTAAACGGTACAATATATATAAACATACCGTACGAGTGGAGCTAAGGTTTACTTCAGATACATCATGCAAAAGATTTTTCATAATTACGGACTCTAATAGACTCATAAAATACCGACGTACAATTATATTAATATCATAGTGAATAGTGAATGTTATTAAAATTTTTAAAAATAGGTTCAATCGCTGGCAATTAATTGTTAATGAAATGAGCTTGATTTTATGTTTAATCATTTCCTTTTTATACTACTCTCGTAAAACCATTTACCATCGGCGGTAGCGTTTGAAACTAGGATTTAATTTCAGCCACATTAGAAAAAAAAATACCTTACACTACACTCGTCAGTAATTAAAAGGATATTATTATTAAAAACATACGTTTGTAAACAATTTTCATGAAATAGTAAATTTCTATAACATTTAATCATTATATGCAAATAAAAATCAATATAATTTTATTACTTTCTAGCAACACGCTGACAAAAAAGTTAATTAAAAAAAAAAATAATTTTAAAGAATTTTAATGTATTGACTAATTTACTGTTATAAAATTCGTTTAAGAACGTTCATGCGCTACGCTAGAGTCAAATGAGTATTAACCTTTTATAAAATTTTTGGGGGTCTTAAGACTTTTCTCAATTTTAAAGTATATCAATAATTTTATCATGATTTATAGTTTGTTTTTATTTACCTGAAATATTTTTTAGGCATATATTTTAAAGAGTAGTAAATAATTTTATTAAACACAAATCTGTCATTTCTATAGAAATGTATGCTACGAATTTTCAACTTTTGAGGGAAAACCACTATATGATTAAACTCATAAAAACTAAGAAATTAAAATTTATATCTACTATTAAATCTTGCTTCAAGAATTTTAGCTTTGATTCAAGACAATAAAATTCTTCAAAATAATTTTCTTAATTTAAGAATTTTTTTTTAGAATTGTTAATTTTTTCTTGTAGTGCAGCATAGATATTTTTTTTTTTTTTTTTTTCTACAAAAAAAGTAGCGCTATAAAATGAAATTTTATATAAATTATTAGCTGATTAATTAGAAGAAGAAATTAATTAGTGGTTATTAGTCCGAATAAAAAAATTAATTTCTAATTTTCATAGTTTATTTAGTTTGTTAACACATTGTGCTTTTCCATGCCTCATAACGCGTTAGATCTTTTACGATCAGTTTATTATCTCAGACTGATAGTCTTACACGAAAGCATTTTTACATTCTTTCTAGTACACTTAAATAAGTTAAAATGTATACCATGATATATGAAGGAAATTTATTGATGAACTCAACTGACACAATTTGAAGATATGTAGTCGATCAATATATCAATGTTAAAAAATTTTTCAACCATAAAAATTAATTTAGGTAATTATGCAGAAGTGGGGTTTCACCTATTTTTGAGTGTAAAAAATCGAAAAATTGATCTTAATTTATTTCTAACTTTAAATCGAGGTTTTTTTTTTACTAATTATTACAATTGAAATTAATCTAAAAATTTATTTCAGAGTGTTGAAGCCACCAGGCGGCGGAAGCAGTGACATATTCGGTAGCGGAGCAGACGAAACAAGCCCAAGGCGTGTTAAGAATCACAATGCATCCCAGCTTGGATCAGCATTATACGGCGACAGTGGTGCGAGTACAGGCAGCAGCAGTCCCGAGACACCACGTGCCAACAAGCCCGGTAATGATTCTCACAAACGTCTGTTTGGCCCTCCCGAACCCGTTCCCAAAAATACAAAAAATCACATGCGCAGCAACATCTCCCTCAGCGGAAATGACATTATTGACAATATAAACTCTTCGAACTGTCGCACAATTAAGAACAATGAGTCTAATGGAACTCACATCAACGGCACCGCTTTTGTCAACGGCAACGCTAATACTAACGATATCACAGGTAAACATTTTTAACAACCCAGCCATTTCTAACACTGCTATCTTAAAATATGTGTTTTTTATCAGGCCCTTATTCCAAATTTTATTTTTTATTTTTTTTTTAAATTATTATTTCAACATTCCTTCTTTTATTTATTTACTTAATTAAAAATTTATAAATTATATCGTAAATCATAATTGAATTACTTTTTTTTTTAATAATTTAATATTTACTCAATTAATTTGATGAGCGCGTTTATTCAGAAGATAAATATATACGTGAATGATGTATTACTTAATATGATAAAAAAAAAATAAATAAAATTTACGTGGTTGATGTTTACAAGCAGCTTTTAGGAGAATCAAACGATTTCGTAAGTTTAGACAATAAAAAATTAGATGACATTACACTATAATCAGAAACACTATTTATACTTATCCCTCATACTTATTGCGTTCATCGTATTATTAGTTCATTTATTAGATACCTCTGCCATTAAATAGTAAACGTAGATAAGAAAAAAAAACTTAGTTAAACTTTTACTTTACTTAGAGAACGCTTTTTACCCTAGTTATATTATATTTTTATTTATTATGATTTTTATCATTTGAAATAAAAGTAACATTTCAGGGCCTGTTACCTTATCAGACACATATTTTGAGTTAGTCATCTATCATTATTTATGTATAGTTTTTATTGAGATGCTTACTCACACTGCTTTTACTTTGCAACAAATAATTGCACGATGTATTATTTTGTTTGCTCACACTCACCTCTCACTTTCTATCATGAAATTTTTTTAATCGATTATTATTTTATGTTTTTATAACCATAAATCATTTTGATGCTTTCACAAAAATTACGCGTCTTAAATTTTTCACTTGAATAACATTCTCCATCAAGCTATGATCATAATCATCCATTTACCATCATAATACTTTAACATACAATAACATTTATACATGTATTATGTACTAATACGTAGATCATTCATTTATGTCTAACAAATGCGTCTTTAGATTGAAAGTTCATTTTGATAAGATTTAATATTTAGAAATATCCCTTTTATTAAAGATTAATTTAAAATTATTTAGAGATAACCGGGACAAAAATGCTTATTGTAAAAAAATATTTAATAAATTTTCTAAAATTTTTAACTTCCCGCTAAGAAAATTGAAAATTTTCAAAAATCGGGAAGTTATTGGTTTTATCCCGTTTTTCTAAAATCGAGTTGTCATCGGATCTCGACATGTCGAGGTCCTAGGAAGCTTTCCTGACTATTTTCACGATGATGTCCGTATTTGTGTGTGTGTGTGTGTGTGTGTGTGTGTGTGTGTGTGTGTGTGTGTGTGTGTGTGTGTGTAAACCTCTCGTAACTTTTGAACGGCTTGACCGATTTCATCGCGGTTGGTGTCATTCGAAAGGGCTTCGCCAAACTTAAATTTCCTGTTAATTTGAACCGATTCGGACTAGTAAATTTCGAGAAATTGCAAAAAAAAGTGACAAAAAAAGTTGTTTTTTTTTTTTTCATTTTTTTTAAATATCTCCGAATTGGCTGAACCGATCAACTTCAAAAACTAATCAGCTCTTAACCTTGAAATCCCGCATCGATTGCCACATAGAGCGTCATAATCGGTTGATGCGTTCGTGAGGTATCGTTGTCGAAAAAAATTGAAAAAAGTGTTTTTTTGTAATAACTCCGAAATTTTTCATCAGATCAATTTTTTTGTTGAGAATCATTTATAGAGCTCAAAAAACTACATCGATCGCCGCCTACCGCGTGAAAATCGGTTGATTTATTAAAAAGTTACAGCAGTTTGAAAATTTGAAAAATTGTGTTTTATCAAACTTCTATCAGACTTTTGAGCTCGAAGAGCTTAAAAGTATAGAAAAGCTATCTCTTTAAGCTCAAAGATCTCAAAATAAGACATAAATTGTATTTTTGAGCTCGAAAACGTCATAAGTGAAATTTTAAGCGGCTAGGTATGGAATTAGCGGGAAGTTGCAGGGATGGCCTTCAGGGTCAACCGTTTTTCTAATTTTTTTTTTATTAAAATTACATTAAACTTTTTAAATAATTATAAAATATAAATTAATAAATACTTACATAAGTTAATTTTCAATTTATAACATTGTGAAATTTTTTTAATTCAAATCCTAAAATATGATACTGAAATCAGCCGTCATTTGACAATTTTTTAATTTTTTTCATTAATTAAATTATAACTAAAAAAATATCTTTAAAAAATTATACTTGTAGTTTCTTAAATTTTCAAAATGTGAAATTTTTACTTTTATTTTTTTTATACTAATTTTGTCAATAAGAAAAATCCTAAAAAATGTCAGATATCTGAAAATTTCATTTTCATGCTAAAATTGACTTACAAATGACATAGTTGGTTTTTAAAAATTTTAATTCGTAATTTGAAATAAAAAATATAAATAAAAAAAAATTTTTTATAAACAATTCACTCTAAAGACGCATAAAAAGAATAATACAAAACACTAATACAAAAACGGATTATCGAATCGCGTGTTCGCGATAAATTTTGTCTTGGTGCATGGGGTGAATATGTACGTGCTTTGATGCCGGGGTGTGTGTTACTATCCCTTTGGTCCCGACTGGTGATGGCCCCGCAGGAGGATCGTCCTTTATTCCGCGGAATCCCGTCACTGGAGATGGAATTGACATAACGCCAGTGCGGCGCAGCACACGAAGGTGTCGAGGTAACGTTAAACGTTTTAAAAATTACCAAAAAAAAAAAAATCCTCAATGTTTATTTAAACACGTAATTATTACCCTTTTTTTTATTTACTTACTTATTTCTTTAATTTTTCACTTAAGTAAAATGTTGAATTGTTGCAAGAAATTATTATAGTATTTATTGATGTTGTTGTGTCTATACTGTCTATGTACAATAGCGGCTATAGCTCTTTACATTGATAACTGACCTTTGATAAATTCCATAGTACAATGTCGTTAAATTACCGATTTCTTGAATTAATTAATAATAAGATTTTATTGTATTAACTACTGGGTCAGCGACCTTGACTTAAAGACAGTAGTAATTTAAAAACTTTTAATTTTGTTTATTACAAAGTACTGCAACCTTCAACCTTTCCAAGTGTATATCATTTGTAATCATATAAATTATGTGACTTTAAATAATTATTGTCAACTTATTTTTTTGTTTAAAAAAGCATGATTGTTTATTTATATACTTTTTTAATTGTTTGCAATTATAAATTCTGTGTTTTACTTTTTTACCAGGTTTAAGGGGTATTCTGATCTAGAAATTTAAAAAAATTTATTTTTTTTTTTTTTTTTTTTTTTTTTTTCATATTTTCAAAGCTTAATCCTTTGATTTAAGAATATTTTTTTAGGAGGATTTTAGAAAATTCAAATTATTTTCGGAGAAATGGCTGTTTTGCTGACGTAGCACCAAAACCAGCCTCATCCCCAAATTTCAATATTTACTATTTTTAAAAAACTCGGAAAACTCAAAAAAGGTAGTACAAAAATTAATTTTTTTTTTGCTCGACGGGCAGAAAGCGTTAATTTTCGGCCCGCTACGCTAAACAAAGTTACCCCTTTCTGCCTTCGTCGAGCAAAAAAATAGTATACACTCCACGGGAAGTAAATAAGAAAGCCTCAGATCACATGTTTGTTGACCTCGGTTTCGCCTCGGCCACATTACATGTGATCTGAGACATTTCTTACTTTACTTCCCTAGGTGTGTAATATACTATTTTTCAAACAGTTGCCATTTTGTGAAAAAAATTTTTTTTTTTTTTAAATGAATAGTAAAAATATTGATTTTCTTTTTTTACGACACTTCAAAAATTACCTAAAATTCAAGCTTCTAGTCCAGAATGCCCCCTCAAAATAAGGTGGATTTCCGGTCCAACAGATATTTATATTTTTAATGTTTAATTTATTTTTACTTTATGATCTTAATTAAACTTGTAAATACTTTAGCTTTAGATAAATATCTCAGTAGCGACAAGATTAAATTGAAATATAACAATTTTAATTTAAAATACCCTCATAAATTTTATTTACTGTAATTTTAAACTAAGTCTAAAGCTAAATTATTTACAAGCACACTTTATTGCGACTAGTAACACTCGTTTGAATTGAAAATAAAATATATAAATTATTTTAAGTGTCTTTCAATGAAGTATTATTATATTTTTAAAGGCTTCCAAGATACTTAGCGACCTGAAGAGTCTTCCTTGAATAAAATCAACTGCATTGACCTTCTTATAGTGACAAGTATTTATTGTATTTAATTTTTTGTTCCTCTAGATCGCAACCCGGTAACAGGCGCTGGATACACACCTGACTCCCAGAACAATGTGGCATCGCACAATGGCAGCAGCAATGCCAGCATTAATGGTGACTCAAAATCAACCACTGACTCATCTTCATCAAGCACAAAACAGCAGCCGGGTCGTGGTCGCGTTCCACCTGGTGGATTCTCATCTGGGCTTTGGTAAAAAGGGATTACCTTTTTATTGAGTATTTTTCATCTCCCATGAGATAACGACAAAAAAATACTTAAGAAAAAAAATAACTAAAATTAATCAATTTGTCAATATTAACTAAAGATTAATTTTCAAATGCTTTAGCCGTTGTCATTCCTATTTATTTTGTATCGCACTTCGGCTTATTAATTTTTTTTTATTTTAATTAAATTATAACTAGACTTTCTCTTTAAAAAACACTTACTGTTTTGAAAAATTATTTGTACGTCTACTATAATAATGGTAAATTAATTGGTGTTGAATAAAAGAAATAATTATTAAAATAAAATGAATGAATTTTGTATTGTAATAGAATAATTTCGAAATTAAATGTAATTGAATAATTGAAATAATCTCGGGCGTATTTAATGATTGTACATTTAATCTTACTATTAATTATTAATGACCCTATGTTTTTATCATAATTATTTAAATAAATAAATATATAAATCAAATGCACCATATGAAAGTTATTAAATAAGTGCTTTCTTACTTCTGTGCCTTCTTACTATCGTATATTAAATATTTTTTTTGGCTTCTTAAAAGTCAGTAAATATGAAATAAAAATAATAATTATTAAAAAAGTGGATAATAACTAGGTACTTTAATAGATTCAACTGTACATGAAACGCCCGAGTGCTCTTAGTGATTTTTCTTCTTTTTTTAACTATTCTACTATGATCATTTCGTGTAATAATTCATAATATTATTTTTCATATCTCTATTATTATTATTATTTTAAAAAATTTTTTTGCGCATTCCTTATTTATCGGTGTGCATCATCCAAGGCGGAAGTGCGTTTGGCTCGTAGCACAAATATTTCAAACTCGTTCAACACACGAGATTCGCTTATAATTCTTCTTATAACGGCACTTATTTATTTTAGATGCGATAATATCAGCTCTCAATAATATGTATCAACATTTATAGGTAACAATAATAATAATAATAATAATTTTTTACGAACAAAAAATTATAAAATTAATTAACGAAAACGTTTCATTATGAAATAGTTGAAATCACTCTCATTAAATCACAATATACTCATTTACACGTATGTTATCATATAGTTTTCTTTATTGTCACAAAGAATGATTTTTCAATTAAGAATACAAGTGACTCGACTTCATATTTGGTATAAGTTAAGTAACATAAAATGTAATAATAATAATCCATCATTACTTTTTGTACTCTGGCAATTAATAAAAATTTTGTAAGCAAAATTGCGATTATCCTTTTTATCTGTTTCCTTCATATTTGACTTATTTCAAGGTAATAACTGTAATTACAGTAGAGTAAATGGTGATTATAATTTACAATACGGGTTTGTGCTCAGGAGCTCGAGTAAGTGAATAAACTTTAAATGGTACCGTTTTTATACTCTGCCGTTAATTTATTTTATAAAAAAAAAGGAAATTATTTTTTAGAAATACACAAAAAATATTTGTCCAACTTATCTTCTGAAAAAGTTTAACAGTCTATTATCGTGTACAATCTATTATCAAAATTATATTCTCTTGGTTAGACAGTGAAGTAATAATTTGACCTTGATAAACTGATGGTATTAAACTAAAGATACATTCGTAAAAAAAAAGAATTTCACAAATTTTATTTTGTTTATTTGTACAAAAATGATAAATACTATTGACAATATATAAAAATAATGAAAAATTTTCTTAATTTCAAGAGCAACTATGAATTTTTTTTTTATCGGCAAAACAATTATTAATAATCATTTTAATAACAGACATCAATATATGGCATAAATAATTAATACTTCAGATCTATGGAGGGTAAATTCTGCTCTCCATATTCAGATCTTTATAAAACTATAGTTAATTACAAAATTATTTCAAAAATGAGATTCAATTGGAATATGGTGGTTATCGATGGTGTATAACAGTATTTTAATTTTAACAATCTATCACAATAGAAGTACACTATAAAACCAATTATGGCTGTTACTTAATTAGAAAATGAGTTAAATGTAGCAAGTATTTCTTTGATGTTGCGGCGGTTAACGCTACATAATGATATAAATAAATTCCTTCGATTTCCAGCATCTTCTAGTTTTTTAGCAAGCTCATTAGCTCGTTTTGTGATATGAGATTTGATTCCAGCGATTCTTGCTGCATTAAATCCATACGATTTTGGGCATGGACCTTTAGTAAGCTTGTACAAAAAAGTTACGGTTTCTTGAGTAGCGTCAGTCTCTTCACTCTCAACTTGACATGCCATGTGAGCTGGTGAGACAGCGGGATTATCTTTAAATTCGCTTACCAGCATATGATAGTGGGTAGAGAATAAAGTTCGACATTCAAGTTTTGAGAGAGCTTTGAGGATAGCCGCAGCTATTGCTGTACCATCGTGTGTTGATGTTCCTCGTCCGAGCTCGTCAACGAGGACTAGAGAATTTTTCGTAGCATGTAGTACAAATGTAGCAGCTTCGCTCAATTCGACTAAAAATGTGCTTCTGCCAGTTCTCATGTCATCATTGGCACCGAGTCGAGTGAAAACACGATCTATCAACGAAAGTTTACAACTTTGTGCTGGTATATGGCAGCCTATATGTGCCATAATGCTCAGCAAACCGACTTGACGCATTATTGTTGACTTTCCACCCATGTTTGGTCCAGTTAAAATCACCAGGGGTCCGTAACCATTGATCGCAAGTGATGTATCGTTGGGTACAAAATTTTCAGATGTGATGAAAGGATGAATTCCTTCTTGAATATCTAGCATAACTTCATCCGTATCGTTGATTTCTGGAGCACACTTGTCACCAATTCTGGAATATTCAGCAAGAGAAATAAGAACGTCAAGAACAGCAACTTTATAGACAGCTGTAGCCCACATATCGTAATCCTCGCTGAATTTAGCAAAAGTCCGTCTATCAGAATCTTTACGTACTTTATCATGGTGTTCTTCAGCAGCTGTTTGTCGTTCTTGAAGTTTTATAGTTTGCTCAGTCGAGTATCGTTTATATCCTTTACGTTTATTTTCCAATTCATAATCAGGAGTAACTTTACTCGCGCAACTTTCTGGAACTTCAAGTTGATAAGGATCATCGCCCCCGCCTACGTATTTAATTTCGGTTCCAAAATATTCGCTTTGGGATTTCAAATACTCATCTGCATCGTTTTTTATTTGCTCTAACTCGACAATCACTTGATCATATTCCAAGTCCATTCCTTTTTTAGGAATTATACATCCTTGTTTTAATGCCAATGTTGAATCGAATCTCGCATCAAAATGGTTTAGAGCTTCAGTCATATCAGGAAATTCTCCTTTCGGTTCAACTTGTGTTGTTTGTACTATTAAATCGCTCACTAAAGAGTCAAAAAGTTTCATAATTTCAACTACTTTTTTGAAACCGTTTAAACAAGTCACTAAGTCGGTAATTTTTCTTTTATTATATGTCATCCATTCACACATGATGGCACGAGAATCGGGATGATTTTTGCTTTTGGAAGCATTACCATGACCGTGAATTATAGTTAGTAATCTCTCGAGATCTGGAAGGCTACTTAACTGCTTTTTAGCATCAAGACATATGCGTTTTAGATCACGCAACTCTGAGACAGCATCTATACGAGCTGTAATAATATCTCTATTACAAGCTGGCCTACAAACCCATTCTTTTAATAACCGCTTACCAAAGTCAGTACAGCAATAATCTAAAGTCGATAGGAGTGAAGGACTCTTACCAAGAATATTTAAATTTTCAATAGTCGCAGCATCGATAACCATATTAACGAGTGGACCAACACGTTTCCCATCAACAACATTCATATCGGGTGGAATATATGTTTGAAATTTTTTAAGCGCGAGTAGTTGTTCATCTAACACACAATCAGTTAGTACAGAAACACATCCTCCAAAAGCATTAATAGCCAGTTTTTTATTATTAACTGGATCAACAGTCTTATTATTATCATGATAATTTATGAAAGGTTTCAATCCTTCTGGCCAAGAAAATTCATCTGATTCGTATTTAAAGTAGTGACCGTCCTTAAGCTTATCAAGAATCACCTTGACAGACCAAAATTGATCTTTTAATAAAGCCTCTTTTAATGTTGTCACAGGCAAATGCGTATTGAGAATTTTCATTGTTACTGGAGAAAGATTTCCTTTTCCATAGACAACGTGGGCAGGTGTGTAATGAGACAGTAACGTAAGGAGACGTGAATTGTGACAATCATCTTTGAATTGACCTAAATGAAAAATACCGATACTTGTGTCAATAAAACAAATGCCATAAGTAGGTAATTTATTGGAATGATCTTCAACCAGCGACAACAAATAATTAGAATGCGATGAAAAATTTTCTATGTCTAGGACCGTAGAGACGCGTGTACCTCGAGTACTAATTTGGCATACTTCACGTCGAACAAGTTTATCAAATTTAGATGCTTTTGATTTTGATTTGTCACAACGCTTTGCCATCATTTCTGGAGTTTCAGTTTGTTCAACACGGGCTACTTTGTAGCCTTTTTCAACAAAAGTTTTGAAAAGCCGACTGTAGTTTACTTCAAAACATCCTGTATATGCAAAATCGCGCTGTATAAAATTTAAGCCAAGAGCATTTACTCCAGAGACTGCATCCATATGATACATCCCATAAAATTTACCAATTTTATGAAACAACACACAGTCAAAGTGTTGACTTTTGAGTATCCACCACTGACGCATCGATGGGGTTTGCTTATCAAGAAATTCCTGAGGCACATAGAGTGTTTTCGGATTATATTCTGGATGATCAGGTCGTCTTTTTTCTGCATCTAGAATATTTTCCGGCTGAAGAAATGGATACTTTAAATGAGGCCAACTTTCAGCACCTGACACAGGTCCTGATTGTAGTTTAGCCTTTGCCAATTGGAATGACTTGCCAGACTCATCCTAAAGAAAATATTGTATTAAGAACTATTCAATTAACACTGAACTGTTAAGCAAAAGAATTTTTCTTACATCATCCTCGACTTTTTTTTTATTTGGATACCACTTTTTACCTTTACCAGGATTCCTCGGTTTCTGTAACAACAAAAGCAAAACAGTTAGATTTAAATTAATAAATCTGTTAAAAAAATAATTACATTTACCTGTTCTCTTTTAGGTGGTGGCTCATCGTCAGAAACAGTATCTGCCGTATTATTCAACGATGTGTCCACTTCAGAGCTAGCAGCAGCTGATGATATTGATGCGTCTGAGTCTGAAGCATCGCCGTCACCTTCAACGAAAATAAAAAAAAAATAAAATTGAGCTCAAGTACATTACATCTAAGAGTAAACTGTATCCATGAAACGGAACGTATTTTCCAAGTCACTGACAAAAAAAAACTCACTTGGCTTGTATTCATCCGAATCATCTCCACTTTCATCAGAAGGAACAACAATCTTCCTCCTCTTCCTTTTTACAGGAGTTTTTTCTTCTTTTTCCTCATCATCATCATCATCATCTGAGTACAGTTCTTCTACCTTGGGTTTTTTAACTTCTCGCTTCCTTTTAGGAGTAGCAATGGTTTCTTTGTTTTCTTTTCCATTGATAATTGCTAAAATATAAAATAAAAACAATTATTCAATACTATTTTATTGGTATTCAACTATTTTATTTGAAACGTTTAATGGTTTTATTTTATCAAAACTTATTTCATTGGCATTTCTTTACACAAAGAAAAGTTTTAGATGAAACTAATGCTATGACACTGAAATTGAGAGACATATGATAATTTTTAGAATTTTCTAACAAATAAATTATAGCAAGAAAAATTTATCTAAAAAATGTTATCTTTAGAAGCTCTAAAAAATTGTAAATGAAATTTTTTTAAGATAATTTTCTGAACCTAGTTTATTTTTTAAGAAATATCAAAAAATTATCAAGTGTCTGGTAATTAGTGTCATATATTGCTCAGGTATCTATGAAATTAAATATGATCTCACCCAGAGTACATTAAATTAGTTAATTACGTATTAATAAATAAATGATAATAAAATTCAAATGCTGACCTTTTTTAGGCTGAGTTTGAGGTTTAGCTTTCGCTTTAGATTTAGCTGGTTGCCGTTTAGGTGTTGCTGGTTTAGATGATTGTGGCTTTGGACGCGTTGTGGTTTTAGTAGCTTTTTTTTCATCTTTTTTCGGTACTTTTTTAGGTGATTCTAGATCTTCAATACGGGTTCTTGAACGTAAAGTTCGTTTACTCATAATTAATAATTTATATAATTACTTTGTCGTAATGCGATTATTTAATTTAAATAATTTTTTATAGTACAGCGTATACTACAGGTGTCACAATCTAAAACGCAAAGGCCAATGTTTCCCTATTGGATTTTCGATGAAGTGGCGGGATTCTCCATAACCTCGAAAAATGTAAACACAACAAGGGAAAATTTATTCTGTTTATTCCTTCAGCTCGTTTTCAAGTATATACAGTTTCGTTACTTCAAAGCTATCATTGAGAAAAAAATTTTTGAATACGAAATTATGCAATTTGCATAACTTTTTGATCAAACAAGTGTAATAAAGTTGATAATAAAAATCCTAATAAAATATTTACTTGTATGGGATAATCATATATAATTATGTAATACCGAATAACAAACAGCTGATCGTCATTTTAATTATAGATTAAAAACGTTATATTCATAGACTACACGTGTGTATGGAAATACAAGTGTGTATGGAAATAGAATCAATAAATTGCGAGTACGGGTTAAATTGAAGTATTTCAATATTAATAAAATATATGGATATTTATTAATTAATACAATATTTATAAAAGTATAAAAATAAAAAATTGAAATCGATTTAGTTTTGGTAACTATTTTTTTAGCTTTCCTGACAAAGATTGGGCGATGAAAAAGAAAACTTCAAAATATAATACAACAATTTTTGTAAACTTAGAAACAAAACATACATATATTAAGAATATTGACCATGCTACGTTAATAATGAGCATAAGAATAACAAGAAAAATTAATTAAAACTGCCCAATAAGGTTTTTTACATTATTTCGATTAACGCTACATAATGATATAAATAAATTCCTTCGATTTCCAGCATCTTCTAGTTTTTTAGCAAGCTCATTAGCTCGTTTTGTGATATGAGATTTGATTCCAGCGATTCTTGCTGCATTAAATCCATACGATTTTGGGCATGGACCTTTAGTAAGCTTGTACAAAAAAGTTACGGTTTCTTGAGTAGCATCAGTCTCTTCACTCTCAACTTGACATGCCATGTGAGCTGGTGAGACAGCGGGATTATCTTTAAATTCGCTTACCAGCATATGATAGTGGGTAGAGAATAAAGTTCGACATTCAAGTTTTGAGAGAGCTTTGAGGATAGCCGCAGCTATTGCTGTACCATCGTGTGTTGATGTTCCTCGTCCGAGCTCGTCAACGAGGACTAGAGAATTTTTCGTAGCATGTAGTACAAATGTAGCAGCTTCGCTCAATTCGACTAAAAATGTGCTTCTGCCAGTTCTCATGTCATCATTGGCACCGAGTCGAGTGAAAACACGATCTATCAACGAAAGTTTACAACTTTGTGCTGGTATATGGCAGCCTATATGTGCCATAATGCTCAGCAAACCGGCTTGACGCATTATTGTTGATTTTCCACCCATGTTTGGTCCAGTTAAAATCACCAGGGGTCCGTAGCCATTGATCGCCAGTGATGTATTGTTGGGTACAAAATTTTCAGATGTGATGAAAGGATGAATTCCTTCTTGAATATCTAGCATAACTTCATCCGTATCGTTGATTTCTGGAGCACACTTATCACCGATCCTGGAATATTCAGCAAGAGAAATAAGAACGTCAAGAACAGCAACTTTATAGACAGCTGTAACCCACATATCGTAATGTTCGCTGAATTTGGCAAAAATTCGTCTATCAGAATCCTTAAGCAACATATCATGTCGTGCCTCAGTAGCTGTTTTTCGTTCTTGAAGTTTTTTAGTTTCCTCATTCCAGTACCGTTTGAATCCTTTACGTGTTTTTTTAAAATCGTAACCATCGATAACGTTACTTAATATTTTCTCTGAGATTTCTATTTCATAAGTACTTTCACTCGTACTGATATATTTACATTCAGTTCCATATTTTTGACTTTGAGATTTCAAATATTCATCTGCATCATTTTTTATTTGCTCTAACTCGACAATCACTTGATCATATTCCAAGTCTATTCCTTTTTTAGGCATTATACATCCATGTTTTAATGCTAAAGCTTCATCAAATCCAGACTCAAAATGAATGAGAGTTTCAGTAAAATCAGGAAATTCTCCTCTTGGTTTGACCTGGGTAGTTTGTATTATTAGATCACTTTTTAATGATCCAAAGATTTTCATAATTCCAACTGCTTGTTTAAAACCTTTTAGACAAGTAATCAAGTCGGTAATTCTTCTTTTATTGTGAACCATCCAATCACTCGTTATTGCACGAGCATCCGGATGATTTTTAACTTTTGCAGAATTTCCATAAGCATGAATTTTCGTTATTAATCTTTCGAGATCTTGAAGACCACTTAACTGTTTTCTAGCCTGTCTACATATGCTCTTTAAATCACGAAGTTCTCCAACAGCATCTTGACGGGCTTTAATTGTTCTGCTGTTACAAGCTGGCTGACAAACCCATTCTTTCAATAACCGCTTACCAAAATCAGTGCAGCAAAAATCTAAAGTCGTTAAAAGTGAAGGACTGCTACCTAAAATTTTTAAATTTTTAATAGTAGTAGCATCAATGACCATATTTATGAGTGGACCAGCACGCTTTCCATCAACAACATTCATGTCTGGTGGAATATATGTTTGAAATTTTTTTAGTGCCAGTAATTGTTGATCCAATAAATACTCAGTCAATATATAAAGACATCCTCCAAGAGCATGGACTGCCAATTTTTTATCATCTACTAGCTTAACATTACTAGCATCGTGAAAGTTTATAAAAGGTTTTAATCCTTCAGGCCAAGAAAATTTATCTGACTCGTATTTGAAGTAGTCACCGTCTTTAAGCCTATCAATAACTTTTTTAATTGACCAGAATTGAGATTCCATCAGCAAAGCTTCTTTTATTGTTGTTATCGGTAAATGCGTGTTGAGTATTTTCATTGTTGTTTGAGAGAGATTTCCTTTTCCATAGATAATATGAGCAGGAGTGTAATGAGACAACAACGTGAGAAGACGTGAGTTTTGATGGTCATCATCGAACTGACCTAGATGAAAAACTCCAATACTTGTATCGATAAAACAAATTCCATAGCTAGGGAATTGAGATAAATTTTGTTCTTCGACTAACGTCATTAAATAATTAGAATGTGATGAAAAATTTTCTATATCCAAAACCGTTGGAACGCGTGTACCTCGAGTAACGACCTGGCAGAGCTCACGTCTCATAATTTTATCAAATTTGGTTGCTCTCGACTTTAATTTTTCACATCGTTCTTCCATCATAGCTTGGTTTTCGGTTTGCTCAATTCGGGCTACTTTATAGCCTTTATCAATAAGTATTCTAAGATAACGAGCATAATGTTTTTCAAAAAACCACACATACGGAAAACTAACTCTTTTTACAAGTGATAAACCAAGTTCGTTAACCCCTGTTAAAGCATCCATATGATGCAATACATAATAATTACCAATTCTAAAAAACAACACACAATCCCAATGTTGACTCTTGTGTAACCACCACTGTCGCATCGCCGGTGTTTGCTTATCAAGAAACTTTTTAGGTACATGAAGTGTCTTGGGATCATACTGTGGATGGGTTGGTCTTCTTTCGTTAACATCGCGGAGTTCATGAGGACTCATGAATGAATAATTGAGATGAGGCAAGCTCTTTTCTCTTGATACTGGTCCTGACGACAGATTAACTTTTTCCAATTGAACTGACTTAACTGATTCATTCTAAAAGAATCGGTAAATGTTAATTACAAATTATTCAGGTAATTATCAACTATTTAATAGAAAATTTCATCTCACACTTTTTTTCTCTTCTCGTTTTGAATCCGAACGTGATTTTTTCTGTCTTTTAGTTGTATTTATTGGCTTACAAGAAAAAAAAAAATTATAATAAAAATAAGTTGTTCGCTAATTAATAAAATATATAAGACTACATTTATATTTACCCGTTTGTTTTTTAAAGTTGGCTTGTTATCAAAATCAGAATCTAACGAACTGTCAAGTTCAGAAAAAACATCTAATGATCCTGAATCATCTGAATCGGCTGCCTCATTATCTGCAATAATAATAAAAACCAAAAATCATTATTTGTGGCTTGTACTTATTGCTATTGCATAAATATCATTTCAATCTCAAAACATATTTTATTGGAACAAAATTTAATTTAATTTAATCTGTCATTAATTTTATTTTTATAAACAAAATTCTTACTTGGCTTGTATTCATCTGAGTCATCTCCACTATCATCAGAAGGAATGATAATTTTTCTTTTCTTTTTTACTGGAAGAACTTCATGGTTTAAATTATCTTTCCTTTGGGGTTTTTCTTTAATTTGTCCCTTCCTCTTTGATGTAACAACATTTTCTTTCTCCTCTTTTTTGTTTACTGTTGCTAGAACATATGTAATGGTTCAGTAATTTTTTCACTATTATTTTAAATAAATATTAAAAAAAAAACTTACGTCAAGATTTATCTCATATCCAACTCATTAATGTATTTTTAAGTAACTAAAAGTTTTACCTTTTTTTGCTGTTGATGGTTTAAGCTTCGCAGATTTAATAGCTGGTAACTTCGAATCCGACACATCGTTAGTTGTTGTCTTTTTTACTTTTTTTTGGACTTTAGGTGACGTTGGATCATCAATAGAGGTATTTGAACGTAAGCAGCGTTTACTCATGATTAATAGATTATACGTTATCGTTTATGTTATTTAACAATAGATTTGATTTCAACATGAGTTTTTTTTACATGGAGACATAATTCAATTTTGTTTAACGGAAATCCACATAACTCCGAAAAATGTAAACAACACCAGTAACCAATAACGACATGAAATTAGCCTAGTTTTGAGAGTGCGGAAAAACCCGAAAATTCCCGATGTGACATTCGTTTTCGGATGATTTTAAAAGCTATGCCCGGTGAAAACATCTGATTTAATTTAATATCTTAAAATAAATCAATAATTGTATAAAAATATTTTGAAAAATTCGCACCTATAATTTTTTTTAATTTTTATAAGATAAAAGACCCAGTTATTGACACTTGCAATTTTATTCTAATTAAAGAAATAAAATTTTCTCAAAAAATCAATTCTCTAAAAATTTATAATTCAAAAATTATATTTATTAATTTGTTAGAGTCGATTTGTTTTATTTAATTAAAATAAAATTGCAAGTGTCAATAACTAGTTCAGTATCAATAACTGGGTTTTTTACCTTATGTGGAATTTCTTTACTAAATTTGTTTCATTATAATTTAATTGTTAAATTTACAAAAAAAAACATTTGAATCACTTATAAAAACGTATAAAAGATCACTGGAAAAATTAATGAAAGTAAAGTTAGCAGACATCTGATAATATTTAGAATTATTCTTATTGAAAAATTTATCACAAAAAATTAAAAAAAATTTCACATGTAGAAAATTTGAAAAACAATCTGTGAAATTAAAAAAAAAATTTTTCAGTTTTAATTTAATTGACGAAAAAAATAAAAAAATTGTTGAACGTCTGCTAATTTCACTCTCATGAGTAATGGATAAAATATTTAAATTATTAGAACAGAAAAACATTTTGATCTCCATATACAAATATTAGGAAATTTTGTAGGATATTCGGAATAAAAAAATCAAATGTGTATATATAATATATGTATATATACATACATTGACTAACATATGTATATATTAATATATTTATTTATGATTCATTATACAATAATCAGACAAATAACAGTGTAGCGCAACCATAGAATAATTGTCCGTGATAAAACATTTTTGTACATGACGATGCCGCTCTGAGAATAATTTTTGAATAATCTATTACAGAACTTTATTAAGTTATAATGCAAATAGTAATTCGGCCTGATAAAAGGTCCAGCAAAAAATATATAATAAAAATGCGTATTCACCGACAACTATTCAGACAGACGTGTACGTTTATAATATTTATTATACGCTATTTAACCGCTACAATCATGGTTAACTCATATATTCACCCATATAACTACATTTTTACCTCAAATTATGTAATATATATGTTATTAAATTTTACATTATTTTTTCTTTTATAATATATATTCTTATATTTTTTTTGTCGCATATTTTGTTAGATCGATCAATCATCTTTCAAAGCATTCGAGCAATGATAACTTTTATATACAACTATAATATTAAATACCTATATGTGTACCTCATATTTACATCTATATGTATTTAACATTATATGTATGTATATATAATATTGCAATTATCATTATTAATTTAAGAGAGTTACGATAGTAATGGAAAAAGTTTTACTTAATGTATACATCATGTGTTGACGATTTGTTATATTATTTTATATATATTTATATTGGTGAAATAACTATCAATTTTGAGAACATTGTATAAGAAGTAAATAAAAACATTTATTCATATCTATCAATAATTTTTGGCACAAAAAAAATTAAATAGTATTATTTTTATATGATAAACATTTACTGATTATAAAATTTTTAGATCTATCAATGATAAAATTTAAAAACAAAAAAATTTCTATTAATTAATAAAACTATAGTCATACAATGTTCTCAATGACTAGCTTGCGAATCAAAGTGGCTAGTTTATTTATATTTATAAAAAACGGATAACATTAAATGTGATGTAATTTTTCATTCAGAATCGCTCACTAAATTATATGTTATTAATCTTTTTTGTTTCTTTTATTTCATAGGTATTATTACTTTAAACGTAATTTGGTTTGCGTTTATTATTTTCGTTACTATTTCACAGTATCGATAATTATAATTATTTCTCTTTTATTATTAATTAAATATCTACATTTTGTATATGATTGACGCATTAAAGTTAAACAAAAATACACGTTTAAGGACATAGTTCAATAATTATAATAGTTAATAAATTTTTATACTTAAAACATCAAAAGCATTAAATTTTTTTTTATTAGTTACTCTATATCAATAATTATTATTATATTTAAAAGTTATTTCATCCACTCCACAACAAACACAAAAAATGCCATGTATATCTATTAAAATATAGTAACAATAAGAATAATAGTTGTAATAATAATAATAATAATAATGTTATCAATGATTTATAAACATTTGCTTACAAAGAAAAGGTACATGTTATATTTCATTAGCGCGAAAAAATTTTTTTTTCTTTATTTACTTTTTATTTTCTTTCTTTCTTATTTATTTTTTTTTCTTTTATATTAATAGAGATACTTTAAATAAAAGTGTTTAAGGCAATTTAGCACCCCGGACCCTCCCCTAGAGAGTATTATATTTCGCTGGTGCTACGAGCCGTCAGGTGAACCTGACTAAGTGGGCTATTGCCCGCCCGAGCTATCATAATTTTAAATTTTTATACATTAAAAACACCGTATTGACAAGTATTTAAAAGAAGATGAAAAAAAATTTTTTTTTTCATTAAAAATAAAAGAAAAAAGTCATCAATAATCGATTACTCTTATAAATTATAATATTTTATAAATAAAATTCTGTTTAGATAAATTATTGATTAAATTTAAACAATATTTTTAAATTCCACTGGCAATGATTTTTTTTTTTTTATTTTTTATCTTTTTTAAATATAAAAAGCACAAATAGATATTTTTAAAGAGCAAAAAATTTGATATAGTTTTAAATCTACACAAACTACTGAATAAACATCTACCATTAATAAATTTTTACTTAAAATGTTACTTGGTGTTCCCTTATAAAAGAACAGTTAAATATCATTTTCTCAAGTTTTTTTATATGGCATAATAACATATTTAACAATAAATAATAAGCAAAAATACGTAATAACTATTGGCAAGAACAATTTTTTCAATACAAGTTGAATGTTTACATTTAAATTACATTAAGTATGTATCAGATATTGGCAATTATTTAGAGTATATGTTATTATAGCTCGACAATTATAATTACCATAGTTATGTATCGAACTAAATTACAGCATTAATATATTTCCGTTTTTATTTGTATACTCGAAATAATTATCTTTAGTATTAAATGTCAATCACTGTATCCTATTAATTTGCAATTAAATTATTGACATTGATACATTAAATCACAAAAAATTAATAAATATAAACGAAAAAATTTTTAAAAAAATGTAAATTGATAATTTCGTCAATAAACTTTTTTTTGCTGCTTAACAATATAAGTAGTAGATTTCGAATGTCGAGCATTAGCGTCATTATTTAATTATCTTACAAATAAAGCTATAATAAAAAAAAATATTTATAAAACAAAATTTAATCTTTGGCAAGCGAATTATGTTAATTTAATGATTCTGGAAAAATGCACACAATTACTGTATTAAAATAAAATATTAATAATTATAATACTTAGTACGTTAATTAACGAGATCTTTTATAACATATAATCTCAAAAACTATTAACCAAAAAAATCCGCTCAGCGGTCTAATTTGCTTAAACAAAAAATGTAATAGTATTACTTTAGTAAACATTGCACTTCGTCATATAAAACTTTGAGACAACTAATTTTATTTTACTGTCTAGACATATACTTTTTATTCTTGTATATATAGACTTCAAAAGCAATCAAACATAAATAAATTTGTACGAATTTTATTTAACTATCTCAATAATTATTGATTATCGAGGAATTTCAGATAAATTATATATTTGAAATAGATACTAAAAAAATACAATTATTGTTTAATTATTAAAAAAACTAATAAAAAAAATAAAATAAATACATAAAAAAAATTAAGATATCATTGACATTTAAGACTACTCATTGGATTGCTTGCTTGCGGACATTATTATTAAGTATTGAGACAATTAATGAGATTAATTTCTTTAATCTCTGTTAAATTAATGTACTTTACAGTCCGAACAATAAAAATATGTTTTCTATTTTACGATTCTCTATATATAAGCAAGTTATAGACATATTGACAATCATTATCATAATACTTTATCTGACAATATATTCCTTCACATAATGCATGTTTTGCTCTTTTATTATATTATATAAAGGAACATTAAAAAAATCTCGTCGAATAGCAATTTTCAATAAAGACTTAAATTCACTAGAACATTCATTGTTATTATAAATATTACACATTTTTATTAATAGTAATGTGTTTATTTCAAAAGCTCAGCTTTCGACGGCTGTTTTTATTATTATTTATCTCTTTTTATATTACACAAACATTCTAAAATTTTCCTAGTGAAATCCAGAAAATAATCAACCGTTTGAAAAGAGTAAAAACCTTAATGATATTTTAATTAAATAATCTCACAGTAACGGTTAAAAAAACATTTATATATAGAGAATCTTTATCATATCAACGATTACACACAAATTAATTCAAAAGGGTCCATTATATTTTTACTATTCATACGCTTTCCACAAAAAAATATTACAAAAAATAAAGTACTGTTATAAATATTGACTCTTGACTGTATAAAAAATAATAATAAATAAACTATTTGTGACGTGTATTGGAATTAAATTGAATTTATATGGCTGATGAAAGATTATAAATCAATAAAAAAAAAGTAAATAAATAATAGAGTACTGTACGTATGTAGACTTGTGCGAGTTGTTATAAGTTTATTTATTTTGTTTTCATCGAATCGATGTGTATAGGACGGCAATAATTTAATATAAATATTTTTCCAGGACTACTGACACTAAAATTAATAACATTTTTGTTGATTAATTTTAAATATATTATTAAATACTACTTAATACCACTTCAATTATATAACTCGAATAATTATTTAATTTATCATAGATAAAACAAAAATTTTGATTTGACTAAATATACGAGGACGTAAACTTTTTATAAATAAACATTTCTTCTGACATATGCCCGTATTGCATTCCGATAGTACATATATAATAAGCCTCAATTTAAAAGGAACATCCTATCTAAATTCCAATATATTATTAATTTCATTCTTTTACTGTTAACATCTTTAAATTATTATTGTTAATTTTTTTTTGTTTAATTAAAATTATGCATTACTTATTTCTTGTATGCTAATCGTAGGCCGGACTAACCGTTTCTTTTCAATCATTATATAATTTAATTACCGGTCAATATAAGTAGTCATGCATTTCACAATTTTATTTAGTTATTTATGCTATACTTTTTTTTCTTAATTACTTTTGTGTTATAACTGTAGCCTTGATTATCTTCGCTCCGTTTTTTTTTTCACTTCTTACAATACACTCACACATTTTTGCCATTTTAATAGCAAATTTTTTTTAATTTTATTTATTATTAGAATATTTATTTCATTACAACTATACTTTAACGGAGATCGAAAATGGTGGAAAAATAATTAATCGTCGTGATTTACATGTTAAAACTTTTATTAATACAACCCTTAGATTACCGCAGATCAGAAAATAAATAATACCTCGATTAACTAAACAATACTATTCATTAAAATAAATAAATTTTTCTGCTAGATCTATTCTATTTGGATGTAAGTTGAGTTCAAACTCATGGCACATAATCTTAATAGCTATTTTGTTAAATAGAGCTAAATTTATATCGAAAAACAAAAATATCCATTACACAGTTTAATTATCTCATTGCTATAGTATAATAATGATATTATCACGACAATAATTATTTTGTGGGTCCCCATTTTGATATTTCAAGTTTTGTAGTTATTTTTTTTTTTTTTTTTTTTTTTTAATATTAAGGACTAATCGTAATTAAAATATTTCGCATTAAAAAAAAGAAGACTTGGCGCTTATAATTATTTCTTAAATCTTGACTTTATAATGAACATTATTCAATATTATCAGTATGTTTACCGATTTGAATTTCATTTATATAATTAAATAATGTTTACAATCCAAGCTTTTTACAACAGTAAATATACTTGCAAAAAAAGTATTGTTTATAATACTCGAGATTTATTTGAAATACTTAAACAATCAGCTTAAATTACTTCTCAATCTTAAAAGTAATATGTATTTGGATCATACACATTATTCAACTAATCTATATATTTCTCACGTTCACGACGATTAATATTTAATAAACAATATATCAATTATGAATATTTTCTATTAATGCTTAAATTTGCCAGATATTTATATAAATTATTTATTAAAATTTGTTTTTTTCTTCTTTTTAAATTTACCTTTCATTAATTTACAGCGATTGTACTTCGTGATCAACACGATTAAGTATTTTTTTGAGTTTATTAAATATCTTATTACGTACTACGCGATTATGGATAAATTACTACTTCAATTTACGTAATATTATATTATACCTAAATCAAGCAAATACACCAATTATTCTTAATTTAACGAATAAATATATACACGTTAAAACTTTGGTTCAATAAATTAAAAAATAATATATTGATAATGACTTTTAACGTAAATTGAAAAAGAGATAAATAAAATGAAAAAAAAAAAAAAAAAAATAATTCAATATTTTAACGTAAAAATATTTGAGAGAGCATAGCAATTTTTGCTAGTAAAATAAAAATAATGTATGAATTACTAGATAATTGTAAAGTTGATGCTATGAAGAAGAAAAAAATAACAATATATATTTGGTAGTTACGAAGTATCAGGTAATTTTAAACTTTCAATCTTGTGTATGACGTCGTACGTTTCATTTGCTAAAATCAATCGAGCCATCTCCACTATTCTCTCAGTTAGACATATACTAAAATAACTTTTATATACATGTATGTATACATAAATTCTCCAAACTAGACCACCGGTGGTCTGTGATATCTATAATTTCTCAACTTACAATCACATACAATTTATCTATTGTAAAAATACAATAATGATGATGTACAATCGATTAATTAAAGAGGAAAAAATAAGAAGCAAAATTCTATTAAGGGCAATTGATTGAATTACTTTATAAAAATAATAAAAATGTAAATTATCGGTATAAATTGTTGTTACAATTCCTTTGTTTTTCAAAAAACTTACTAAAAATTCCTTACATATTGTGCACAGGCTGTGATTTTAACACATAAATTTTTACTATAATCATGATGTTTATACCGAACAATTAAAAGACGTGAAATTTGACACGTTCAACTTGAATCAAATGAAACGTGCGAAGTTTCCTTACAATCACTATCTATACTTGCTCTAATTGAGGTGTTAATCACCAGCTGTATCAATAGTGAATTAACTTTTCTTTAAAAGAACACTTAATCAATTATAGTTCTCACAATGACATAATTTTTCTTTAATGTTCAATTTTTAATTCTTTAGAGAGAAAGAAATAATTGTAAGTTTTTTTAACGAAATAAAAATTATTTTACATAAAAAAAAAAAAAAAAAATATAAATAGATAAACTAAATTATTTCCAACGATATTGCAGATTAAATCTGTTCAATAAGACATATAATAAGTAAGAGTATATATATATATATATATATATATATATATATATATATATATATATATACATAAATACAAACATGTATATATAAATAAATTTTACAATTACCAATGATGTTTGATGTAGCCTCATCTAATTTTGAAACAATTCCAAAGCAGTTTGCGACACAACAGTTATCTTCCAATGTTTTTTGTAAGCATAACATTTGATGAATATAATCTTATCATTCTCATTAAGACGTGCCTAATTTGCTGGTATTAAAATCTCTGTTGACGAATGAAAATCCTCTAAATTCGTCTTGATTTACTGATTGTAGTACTGATTGATGAACTGGTGTAAGTACTGGCTCCTCTTTTGTAAATTCAGTATCAAAATTCATAGCATCTTTTTCATTATTCTAAAATAAAATGTAAATTATCATGTAAATTTTTAAATAATAATAATTAATTATACACAACATTAAATAAAAGAAAAATGTTTACAATTTTTGGCGTAAAAGGAGGCTTAAGTTTGCGTGCTTCAAGTGCCCTCCAATCCATTGATTGGAAAAATGGATGTGATTTAATAGCATATTCGCCACCGTTAGACACGACACATCCTAAACGTCTGGCTGGGTTTTTAGTCATAAAACCTTTTAAAATAGAAACTGCTGTTTTGCTCAGCCAAACAGGATAAAGAACATCATCATGTAATATTGATTCGAAAAGGTCATCTTCATTATCTGCTTCGAAAGGCGGCTGTCCTGCCATCATTTCGTACATTAATACTCCCAATGCCCACCAATCTACACTCGCACCATATTCTAATTCTTGAAGGATTTCTGGTGCAATATAATCTGGTGTACCACAGAAAGTTGTTGTGGTTTTACCATCGACTATACCTTCTTTACACATTCCAAAGTCTGCGAGTTTGCAATGGCCTTCACGATCCAATAAAATATTGTCCAGTTTGAGATCACGATAAATTACACCGTGTTGATGAAGAAACTGCAATGCCAAAGTTACTTCAGCAGCATAAAAACGAGCTCTAGTTTCATCAAATTTACGAGCTTTTTGAATTTGAAACATAAGATCACCTAAAATATTTTAAATTTTATATATTTATTCAAATTTATTAAACATCATTAGTTTAATATCAATTTAATACCTCCGTTAACGTATTCCATTACAAAGAAAAGACGTTCTGGAGTTTGGAAACAGCTGTGAAGAGCAGTTAAAAAAGGATGTCTTGCTGCCAAAGCAAGTATTCGTTTTTCTGTCATAGTACAATCAACATCATCGTCCTGAATGATCACATCTTTCTTCAATACTTTGACGGCATATATCTCTTCAGAGTTTCCTTTTCGTTCAGCAAGCATAACCTTACCAAAACTACCTTTTCCAAGTACTTTAATAAAATTGAAATCTTCAAGAGATACTTTTTGCATTTCACTCTCTTCATCTTGTGAAGTGCTTTCAGCTCTGGATTGATTGTGTGATTGAATCCTCGGCTCGGTATTATCCGTTGGTTGTGAATGTTTGCCATTTCCTGATGGACTTTGAGATGATCCACCAGTTGAGCTTGAAGGCTTGTAATTTATTCGAGACTTTGATTGCTGTTCCGGTGAAATGTTTAAAGTACTTAAAATCTCAGCCATTGCCTTTGTATCGATACCGCAGTTATTAGCCACATTCTTTTGACATCGTTTGTGTACATTTAGGTCACATACTAATTATAAAGAAATTGAATTGTTAAATAAATTTTCATTACAGTAATTAATTTTTTTTTCTTAATATTCATATTTTTGATAACTTGACAATTTACCTTGACATTGAAGACCTTGCTTTATTAAACCATAAAGAAGCGAGCCACAGTGATCGCAGAATGTAAAACGTTTAAATGTATGTACTTCAAAGCGATGAGGAATATTGACGCTGAACCGTTGCCCTTGTATACTTTCATTCGACTGCAACACAGTTTCCATTTCCTAAACGTCCGGATATTCCGGATAAAAACAAAGAACGGAACAAACAAAGCATATAAAATAAAAATGCAAAGCAATAAAATATTCAAAATTATTTTTTCAAGCATTTAAATTATAATTTATTGCAAAACCGCGAAAATCAACAAAAATACAATATTAAATATATATATATATATATATATATATATATATATATATTTTTTTTTTTTTTTTTTCAAATACACACCTCGTCTCTCATACCAGGACATTTTGTAACAACTAATTTGTGACACCTTTTATGAACAACGCACGTACATACTGTAACAAAATGATTATAAGTTTTATTTTTTGTCTATATACTTTATCGATAATTAACATCATTGTAAATAAATAATAATTATAAAAGTATACATTTTAAGAAATTAAAATCAAAAGATTTGTTAAAATAAACTTAAAAAGTGTAAACCATGCAAAATAAAAAACACAAGAAGCAAAGAAATTTTATAATTTGAATAGCATTAATAGTCGAAACCATAAAGCCGTTGTTAAAAAAAAAAAAAATAATAACAACCAAGTAATGAACTAAAATAAAAAAAAATTTATTAATAAAAAGCATCAAGAATCGGTTCTTAAGAGACTTGTGTCTTTCTCACCTTGACACTGATAACCTTGCTTCCCGACGCCCCTGAAATTCAACAGACAAAGCACTTCACATTATCTCCATGATAACCCATAAAAAACACAGGATATTGCTTCTTTTTAAATAAAATATGTTAGAGTGTGGGCAAAAGGGTACGAAGTGATCACATACTATTAAAAAAATTTTCTTTTCACACTAATTAAAAAAAAATTTTTAAATATCAAATTTACTGTAATAGTGATGATAATATATCCACCTGCTTTAAACTCTTGTGATAAGTATTAGCATATTGTCCGTGTATAAATTAAGAACTAATAAAAGCAATTACTTGGTTTCCCGATGTACATTTGCATATAATAATTGATATTTATTATTCCCATATAAAGTTTAGAAGAGAAAAGACATAATACATGCAATTGTTTGATAGATTTAATTAGATTCACTCAAAAGATATTAGATATGGATTTGTTAAGTTAAATTTCTATTTATATTCCGTGTATTAAACAACAATAAGTAAATTTGAAAAGTACAATAACTCACATGCTTGAATTTAAATTGAAAGCCTTTATAAACCATAGTGTGTAATTTAATTATAATGTGATCAATAATAAGTGTACTCCAATTAATCAATTCCATAGATATTTATATAGTTTTGTATGACCTAACAGAGGCCGTTTTATTGAGTGTTTACATACCAAATAAAATCACGACAGTGAGAACAAAATGTTGGTTGTCTCAAGAATGTTGCCATAAATTTATGCCCATTAACTTGATGTACTCTGCGACGCATAGCCCCCCTTCGTCTATTAAATCCTTGACGTTCTTTGAATCCACGTGGTTCCATATCTCCTGTGACAGCACTACTTCCAACATTTCCACTTACGGATCCAATACCATCTGCTTCTCCACTACTACATCCTGGTTGTTGATCTAAATTAATTTATAATAATAACACCACAAAGTTAGTTTTATTTACTTAAAATAAGATATAAATAGAATATTATATACCTTGATTACTCCATTTTAGATCAATTTTTATGCGTAATTTTCCATGAGGCTCGAGATCAACCTAAAATTATTTTGAACCTTATCAATTTTATTGCTTAACTCAATACCGCAAATAATAAAAATATTAAATACATAATTTATTTATACTGCGATTGCGATACAATACATTTCCGAGAAAATTATTTATGCTTGACATTTTTCTTTTTAATATAAAAAAAGTTTTTATTGTTTTAGTGATGAGTTTTTTATAAAATTTAATGCTCCAATTTGATAAACAAAATAAAAAATAAAGGGTTAATTTCACATTGTTTATAATATTAATATTTGTAAAAATATTATAAAATTATTGCACATGATAACAATTAAACTAATTATAATTTTACCCTTATATCTGTATGCTATCTCTATTGACTCATCATCTTTATCAATGAACATGTGGTGACTGTTATCAACATGTACCTTCAGAATTATCAATTATGTCATACTGTCAACTACACGGATGACTCTGATAATTTAATTAAGTAATATAATAATAAAAAAGTGTTATGATAATATAAAAATAATAACAAACCCAAAAATCAGCCGTTTCATCTTCACGACGGACAAGTTCTTCAAAAGGAATTCTACAATTAGCAACAAAGTCATCAGGTGGTAAAGCAGCATCATGGAAGACAGTAAGTCCTAACATAACTGCAGCTTGGACATCATGGGTGAATGTTTCATTCCAAACTGGATCAAATGTTTTGGCCTTGATAGACGTTCGATTAAGACGATTTTGGTCGACGTCAAGAAGCACGTAGGGATCTATTATAGGAGGTGCGTCCTGCCAGAATTTTCTATGTTTATCCGTAGCTCGCAGCCCAGAAGCTTCACATATTTTAACTTTAACTGTTCCCGTAAACATTTTGTTCTAAAGATAGAGGCAATTAAAACAATTAGCAAATTAATCAAAAACGTAGAATACTGTCATTCGTAAAACATGTTGAAATTTTGTCAAGTCTTACTTTTTATTATCTATTTCTTCTCACTATTAATTGTCGAGGTGAAATAACGTATATATATATATATATATATATAAATATATGTGTGTATATATTTTATATTTATGTCTAAAAATCTATATAGATATATTTGATGACGATGACAAATAACGTCTTCTCTGATGTGATGTGATATTACACTATACTTGACACTTGGCCCTGAAATAGCGGTAAGCGTGCTCTAGTTCTGTGACAATTAATTATAATGATGATTAGTACGATTAGATGAGAGGAAATAGTAATTTAAAGATGTCGTTTATCCAGAAAAAAATGGTTGTAATCAAATATAAAATCTTGAAGTACAATACAACCACCCTGTTTAGTTTTATTAGTCCACCCGTGTGTAAACGCAAGTCAACGCAACCGCCCTGCCATTATAAACGTCGTGTGTTTACTTGTAAAGGCATTTACTTGCTGCGCTGGTACATTACATATACTTAAAAGGAAACGGAAGCGCCAATAATACGCAAGGGTGGGTTATGATATTATCACGCAGGTTACTGCTATTTTTTATCACGATAACTTTTCGATCAGGACTCTTCGTAAAGATACACCGATCACTGACAGCCATTAATTTAAGTTCTCCACTCAGATGATCCACCACTGATCACTATTTTTTATCTATTTTATTAGTCACCCACGGACAGATCTCTTTGGGCACCTGAACTTAATGCACCTGTAACACAAAATTTTACTATCATGTAGATACAAATATATAAACAAATTATGTATACATTAAACTTTATTACTGTTATATCTAATCAACAACCATCAACCATCCATTCCAGTCCACTATATACTTAATTAAATACATGGAGCAGCTTACACGACATTAATGTATATACGGATACCACGAACGGATACGGCCGACTAAGGCCGATTGTACTTAGTATTGAGTTCGGGTTCTCTGCTTCTTCAGCTTCGATTCTATTCGGGTGCTTCCCTCTCTCTTTCTATTTTACCCTTCGCTTTTTTATGACACCCAAAGCAACTTAAAAAGTACCAAACATCCGATAATCCTTTTGTTTGTAAATAAATAAATTAAATATTTATAGAAAAAAAAAAATTTGAAATTAAAATCTATAAGAAAACTATTCCAAAATTTCAAATAAATATTTTTATAAAATACTTATAAATTGTCTTTATAAGGTTTTTGCTGTTTTCAGTATATTTTTTTTTCTATAATTCTAAATTTACTTTCTTTCCTACTCTTCTACTATAGTTATTTAGTTGTTGAACAAATATTTATTTATAATATTATTAAATATTTAAACCTTAAAATTACCAATCATTTTGAAAGGTGTATTATTTATTATTAGACACACAGTTGTAATTATTGATTGCATTTATTTAATAACAATGAATTTGTTTATTCAACTATGTCGATACCAGTAGTGACATCTCTTATGCTCTAGTCTGTTTTACACAACATAACATATGTATCTGTATACTCTCCATTGATAATATCAACTGACCTGTCACGATCAGCTGATGAATGTATGTACATACACAAACACACACACACACGCGTTAACTTTTTATTTTATTTTGTGTTTTGCTTCAATAGTTAAATTTTAAAATGTCAAAATTTCGACTGTACTCCGTCTGGGAACTGTCATCTAATTTTTCCTCCAATCGGTATTTCTCACAATTATTGTCGTAAGTTTTTTTTTTGTTTTTATAAATAACTTACTATTCATTTTGAACAAGTAATAAACTTTATTTACATGTTTGCAATATTTTTTTTTTATAGTTCTATTTATAATTTTTATTGATTCCGTTTATATATGTACATTATTTTTTGTTCAATTTAGATCTCCATGGTGTCAAGCATCAGTGCAGCAAACAAGCAGAAATTTAGCAACTAACACTGCTACTAATATTACAGAAGATGATTTAATAATTAGTGAAAGTTGCGTAAAACGATTAAAAGATATTACTGAAGATGGTACATGCTTGAGGGTAACTGTTGAAGGTGGTGGGTGCTCAGGTTTTCAATACAAATTTGACTTGGATTCAAATATAAATGACGATGACAAGTATTTTATTCTTCTATCATTCAATATCCATTTATATAATATTGAATAAGCTTATTAATTATTAACATTGTTTTGTTTCTCAGAGTATTTCAAAAGGACGGAGCTAAAGTTGTAATTGACTCAACGTCATTAGAGTATGTTAAAGGTGCAACCATTGATTTTCATTCAGAATTAATAAGATCTGCTTTTAGAATCATAAATAATCCATTGGCAGAACAAGGCTGTAGTTGTGGTGCTAGTTTTGCGATTAAAGTTGATTGATGGTGACTAATCATTTATAATTATTTATAAATATGTACAAGTAGATAAATAAATTTTATTTCTTGTTTTTCAAACAAGAAAAAATAAACACAATTTTTCTTTACATTCCTTTATTGTTAAATTGATTATTTCAATTTGTTTTTTATTTAAGGGGTTATTCTACTTTGGATACATGAAAAATAACGATATTTTTATTAATTTGTTTTTTAAATACCGCTATGTTTATTGATATAAAATTTGTTAGGTTCAACAAAAAACATTCATAAACTAAAAAAAAAAAAAATTTATTGATTCTAGCCCCTCTTTTAGGATAAAAAAGACAGTTAAATAGGAGTCCTCAAAAAGTAGATAGGTCTGCGCTGTTGAAAAAATCTCAGAAACTTCTAAACTGATTTCTATGAAATTTTTCCTGCATATTCTGTACACTTATAGCTATATCCCGTAGCAAAAATATTAATTTTTGTGCAAAAATAATAAAATGTCCGTAAAAAAAATACGTTTTTTTTTGCGTGATTTTTCACAAAAAAATTAATTAAACATATGAATTTTGCAATAATTCTGTTAGGGGATATAGCGATAAGTGTACAGAATATGCAGTTAAAATTTCACAAGGATTGGTTCAGAAGTTTCTGAGATTTTTTCAACAGCGCGGAACTATCTACTTTTTGAGGACTCCTGTTTCTGTCGTTTTTACCCTAAAAGAGGGGCTAAAATCAATAAATTTTTTTTTTTTGTAGTTTATGAATGTTTTTGTTGAGCCTAACAAATTTTACATTAATGAACATAACAGCTTTCTTAAGAAAGAATTACTAAAAATTAATAAAAATAGCACTATTTGTTATGCATTTAAAGTAGAATGACCTCTTAACAAGAATAATAATAAAAATTCGGAAAAAATAGTAAAATAAGAATAATAATAAAAATGTATATATTAAATTAATTATAACTTTAAAAAATCATGTATTCACAAAAGTAATGCGAAGATACTATTAATAATTTTTCGTTTTTTGCTGTAGATTTCCATTTATGTACATCAATTGTTAAATATTAAAGAATTTTATTAATGGAATGTCGTTAATTCATAACATTAATTACGACTATTTTTGCTTTCCTTTTTTTCCATTCTGTAAATAAGATATACATGTAAATTAATAAATGAAAAATTATAAAGTTGTAATAAAATAGTATACTTGAATTACTTTATTGCTTAGTTCGTATTTCAGTTGCTGAATTTCTTCAGTTTGTTGAATAAGTTTTTCATTCATATTAGCAAGATGTTCTGTCATTGTACTTAGTTGAGTAGAATAACTTCCTTCTTGAACTTCTTTATCTTCTTGGGAACTAGACCAATTTGATAGAGCTTCTAATAAAGCTGTTTCACATTTTTTACGTTTTTCTTCACTTGTATCTAAATGAACACTCATTACTTGGTTCTGTAATTATAATTAATTTAGTTTAATTATGACTACTTTCTATAATAATCTTATAACATAATTTTGTAAATATGTAAAAGTGGAGTTCATCATTTTTTTTAAAACCAAGTCCTAAAGCTATGAATCAATTTTATTTGAAATTGAAATAAAGTTTCACTTTTTCATATTTCCTTGTAATTTAAATAAATAAATAATTAATATTATTTACAGTGGCAGATATGGCAAGATTTTTAGCATGATAAATTTGTTTTTCTGTTATTAGCTTATCAATTTCACGTAGGTAAAAATCCTTTATTTTAGCTTCACGAGCTTCAACTTCATCTGGCAAAGCAAACGGAGCTTTCAAGCTCCCAATCTGTAAAAAAAAATATTTTTTATATTCATTGTTAACTAATTAAAAATAATAAATTTAAGAAAAATACCATGTTGCTGATTTCAACTGGCTCTAAAGTATTTGAATCAGACTGATGTGTAACAAAACTATTTTTCTGCTGTAATTCGTCATATTTATGTTTCAAAATATGATAATCAATTTTGTATTGGCTTAATTCTTTTTCTAATTCATAAATTTTAGAGTATTCAAATTCATTATTAGATTCATCTTGATATTCAGGTGTTTTTTGAAATCTTATATCACTTGCTGATTTTGATGACCGACGGGAAACAGATGGTGATGAAAAAGGTGAATGATCCGTTTGACGATGATTTACTAAATTCGTTTTTAATTCAGAATCGTAACCCCATTTCCCTTCTATACTTGACCACGATACAGTTTCATCGTGCTTTTGACGATCGTTTAATTTCTTCAATATTTCATTTTTATCTCGTTCTAATTTATCAATTTTTTCTTGATATTTACTATCTAATTCAATTCTAGATTTTTCAGATAAATCAAGCTTGTATTCAAGATGTTTTATCCGATCACTAAGTTCGTCAAGTTCATTGTCTTTATCAGAAATAATTGATTGAAGTTGAGCATTTTCTACTATTTTTTTTTGAAATTCTTCAACATAAACATGATTAGGTGGTGGTGGTGGCTGATCTTTATTTTCCGAAGATGATTTACTTTTACCTTTTTTCAATTTATTTTGCATTTTATCGAGTTCATCTTGTAAAACGGTCACTCTTTTTGTCAGTTGCTGATTACGAAAAATTAAACTATCTAATTCCTGTTCTGCACGTCTCAACGAAACATCTTTCTCTTTTAACTGATCTTTAAGCTCGCTACTGCGTGCCTGCTCATCAATCACAGCCTTTTTAAGAACACTAGCCTGAGCACGTATCTACAATGATAAAAAATAAATTAATAAAAAACAATTTGTCAATAGAAAAAATTAAAAAAACGATTACCTTTGAATATTCTGAGACTACTTTTTGATACTTAGTCTGCAGTTGTCCATTAACTCCGTCCATTTCATTAATTTTTATAATTATTTAACTTTTTAAAAAAGATATAAATTATTGCACAACTTCCCAATTTTAAACGTAACACTTTTTGACAATAGATAAATAAATCATGATGATAATTAATTAAATAAAAAGCAATTTTACTAAATAATAATTCATCAATTTAAAAAATTAGCATGTAGAACAAGTGTGAAATTAAGATAGGAAATCGAAAATTACATACTCATATCGCAGGAGGATCCCAATATATCTAGATTAAAAAAACGCCCCCCATTAGTAATTATTTATAATTAATAAAAAATTTATTTTAGACACCGGTCTGCTTATGACAAACATTGAAGCTAATTATATCACATATGTCAACAGATAATTTAATAATAATAATTTTTGTAAATTATCACTATATAAAAACAGTTAATTTAATATTTTATAAATTTTATATATAATGTACAGTAATTATAAAATTTAATTCAACGTTATTTAAAAGTTTAAAAATAATTTAATTTGTGAAAATTATAATGTCAATATAAGACAATAATAATAATTTACTAAAGAATATTTATGAATATTTTGTAAAAAAAATCATATTTTATAATATAAAATACAACAATTGAGTTGACTTGTACCCAGACTACAGATCCTACAGACTACTCACATACATATTGAGGATTTAGCGTAGTAGCGCTCAGAAACAGTATAATAAAAGCGGGGAATTACAAGACAATGAAACGTCATATTGTATATTGATAATATTGTTAGTAAAGAAGTCAATGACATTTTCAAGCTTAAATAAGTGTGTGCACCGAGAGAGAAGCTGAAAAGTATTGATTTTCTAGTATCATAGATGGCAGTAGTGGTATGAAGCAATATTTCTCGAGGTCTACAAATATACATGGTTTTTTTCCGATCTGTAATAAAATAATGTAAAACGTGGTTGTACTTATGAGCCATATAAAGACTATACATATATATCATATCATTCCTTTAGATCTACAAGTTTGCCATGACAATCTGTGGATCCTACTTAAATTTATTATTGTTATAAACATGAATTTGTATAGTAAAAATTTAATATGTATTTATAATCATAAATTAATATCCATGACTCGGTGTGTAAATAATGACCTTTAATTTGGTATCGAGGTGTTGCAACATTATTATTTATAATGACAATGATATTGATGTTAAAAAATGACTAATATCTAAAATGACGTGGTAAAAAAAATAGATTCAGTTACAAATTTGGAAGACATAGTGAAAGGTTTGTATTTATTTAAGATAATAATTATAATAATAAATTTTTTTCTAATTAAATAAATGAAATAACCCAATCGATTCGTTTGCCGGGACTCTAGTCATTGATTCTGGTGTAAGTCAATTAATAAAAATTCGGAAACATGACCTTGATCAGATTTGTTATTTAATTATGCTCTTTATACAAAATTTAAATAATTATATATTTATTGTGATAAAGTTGAAAATCATTTTAAGAACATTAATGTGATAAGAATTTATTAAATTTATTTTATCAGCGTCCATTGAGTTCGACCTCAATATTTCATATGTCGGTTGTTCATTACACGATCGAAAATTTATCTTGATTAAATTATACAGTTATAAAAATTGTGATAATATACTAAAGGAAAAATAATTAATTTTATTTCAGTCGTTACTACTTCTTATTAATTTTTTTTATTACGGGTTAACTTATGGATTTTCTTAATAGTAGACATTTATTATTAAAATAAGAAATATCTTAACATAAATTTATTTATACAAATAGAATGGCAGAAGGTAAGAATACAGATGAAGCTTGGAGAAAATCTAAGACAGATGACAGAAATGCTCTTTTCAATCCAGATACTACTACAAGTTCTGAAGATTCCAATTCTACATCTTTAGCAGATATTTTTGATACTGCTTTCACATCAACAGTGGATCCTACTCCTCAAAGATGCCCTGCTGGTAAAAAACATCTTTAATATTATTTAATTTAAAACATTGATTATCATTAATATTGTTTTATCAATAAATTGGAGTGACTTTGACTTTTTTCAAGGAATTAAAAATAAACTTTTTTGATAATTTTATATGCATTTCATATAACTTTTTGTCTAATGTTTTTAGTGTGATAAAATTAAGTTTATACGATTTTTAACTATCTATTGATTTCGTGTATAAAGAAAGTATTTTTAATATCTTAATGCTATTTTTAAAGACGTAGAATGTTACGCTGACCGATCAAAGTTATCTCGATTGGGAGAATTATTTTTAATCAATGTTAATTTATATTAAGGAATGAAGTTACAGTTACAGAAATGGAGTATGAGCATTTATTTGCTGAAAGTGATATCGAAGAAGCTGATTCACAAAATCGCGTAGACTCATTTGTAAATCAACCTCAACATTCAACGTCGTCTAATAATCTCGTGTTTGCATCATATAGATCATCGTCAACTCCAATAACTGATTCACGATATTGGCGTGGGGTTCGTGTAAATAATTGTAATATGTGTAGAACAAGATCACGAAGAGATCCAGTAACACAACCGCTAGATAATATGTGTGATGAGAGACTCTGTTCTCATTATCGTCGTAAGAGAATATTATATGATAGAGAATTACCAGCGAAGCATAAAACCAAGAAAAATGAACCTCATAAAATAGATAACAATCAACAAGTCAGTAACTTGAGTATCGCTGGACCGTCAAGGCTTATTGATACTCCAGTTGACTACAGGTATTTTTACAACTATTATTATTATTATTATTTTTTTTAATTCTACATGAGTATTTTTTACATTTTAAATAAAATAAAAAAATCCGATTTTAATGTTTAATGCTATAGAAATGATTTATAATTTTATTTTAATTGAAAGGATCTAGTAGTCAAACAAAATTTAGCAATCTTAACATCGCTACTGCTATATAATTTATATTTTCAGCATAATCACGGTGCTTCGAAAAAGATAACACTACAATAGACTTTAAACCGATATCTCTTAAATATTCCTAGCATAACCGGGTCAGCCAACAACATCATTGATACAATAGACGACAACTCCAACAAAATGACAAGACAAGTAACCAATGAAAGGTCTTCGTCCCAGTCTAGTGCTGCTTCTACTCAGATTTTACCAAGCGTTTCTCATCAAACAACTAGCAAAGGTAATGTTATTATCCGGCTATCAGTTTTATTGATTATGTCATCAAATCAATATTGTTTAATTAAATTTTAATACTTTTTTAGATCATGATGATATTCCTTCAGCGCCAGATTTGCAATTAGATTGGTCTTCAAGTAGTGAAAGCGATGACGAAGATGGATCAATTCAAGTTCTTGAGACTGTTAATTACAGCAATAAACAAGTATGTAAATTAATAATATATATATATATATATATATATATATATATATATATATATATATATATATATATATATATATATATATATAGATATACATTTTATTAAATGACTATTACAAAAATTAGTACTTACAAGTATTTTTTAATTCAAGCATAGCTATTAATATATTTACATTTTTTTGAGTATTTATTATTGTTTTCATAATTACCTAAATTATCATGAGTAATAAATTTTTTTTAAAGAACACAAATCAAGACAATGAACAAAGTGATCGAACAGTGACTGTTGTGGATTTAACTGCTGAATCTGATGATGAAAATCATAGTCATTCAACTGCAACGAATTCCACGTCACCACAAGCTCAAGAGATTTCATCTCTCAGGTATTATTATATTTGTATATATAATACAATATTTATAATGAATAATATAAATTTATGATGTATTAGGAATAATTACTGTGTTCATCGGCCACCCGAGCACCCTCGTATAATTCCTGGCGGCGTTCCTTATCACCGATATCCATATCAAGGTATTTACATATACAACTACTTAAAATTTTTATAAGAAATTTTGTTCATATTATATCATTTTTATAGATTATTATTATATTTTGCTGTAAAATTAATAAGATAAGTGTAGATAGGCAGCTAATTTTTTTTTCTGTTTACCAGGGACAAGAATGCATCCAATGTATCAACGCATGTGGTATATTCAGCAACGTGTACAAGAAACTCAACGGCGTCGACTTTATCAACGATCATCAGTACACACGTGAGACTTTATATCAATATTTAATTCTTTATTAATTACTAGTTAATAAATTTATATATTATATATTTTTACTCTAGTTGCACTCCACCAAATGCTCACATGTATCAACCGGGTCGATTTGTAACAGACGAAAATTCTAGCCCAAGTAGTCTTCCTCAAATGTGCTGTGCAGCAAATGATAGCGGAAATCACGCAGATAATTATCCTCAGCATCCTGTTCTACCACCTCCGCAACAACCTACTGTATACAGTCACCCGGAAGCCAGTGGACCTGAGCCTTTAGTAACAAATAGTAACTATGATTTCAAATAATATTTTACAAATTGATATTTTACATACAATTTATGAGCCTCTTGTGGGTCTATAATAAGACTCCAATAATTAATATTTAAGCCCGTGTAGGATAAATTAATAATTTTATGTATCTTGTTTTACCAGGGACGAGAATCTTTCCATCTTCAGGACTGGTCAGTTAAACTATTTATTAACCATTTTAAAACTGTCAGTTATTCAAATTTTAACTATTTTTATTATTTTATAGGTGAATGCAATGCGTAATGCTGAAATGGAAGCTTCTCCACCTGATCCTATGCATCCAATGCCTGTTCATCAACATGTGCATCATCATATGTACCACTGGCCCCCGCCGATAGGAAGACCTCATCTTGCTCGTATGCCACACGTGCATATTATATCACCCCATATGGTAAGATAATATTTAGTTAACAATTGATTAATTGTCCAATAAATGAATATTGTTTTATTTATTGTTAAAATTTTATTTGTTTTCAGCAAAATAATGTACCACCTGATATGATACCTACGTATCCGGTACCTCTGCCGGACTTTGTTTTCCAAACAAGGCATATGAATACAGGCTTTGAAAATTACATGCGTATTGTTGATTTGCGACGAATGTCTCACATAAGTTGTGGTGCCACACAAGAGTCTATTGAAAACCACACGTTTCCCCACAAATACAAACGTGTAAGTATTATTTAATTGTCATTTTAAATTTGATTGTGTAAATCATCACCAGATATTTTTTAATGAATAAAATTTTTTTCCGTGTTTCATAAATATCAGGTTAAAAAGGTGGAAAATGGAGAAGATGCTATTGAAAAATGTACAATATGTTTATCGGAATTTGAAGATTTTGAAAGTGTCCGAAGACTTCCGTGTATGCATTTATTCCACATAGACTGCGTGGATCAATGGCTATGTACTAACAAACGATGTCCAATTTGTCGGGTCGATATTGAAACCTACTTTCAGAAAGAACTTACAGCAACCGTATAGCTTAAGGTCGGTAATGTTTTCTCATAATTATCGTATATTAATTAATATCCTATTTATTTATTGTATACCAACATATTATTAACGGCCTTACACTCAATGGGTTTATCAAACTTTATTCAATACATGACAGAACAGTTTTATATAGAGAACAAAGTAAATTGTATTGAATCAATATTTACAACGTAGTATTTATATTCAATTTATAATAATAATAATAAAATTATTTAACTCATTGGCGTATTCAGAAATTATAATTTGTAAATATTATATGTAAATACTTTTATAGCTGAAATTCAATATAAATAACTGATCAATGCAGTAATATTCGACAAAAACGGATGCTTCACTATTTAGTATTAATAATAATTTTACTATAAAGTCTTATAATTAAGACTGTAATTGGATTTATTTATTTTAAATTGAGAAATTAAATTTACAATGTATTACTATTAGATAATAATAGTAGACGTCTAAAAAGTATAAACTGAAAAAATTTGCGTATAACTAGAATTATTGAATCATATCCTATTGAAATAACCTTACCAATTCATAAGTCCCACTAAAAAGTTTTTGCACATCATTTTCTTGATTTCACCGATGGTGCTATAATAAATATATATAGCAATGTTGCTATAAAAATGATACAAAGTACGTAATATTGTTTCAAGATAAGTACATAGTAGTAATCGCAAAGATAAAACTAACAGTAACACTAATCGTAATTATAATATTAATCATGCAAATAATTGTAAAAACCATACTATAAAGGAATATTTTTTTTTTTTTTTTTGTGAAAAAACTTGTCATTAAAACTATTTATTAGTCTTTATATCAATAACTAGAAGATAGTGTGTTAAATTATGTGAATCTTATTTTATGGGTAATTTTGTGATTGAATATATTTTAATTGTTTTATCTCAATGCAATTATTGTTATTTTATTAAAAATTAGATCTTTTAAAAATTTTCAAATAAAAAATAAAATGTAGCTAAAATAAAAATGATAAGAAAATTCTTTCTTAATTAAGAAACTTAAAAACAAAAAAACCATCGTACGTTCATTACTTGTAACGAAGTAAAAATTGTTAATTATATAGATATCGTGGCAACAATTCCGGTTCATAATTAGTTTTATAGATAATTCTTTGTAAAAGAATAAAGGAATATGGGCAAATGAATCATTTATTATAGTAATTCAATTAACTGCCAAATAAATTTTTGTGATACTGAAATTTTAATTTTTCTGAAAATTTATTGTAATGATTAGCCTAAAATGTTAATTATTGGCTAATCTTATAATAAATTAAAAAAAAACTAGTTATTGATTTTTCTCAATATATGAATTTGTAAAATATTTTGAAGCATTACAATAAATAGTATAAAACAAAAAAAAACAATAATTAATATTGAATTGAGGTGCTGCATTTCTTACGGACTATGTAGATACTAGATTTGTACATTCAGTACGACTAAAGGTTGAATCATCTGTAATGTAGGCAAAATAATGAAATAATTACTATTATTGAATAATTTTATAACTATTAATAATTTATGTCTTTCTATATTGTAAATATTACAATAAATAATGTATCAATATTAGTTGTATTGATTTACTATTAGAGTGTACGAGCCACGTAAAAATTATTAAAAAAAATTTACGCATTAAAAATCAATAAAAACATAAAAATAAATGTACAGTCGTTTTATTTATTATTAATTTATTTTATAATCATAACTTCTGTCTATTTAAAAATAGCTATAATTTAATTTATTTAATAATAATTATCATTAATATGTTATTTGAATCATCCGGTTTTGTATTTATATTATTTTTAATCGCACGTTATAATCATAGCTGAAAATGCATTTATGACATTTTGTGTCCTCGCGTGAAGTTGCAATCACGATTCACTTAAGTTAATGGAATTACCCGAGTTGTCATTTTTATTACAAATCACTCAGTTCCAGGATTAGTATTGTTACATTAAAAATTCAACAGTCTGTTATAATTTATTACATCAAGAGTGAAGTAATTAATTTAATTTTAATAATTAAAAAAGCATTAATGAATCATTATAATAAATAAGTCTATTATTAAATTATAGTTATAACAGGATTATTTAATAAATGTATTAAATGTAATTGAAATATTTTCGCACCACGTGTAGTTATGATTCAGTTATACCGACCTTGAGTGTTGATATGATTATTATAAAAAAGTCTTTTTTAGTGGACCACGAAATATGTGTAAGTGTAATTAGCCGATCAAGTATCGATTAATGATCCGATTCCCAGTACGGCGTGGAAACGCTTCTGGATATAAAGAGAATGTAGTCAGTATGATCATCGACAGTCTTCTTTCGTCGTAGTGATCTCGAGGCTGTGTCGCGCAGTTGACTAGTTTATTTTACTTAAATTTTCTAACTTGCGCCCAGATTTATCAATAAATAAAAAGGTATTATCTACAATTTATTTAATTTTTTTGTTCTTATCATTACCATATTCAATAATGTACAAACATTATTTTATCTAATAAATCATTTCATCCTAATTCAAGAAACTTCTTTCAAATAGATTATATCGTACGATACAAAAGAAACATTTTTTTTATTTTAAAAGTGAATTATGTCTTGTAGATTGAATAGACAAGACTTTGAATTAATTTTATTTTAAATAATATATTTTTCAAATTTCTTGTAATAAGTGTTAATAATTGATAGATTAATTATATGTGTTTATAGAAATCACTAAGCTATTACAAAAAAAAAAAAATAAAATTGCTGCAGTGATAGAATTGTTTATACACGTGGTAATGATTTATGATTATTTAATATTCAATTCAGCGAACGTCTCGATTTTATTGATATAAACCTTCCGATATGAAAATCGAAAACTGAAAATTTAAAACAAAAAAAAAACAAGTTTTTAATCAGATAGAATTACAAAAACCTAATTTGAAATAAATACCCTTGCTTTAAAATTAAATAAATAAAATAATTTTTAATTATTTCCTTTTAAAATACCAAAGTGTGTGCTGTGTCAACAAAATCTAGTACGATTCTAAAACAAATCGAGTAATTTGAAGAGTTCTTGTAGATATCGAAGTTTATTTAGATTTTAAATCTGATAAAAACTTGAGATCAATCGGTCATGTCATGTAGTTTTCAAGAAGTTTAAAGTTCAATTGTACTAATAAATTTAATTTAGCTTTTGGTAGAAATAACTTTTACATATCTGATCTAAAGAACTTGAATATATGTAAATTCAGTGTTGATAAATATTTTAGATTTCTGCAAGAATCAATCAAGTTAACATGTTTTAGAAGTGGCAACTGATAAATACTTTTTTTTTGTCAGTCCTCTTAACGTTAACAATTTTTACTGCAATCAAAAATTTATTAATATTCCGTTCTTGTTAAATTTTTGAATGAATTAAGTCGATTATTTTAATTGAGACAGAGGAATCAAAATTTTTGAAAACTTTGAAGTTTTTTAATTTGTAATTTCTATTATGAGAAAAAAATTTTTTTTTTACTTTTTAGAAATCCTGAAAAATACAAAAAAAAAATCAAAGAGCTCATTGATATTCAAAAGTTCTATAAGATTGGTCCATATAATTAGTCCGTTATCATATCGAACACCATGAAAATGAAAACGTTGAATAGAAACTTAATTAATAGTTTTTTAAAAGATTTTTTAATAACGGATGTTGACAGTCAAAAAAATAATCATTACTTTTTCATAAAATAAAACCATAAATACTAGTATATTCATTGTGTATAATGAAAAAAAAAAATTATTCAATTGATTCAATCGTATTAAAAATATCAAGGATAATTCATAACATTTTCTGATTTTTAAAAATGTGTCAGAATAAAAAAAAAACACTCAAGCAAGATTGAATCCGTTTTTTTTTTTTTTTTTTTTCATTTTTTTGTTCATTTTTTTCATTAGTGTTATTATTTCCTTATTATGTAAAAAAAAAATTAAAATAAATCGAAGGGATTCCCAAATGATGTTTACGAATGACAGAATTTCAAACGCTCCATTATAATTTGTAATCGGAAGTTGAGGCAGTTGAGCGTGGACATTATTATTGTTGGAGAATAAGAAATATTAAAAAATGTATAAATTAAAATTTGTTCATTACATCAGTCAACATTCAGTGGTTACATGGCCTTCACATACAATTATTTTTCTCTTGAGGATATGAGGCATCAAATTAACACCTGAAACTTATGTCCTTCAAAATTCCCAGGAACTTTGAACCATAAAATTTATTCCTGTAAGATTCGTATTTAATATTTGATCGATTTTTTTATATGTAGAAAATGGACGTGCACCCCAGATGGCTTTTTCATTTGATCCTAACTCTGTTAATCATCAAATCAACCCAATCGCAGGGTAAGTACGCTGCAAAATTATTTCTTAGAATTATACATCATCATCAAATGTAGATCTAACGAGGTCAAGGATTTTTTACACGCAAAAGGCACGGGCTCAATACTCAATGATAGTATGACGTATAAATGACTTTAGACATATCAAGTGAATTGAAACCTGAATGATGAAATTTAATTCATACTCAACTTGTTTACCTTTTTTATTAGCATCATCATCATCATCACAGAATTTCGTAGTTGAAGCATTTTTTCATGCGCAATTTATAAATTGTTAAAGACGTCATCGTCAATTATGTTACTAAATAAATATGAGTATTGTAAATCTTCGCTTCTTACAATAGCTTGCATTTTTTATTTAAGAAGCTTTCTAATAACAAACATAATGTTCATTATCATTTTTTTTCTAATGACCGAAATTTTTTCTATTAATTACTTAAAAATTTTCATGTATGGTTAAGAGATGTAATGTATAAATATAATCTATTTAATAGTTAAAAGTAAATAAAAATCTCGGATAAAAATTTATTAATTAATAAAAAAAAAAAATACCACTTTTGTCTTTAATTAATGGTTTGTATGTTTATAAAAATGACATCAATACAATTTTTTATGACAAAATTTTTGGATGTTCTAGAAAATCCACTTATTAATTATACATCAAACAATAAAACATTGTTATCAAGAAATATAGAATCATTAAATCCCATAAATTAAATTATCATGCTATTGTTTTACCGTTATTTTATTTTTTTTATTGGTGCTCACGTTATTGAACTTTTTATTTTTTTATATTTTAATTATAACTACATCAAAACTTATTTTATGTTTCTTAGAATTTACCCATTTCACCTTTTCCTATGGAAAGTCCATTCAGTAATTATGAATTAAAATTCAATCAATTCTTATTTATAAATATTAATGGTCAAATCGCACAAATTAATTTTTCTATTACAAGATTTACTACTTATGTTGTCATTTTAATAACATTTTTTAAGGAAAACAAATCTTCTAAATATAAAGTATATGTGTCTATTGAAAAATATTATTGTAAATTTTCATTTTTAACTTACTGTTTTAAAAATTAATGTAATTTTAAAAAGTAGGAAGTTATTGGTTTCGGTTCGATATTGAGAATGCGAGTTTTCATTAGATCTCAGAATTTTGAGGTCCTAGGAAGACATTCCGACTATTTCCGGCTGGATGTTCGGCCGCGCGCGCGCGCGCGCGCGTGTGTGTGTGTGTGTGTGTGTGTGTGTGTGTGTGTGTGTGTGTGTGTGTTTATATAGATGTATGTATGTAAATAAAATTTGGTCGTACGATATCTTTAGAACAAAACACCGATCGAGATGAGCGATACGGTCTTCGAAAGTGTTCATTGAGACTTCAATCACATAGATTTTGAAGGCAATCAGTCGAGCCGTTTTGAAGATATATTAATAAAAATAAAAAAATAAATTTTTTTTAAGTTTTTTTTTTTAAACTTTTATAATATTTGACTAATCAACCCCATACATCAGAGACACTTTTTTTTACTTCAAGAATTGGGTCAAATGTCTTCAAGAAATTACAATCGAACGACACGTTTAAAAGTTATAGCCAATAAAAATTTTTAAATTTTTAAATTATCGTTTTTTTTTTTTATATTACTTAAAATTTCGGCTCAAAGAGCTCAAAAATCAATCAATAGTAACATTTGTTAGTTTTTCAAGAACGTAATATGCGGTAAGTTCCAGGGGCGGCCTACAAATCAATTGCTTTTCTGATTTTTCTTACTATGATTTACATACTTCATTAAAGAAGCTTTTTTAGTATTTACTGTTATTTTTTTCTAATGGTTGAGATCTTATCCATTTTTAATAGAGTAAAGTAAATAAAAATTCCAAGTAAAAATTGATCAATTAAAAAAAAAAAAAACAGGAACAAAAATCGGTATTATTACTAATTAATGATTTTTAAGCTTGTAAAAAAAGTCATTAATACAATCCTTAATGACTTAAAACTTTTTTTTGTTTTGGAAATTCCATATTTCTATCGATAAATATAAAATTTATAACAAATATAAATTCATTTTTTTAAAATCATGTTATTGATTTCTTATCTTCTATTTTAATCCAAATTATATTAAAAATTTTTAACTTCCCGCTAAGAAAATTAAAAACTTTCAAAAGTTGGGAAGTTATTGGTTTTATCCCGTTTTTCGAAAATCAAGTTTCTAACGGATGTTGACGTTTTGAGGTCCTAGGAAGCTTCCTCGAATGTTTCCGCGATGATGTCCGTATGTATGTATGTGTATGTGTGGGTGTGCCATTTTGATAACAATTTTCATTAAAAAAAAAAATTTATAAATAAATCGTATACGTATTCACAAATGAATATGATTAATAAGAATTAATATTTTTCGATCATGTACGTGTAATTATGAAAATATAATTACGTAACTTTGATTGATCCATAATTATGATTTATCGTTTACTGTGAGTAGTAATATAAATATTCTTGAGATGAAGAATGATTCATAACAAATGAATGATTATTTTAGGAACAGATTGTACGAATCCAATCAATCTATCAGGAAAATGTATAAATATTAGAAGTTGTACACCGCTTCTCGATTTGCTCCGGACTTATGGTAGTTCAGCGGCTACTTTTTTACGGAATTCCATGTGTGGATTTGATGGTCGAGACCCAAAAGTATGCTGCCCGATAAGTGAAAGTAATGTTGATGAGAACGGTAATGAATTCCCAACAACGCCGTCACCAGAGCCCCCACTACGGAACACATCCTATGGCCCATTATTTGCTCCTCAATGTGGCCAATCTAATGGCCCAATTCCAAAAATCGTTGGAGGAGTTCCCGCAATACTTGGTAATCAATCTTTTGTTTTTATTATTTTTTATTTTAAAACCGCAACTTTATTTTAAAACCACAACTTTATTTTGATATCATTATCAATTGGTCCGCACTATGGACAATTAAACGCTCACCGACCATGTCGGAGGTCATTACTGAGACCTTCACGCACGTAGGAAAGAGTATATACGCCATAAATATTTATTTCTAAAAAAAAAAAAAATAAAATAAAAAAAAACAATTCAACAATAAGCAATAAATATTTCATGCTAAGAAAAATTAAAACTTAAATTTTTACATACCAACCGCGATTGCATATATTTGTCATATTTTTTTAAAGTTTTAGACTTATATGATGCTTTCAAATGTAAATATTGTGTTAATGACTAGTAATTATGTTAATTTAGAAATTTGATTTATTATACCAATTAAATTTGTATAGGAACCTGGCCTTGGATAGCAATATTGGGTTACCGATCAACTAAACATCCGAATCGGCCATCATGGCTTTGTGGCGGAACTTTGATATCCTCCCGTCATGTTTTGACGGCTGCTCATTGCGTTTATCTACGCCGAGACCTGTATGTTGTTCGTCTTGGTGAACTTAATCTCGACGATACCGTTGATGATGGAGCCAATCCAGTTGATATTTCGATAGATAAAGCTACTGCTCATCCTGATTACAATCATAATCAATATACCGATGATATTGCCATGATAAGACTAGCACATGATGTTCAATTTACTCGTAAGTATCATTGACCTTCCTGTTTTTAATACAACCTATAATTATAAAAATTAAAGGATAATTTATTTAATTACAGCTAACTTGCAACCGATATGTTTGCCATTTGTGAAGGAACTTATTGGCAGAAATTTTGTAAATTCTATACCTTTCATTGCTGGTTGGGGCTCAATTTATTACCGAGGACCATCTGCCTTAGCATTGCAGCAACTTCAATTGCCTGTAGTTGAACCAGAGACATGTGTTAATGCCTTCAAACGATTTAATACTGCGGTTATTGATAATCGTGTTATTTGCGCTGGTTTTGCTAAAGGCGGCAAAGATGCATGTCAGGTAAATTTTGCCGAAATTAATTTTATTGTTTAAATATTTATTTTATTATTAAACACAATTTTTTTTTAATTTTTAGGGAGACAGCGGTGGTCCTTTGATGTATCCACTTGGAAAATCATTTTACATTATCGGTGTTGTGTCCTACGGTTTTCGATGTGCTGAGCGCGGTATTCCTGGCGTGTATACCAAAGTCGAAAAGTATACCGATTTTATAACATCTAATCTAGATTAAATGTGATTTGTTCTGCTTAGATCTTAGATAGAAAACTTTTGAATGCTTAAATTTATATTGAGACTAAATTTTTATGAATTAATAAAAGTAATCATAAAAATAATAAATAGGAATATAAATAAAAATAGTGTACTTAAATTGTAATATTCAAAAGTAATTTATTCTATTTTTAACACAATTTTCCATAAAAAATTTCATCTTTTAAATATTTATCGTTCATGGAACTGTAACTATTTGAATAATAGATCATTGATGACTGAACTATTCGTGGTATGATGTGCAAATTAACCACATTACTTATGATCTTTTTGCGATTGTACTTATTAAATATATAAATATAAATTAAGTTTTCAAAAAAGCGGCATGATGGCCGAGCGGACTAAGTCATTATCCTCATAGTTCGTTCGTGCATCATGTTGTGAGGCGAGGGTTCGAGCCCTGACGGTTGTTCGACTAGTTTCAACACCAGCCGTCGGGGGTCACTCCGGTAGCCGAACTGTACTGACATGGGTTTTCTCTGTGGTTTCCCCATCGCCACAATTCCAACAACCGATAGAAAGGGGTGAGGAATAGGGTAAATACAGTACAGAAAGCACAAGTCGGTCCACAGCCGCATTGGAATGAAATTATATGTGCGAAAATTATATGTTGATTATAAAAAGAGTGGAGAATATGTTGATAATAAAAAAGGGTTGAAAAATTGTGCTGATAATATAGAGCGGATGGTAACCTTGTAAAAACCAGAAAACGGTATACAAGTAAAACTCATAATAAATAAATAAATTAAGTTTTCCGTACTCAGTAATTATGAATCATGTTTACTAGCTTTGTCCAAAGAAAAACTTAAGCATAAAATATGTTCAGACTCGGGAGTGGCATTTTAATTTTTTGACATTTACATGTGATACTCAAATCAGCAAATGTTTAACATTTTTTTAATTTTTTTTTTTTCATTAATTAACTAAGGGCTAAAAAAATATTTTTGAATAATTTGACTAAAAGTTTTTCAAATATTTTACATATTTCCATAACTGTTATTACTTTTTGAAATTGAATTTTTTCTCTATAATATAATTGGATTGTAGGATTAAAATAATAAATATCACAAGTTAATTATTAAAATCCCGATTTTATTGTTTGAAATAATATTTATTATCGATTGATTATTATTTACTGTAGTTTATTTTTTTCTGTTTACCTTGAAAAATGCTCATATTTTTTTATTTTATCACAACTCATGATGAAGTATTCATAAGTAAGGTAACCGCACAATGTTGTACTTAGTCATCCACAGAAAATTTAAGCGTGGAATAAATATTGCCAATAAAATATCTATGCAAAAAAATGTTCATAATGAAATTATTTCACTTACATACGAATATTTTTTTATTGAGATGTTTCGTTTGATTCATAAACATATAAGGATGTGAAACAGCCCTTTGAAGCTTTGAGTATAATTTTAAAATATTTTAACTGTAACATTTTATAAAATACGGTACCTAATTGATAGAACTATTAAAAGTCAAAACTTTTCAAACTTTTTTTTCAAGTATTCATGTATTTTAAAAATGACATTGAAATTACCAGATACTCGACAATTTTTTAATTGTTTTTAAATAACAAACTAGATCCAGAAAATTATTTTTAAAGAATTGCATATATAATTTTTTAGAGCATCTAAAGATATAATTTTTAAAATAAATTTTCGTAGATATAATATTAGTTAAAAAGCTTCTAAAAATTATCGGATGTCTCTGAATTGTAGTGTCACATTTAAATATTAAAAATTAATACAAAAATTGAATAAAATAAAAAAAGCGCCATTAATTAGAATTAGAATAAGGATGAAAATACGTGACACAATGCGTTTATTAAAAATTTTTCAAATTTTCAAAGCCACTAAAGAAATTTAAAAAAAAGTTCAAAAGTCCCCTAGCGGATCCATATAAACTGTGTAAACTTAGTGTAAACTCGATGTATACTTAGTGTCAGTGTAAATTAGGGGTTTATTTGGTGTATACTCAGTGCATATTGAGTATACACCAAATACACTCCAAGTTTACACTGAATTTACACGGTGTATATGCGCACGATATACACTGAGTTTACACCGAGTATACACTAAAAAAATTTTTTAAGTCCTCAGGACAAAAGTTGTGAAGAAAATTTTTTTTGAAAAAAATTGAAATTAAAAAAAATCAAATTTTGAAAAAAAATTAATATTTTCAAAAAAATTAAATTTTTCAGGAAAATTGAAAAAAAAAACACACATATACATACATACATACAGACACCATAATAAAAACCGTCGGGAAAGTTTCCTAGGACACCTCAAAACGTCGAGATCTGATTAAAACTCGATTTTCGAAAAACGGATTAAAACCAATAATTTCCCGATTTTCGAATATTTTCAATTTTCTCAGCGAAAAGTTAATGAAAAATAAAATTTTGCAAATAAACTCAAGTAATAATTTTTTTTTATTCAATAAAAAAAAATTCACTCAGTGGGGACTAAATCAATTGAAAATCATTCACCCCACATTCACTCCGCAAATTTTTAAGTTTTTCTCCAAATAATATATATTGAAGTGTTTCTGAAGTTCTATTCTTAATTTTAAAAAATTAAGAAATTTTTTTCGCATGCTAAAATAGAACATTAGTTAACGACGCGGCACCTCTATTAATTTATGTTAATAAGGTAAAGTACCCAGTACTTGAACAATTTTAAAAATGGCCCTAGTACTTGAACAGTTTGGAAATTCTTATATTATTAAAAAACTCCGGCCGTAAACATTAATATTTAATGTAGGGTAGATGTACCGTTTGTTGTCACTTTAAGCGATTCCATATTTTTTATTTAGAATTTAATTAACTTAAGTAAAGTATATAATAACGTTATATGGATTAATGATATCTTTAATACATTAGTTATCGAATAATTAAAAGCAAATACCTTATAAACTTACTTTAGTTTAAAAAAATATAAATAATTAATCATACCTGTTGTTTCACCAGTAGTGGCCATAGAAGTACTACTTTTGGCCATCGGTTGCACCACTTGTGGTCATAATAAATAAAAGTTTTTGGTGGATGGAATATTATTAATATTTACTCAATTAATTAGCAAAATATCAATTTATTTTTAACGTATTTAAACATAAAATAATAAAACTGTTACAGGTAAAGAACTTTAAGTTAATTTTTAGACATTTTTCGCGGTTTTACAGATTTTTTCGCAGGTAATTCTTTAGCTAATTTTTTTCTAGCTTTTTCCTCTAATTTCTCTTGTTTTATCTTTTTATTTTTTTTCAATCCTCTCTTCTCTTTCAATTTTTTTAATTTTTTTTTCTTCTTCTTTGTCATTTTTTTCTTTTTCTTTAGCTTCCATAATTTTCTATCCACTTATCAGCTGTTATTACTGAAGGCAAATGTTCAACTGCACGTTTGCGCTTTGATGACTGTTTTTTAGACTTAGGCCACATAACTATTTCATTTATGACTTCGTCTAATGATTTTCGACGCATTGTTATAGTATTAGGATTAGATACATTTTCCGTGCTAACAGAAGAAACAGCATCAGGTTCTGTTACCTCAATAATAACAGGTGATGATTGGATAGCGTTATCACTGGAAGGAAGAATTGGTCTAACACTGGTAGAATCATTATCAATATCTAAAGGGATAGGAGGTTCAAGTAAAAAATGAACTTCAAAATCTGAATTTTGGTTAGGACTGTGAGAGATCAAGGATTCCAATTGTTCATCGACTAAAAAAGAATAAAAAACAAAATTAAACTAAAACATGATTTTAAAATTAAATTAAAAAACCACTGGAAAGACACTAAAAACCGATTAACATTAGGAAGTGTTTAAATTTTTGTTTTGTCTAATCATATACTCACCTTCATCAAGAATAGGCTCTGAAAATTCAGGAAACGGAAATTCAATAATGTCGTTGTCTTTGGAAATCGAAGGATTGAGATCTTTAGACGCGATAGTGAGGCACGATGAAGATTGCAGTTCATTATCAACATTTTTATCATCTTCTACAGCCTTGACCCAAAGATCATACAAAGCTCGTATTTATCATCAGCTTCCCAACCAATGCCTGCGGCTCTTGCGTTCTTGAATCGTTGTAAAACTTCTGCATCAATTTTACTTTCAACGAATTGTCAATGAGATGAAACTTGTGATGATTTTTGTGAATCAGATTCGTTAAAAATATTGTGATCATTTTGAGATTCTTTCATCTCAACGCATTTAGTGTAATCAACTGCGTCAGCATCGAATGGGCATATGCCACAAGCTTTAAATCCACTCTTAATAACATTAACAAAATTTTCTTCATTGATGAGCTTTGACAAAAAAGTTGGAACATTATGTTTTTGCACATCAGCACCATTATTTTCGATTCGCCAATTACGGACCAAATTCTTCTACCGTTGTTTTAACGGGAAAAAAAAGATACATCGAGTGGCTGGAGAATATGTGTTGCGTGTGGTGGGAAACAGCACAGGATAATTTGTTTCTCTTTACAGAACTTACTTAGATGGATCGACATGTGAGAGACATGACCATCTAAGAATACAATCACTGGGAGTTCAATTTCACTCTCTTGAAGAAATGGATAAAAAACATTTGGAAAGTATTCATAAAAAGCTTCACTAGTCATCCATCCGTTTTCCGATTTCCCTATCCCCCAATTCTTTGGAGCAGAATCAACACAAATCTTCGGTAATCGTTCGTATTTGAATATTTTTAAGGGGGTATTCTAGTCTAGAATTTTGAAAAAAATGAAAAAATTTTTTTTTCATAATTCGATAGTTTAGATATTCAAAAATATCTCCCTGCAAGGATTTTTCAAAATTCAAATTATTTTCAAAGTTACAGCCGTTTTAGTGTCGTGGCAACTAGAACGGGTTGAGCGGACGACTGCAACAATAGACTACGGGCGGTCCGGGCTACCTGAGTATGAATAGCTTTCTTTCTTTCTTGTCATATACTTTTAGTTTACTATATCAATAAATTACTATATCAAAAACGTATGGGATCGCGTCTCCGGAAGGCAAAAAAAGAAAATAGTAGAATTGGTGGTAAGGGTGCTGGTAAATTGACTGATAAAGTAATCACTCAGTTGTCTGCGTACTACGGATTTGCTATCCGTCGTCATCCTGAATCTGTTGAAGATATGAAACGAGAAATATGGGCCACGTACTTGCATAAAATTTCAACTGATAAGAAGCCTCAGCACATGAATTGCCCTCCTGGACCAGACAGCTGGTGCAAGTGGCAGAAAGCAGCGGCCGAAGGAACTGAGGATGACTTTCACCATGAAAATCCACCTCTAACTGATAAGGTTTTAAAAGTTATGAAACCTATTTACGAATGCTTATCAGATGATTCTTTATTAGAACGTTGCTTGGGCAGCGAAACTCAAAATAACAACGAGTCACTTAACTCTTTAATATGGACATTTGCACCCAAACATATCCATGCCGGGTCCCAGACAATTGAGATTGCTAATTGTTTAGCAGTTTGCATTTTCAATGAAGGCTTTTATACTATTTTACAAATAATGAGTCTAATGGGAATAAAAATAGGTATGGAATCCCATGGGTTTGCTGTTAGGCGCAACGCAGTAAGGATTGAACGGTCTGAGGTTCGAGCTTCAGATGCTTCAAAAGAGGAAAGAACTGCTCGTTATACAGAGAGAAATGCTGAAAACAGTCAATATGAAGTAGAGGAAGGCCCAATGTATGAAGCTGGGATGGCTGATTAAGAGAATGTAAGTTAAACGTACTATTTTATCAGTTACGCTGCCTGAAACTGAACGTTAAACTTTAAACGCGTTTTTCTCGAAACTACTTTTTTCGATACGGTGATGCAGATATCTTAGGTTCTAATCAGCCGATTTACTTGAAATTTAGCATGAATATTCTTCAATTATCTCGCTTTCGCACTAACCAATAAAAATTGAAAATTTCAAATTTGTAATATTTTTAAAAAATTGGAGGAAGTTGAAAAATGAGTAAAAAAATCTACTTCTATTTTTAAACAGCCGCCATTTTGTGAAAAAAATTTTTTTTCAAGTTTTGTTGGTTTGTGCAACAATGAAATTTGTACTGATCAATAATTTGGCATTGTTTTTTTTTCAGATGGATACAAAGGGAGAAATCCTTTTCACGAGGACATGGCCTTTTTTTTTTCTCTACTTCAAGGACTTATATCTTTTTGAAAATTTATTTTTTTTTTTGAAATGTATTTTTTTGTATTCTTGAAATATCAATAAACAAATGATAAAAAATTGTATAGTAAAAATATTTACTGCTTCTTTTATATTAATTGCCAAAAAACGCTTGAAATTCAAACCTCTAGACTAGAATACCCCCTTAATGGGGGTGCAAACTCTCCAGCAGCATTAACATTAAACATTGTCGTTACATTTTCTTTCTCATTACCAGCTACATCGTAGACAGCCTTTTCTCTTTCTGCCAAAACAAGACCACCCTTTGGCGCAAGATGTATTGCTGTTTCATCCTTGCAAAGATGTTCAGCTCTTTTTTGTCCAACGCGTGGATGACGTTTAAGGAAACCTTCAAACCACTTTCTTCCAGGGATATTGTTTATTAAACGGATTTTTAATTTTGGCTGTTCAAGTATAACTTCCAATTTCAAATGTAGGACCCAAAAGTTGAACGACATAGCGCCGTGTGTTCAAGTATACCGTCTCTCATTTTTACGTGACTAGTATTACTTGAACTGTCTAACTCAATATTAAATAAATATTTTAGTGTTTTAAAAAATACATTTAATCATATAGTAACAAAAAAATTATACAAATAAAGTAAATAAAAAAAACTATAAACAAAATTTATTATTTTTAGGGCGAATATTAGTGTTTGAGAAATAAAAAAAAAAATTACACGTTCTAACCTCACATTGTAAACAAAAGGTAAAAATACATTTGAATGTTTCTTAAAGTAAAGGACTTAAATGTATGTTTAATGTTAATTTTATAATATAATTTAGCAGATATTTGATAATTTTAAGAATTTTTTTAACAAGTAAATTATGGTAAAAAAAATTGACATTTAGAAATTTAAAAAAATTAAAAATGCAATTTTTTAAAAATAATTTTTTGGAACAAATTTATTTATTTGTTAAAAAAAAATTAAAAAATAGTCAAGTGACTGCTAACTTTAATGTCATATATAATAAATACTTATTTTTGGGCCTAAAATATTTTATTTTTATTTAACACAAAGTGTCTAAAGCCATACTAAATGATTGTTCAAGTTCTGGTACAGAGGTGTTCAAGTACTGCAGCCTGTCACAGTTTAATGTTCAACTACTGGGGCTCTTGAAGGATTTTCTTAAATAATTAAAAAAAATAATTTTTTTTATGTAATTCCGACTTTTTTTTTTAATATATTTAGAATTGAATATATTTTATTGTCACTTTGATTTATTCAGTTATGATGAAATTTACGTGCTAAAATTGTGGTCAAACACAATACGCTGTTAAATCTGTCTAGGTCTACGAATTATAGCTTGAATTAAAGATAATTGCGTTAACTTTGAGATAAAATCAATACATTTAAACTATATTTGAATAAAAAAAATTATTAATAATCAGATTAAAAAATAAAAATCATTACAAAAAGCTGAAAAAAATTGGTGATTAAGATTAATTAATTATTTCTTAGTTCTAGAATTTTAATTCTTAAGAGCATGCGCTTAATGGTTATAATTAATAATATTAATTTAAAGATAAATAATTATTGTAATTAGGTTGATAATTTATCAAATATGGATTTATAAAAACTTAGAAAATTGTAATGCTATTTGTTTTATTTGTCACTGATAAGTAGTTAACATAAATACTAATAATAAAAATAAAAAACAAATTGAAACAATCTAGTATTGTCTATTGTCGTTAGATGTCGCGATGGCAGCCTTGACGTGCTTGCACACGTTTCGTAGTTACGGTTTGAACAAATTATCGTTTCCGCTTAGTTTACTCGCTAAACAACTTTTAAGCAGCTGTAATACACAATTAGTAAAGCACAAAACACCTAAATTAACAATGTCTTTCACGACTGTGGAACGCGGTGCTCCCAATTCAACCGAGTTTAAAATTTACTTCAGTAAGTATTATCATTTATTCACGGTCATAACCTTTTATTGCATTAACCAATAGCATTACGTTATAATACAACATTTTTTTATAAGCCATGAGGTCAAGAGATAATGATTGATTCAATACTACCGGTTTTGCTATACCCGTAATTTCCGCAATAAGAGAATCTTTCAATAAGATAATAAACGCAATATTTGACACAATATTCTCATATCTTATAAACTTGAAATATATTGTCATAGTATCACTATTTCCCTCATATCAATTTCTTTGCACTGTTTAATTTTTTTCATTTCTCATTTCTATACAATTACAATTTACTATTATTCGAATAATTATTTTCCTCCTTAATTTAAATCTAATATTAAAATGTCAAAGTTGGATTGAAAAAAGGGTCATTAATTGTCTAAGATTGAATAAAATATAAAAAAATAGTGAACTGTCATTAATTAAAAATGTGAGATAGCAAAAAAAATAATTCAGTAACATACTTATTATTTTTTTATTACAGAAAATGAAGAAACAGCAATCTCACCTATGCACGACATTCCTCTTTATGCAAATGAAGCCAATAAAGTATTACATATGGTGGTTGAAGTGCCAAGATGGACCAATGCTAAAATGGAAATAAATTTAAAAGAACCTTTGAATCCTATTAAACAGGATATTAAAAATGGAAAGCTTCGTTTCGTCGCTAATTGCTTTCCTCATCACGGGTATATTTGGAATTATGGAGCTTTGCCTCAGGTAAAATAGAGAAAATTTCTATTTAATTTATTGTTGAAAATAATTAGTCACATTTAAGATAATAATCATAACAATTCAATTGTAATAATTATTACAGACTTGGGAGAATCCAGAAGTACTAGACGAAGCTACTGGGTTCAAAGGAGATAATGATCCAATTGATGTACTTGAAATTGGATACCGGGTAATGAATAAGTTTAATTTATAACTTGGCTTTTGTATGTAATTAAATGTTTGCTAAATAATGAAATTATGTTTTTCTGTTTCTCCTAAGGTGGCTAAAAGAGGTGACGTATTGAAAGTAAAAGTTTTGGGAACTGTAGCTCTTATCGATGAAGGTAAGACTTAATTAATTTTTGCTTGTTATAAAAATCAAATTACAAAAAAAGATTTTTAATTTCTGAGATGCTAACATTCTACAAGATTTATTATTTATGAAATAAAATATTAGAAAACATTTTCTTGCAGGTGAAACTGATTGGAAAATTATAGTAATCGACGTTAATGATCCACTTGCTGAACAAATGAATGGTAAAGATTTTTTAAAAATAAATTATTCATAAGAAAAAAAGACAAAAATAAGCTCATGATGTTTTTATCATACAAATGAAGAATTCATACATTTGAATAACTAAACAAGTTTATTTTCAGATATTGCCGACGTTGATAAATTCTATCCAGGCTTGTTAAAAGCAACAATCGAATGGTTTAAGATTTATAAAATTCCTGACGGTAAACCAGAAAACCAATTTGCTTTTAATGGTGAGGCGAAGCCCCGTGATTTCGCATTGCACATTATTGAAGAGGTACACGAGCATTGGAAAAATCTAATCAGTCGTGATAGTGAAACTCCGGGAATATCATGGCAAGTTTTTTTTTGTTTTTTTTTTTTTAATATTATCTTTGTTTTTTCCTGTGAAAACACTTTTTAACTTCATATTTAAATTATAGTGCAAACCTAACTGTAGAAGGTAGCCCATTTAAAATTGATGCGAGTGCTGCTGAGGAAATTTTAAAAAATGCACCTGAACCATGCGAATCACAAAGTTTAGAGCCCGTTGGTAAGAATCATTAAAATTCAACAAATTTAGTCGCTTAATCAATTTAAATATTCAATTTAAGATTTCAATCAATTATAAAACTAAATTAATGTTTATTTTACAGTTGATAAGTGGCATTACGTGCATCTCAAGTGAGAATATTTGTGTTTTCAACATGAAGAACGGAGCAAGATAACATCTGAGATAGTTTATTTGCTGAATAATAATTCTCATTTTCCCATATATTTATTATGCGCTTAAATATCTTCTGCTATGTAAAAAAATTCATCTCCTGATTCATTATTATCTTTTTCTATTTGTATTTATTGCACTACAGGAGAAAAATTAGACTAGATAAGTATTTCACTATTGAACTATTTTTCCGTTAAAATATCAAGGGGTTGTGACATGCATTTGTTAAAAAAATAAAAGAAAAACTTTTGCAAATTTAAATAAATTAAAGTATCAAAATATTCTATTATTTAAAATAATTCCAAGCCAGTTGGAATTAAAGTTTATATTAATCTTAGCTATAAAAATAAATATATATATTAGCTTATATAAATAAGAGTAAAATTGATAGAATAAAATCCAAACATTAGTTGTGTCGAATATCGACTGGATCGCGGACGACGCCGCGCTCGCGCGAAACTAACCGAGGAAATGGCGTAGGGTGAAATGAGGATCGTCCCTACGTAGACTAACCAACATCCACACTCTTTCGTTGACGGTCTTTATCTACAGCACATTCGATCGAGTCTAGTCATCTCGTTTCATCTTATTCTCCTATCCTTGACGTCTCGCTTCTACCTGCTCTGGAATTCGACCAATAGCGTCAAGTATGTGTTTGTGCGTCGGCGATGTAACCGTACCCTTCTCTTCTCGTAGCGTACAGTGTACAGTCATTATTTTCTCAACTCCTGGAGAGTAACATAGCACAATCGGGGTCGCTGGCTTTTACAATATACGTGTTATAGTACGTCTACGTCGTGCGTGTACTATCGTCGCGTGTGTATCAATAACAACTCTAATTCTTCCGGTTTTATCAGTACTGTCATATATTACCGCATTCTAAATAGTATGTCAAGACAATATCACTAACAAGACGAATAAATAATCTGTTTAAATTCAGATTTATTATTTTATCCTTTCTGCTACGATTGGTTTCCTAAATATAATCTATACATGTTTATTACGATAAATTCATTAATTGATATATGATATTGTTGGTACCATAAGTGACACATTATTCTAAAATATATTTTTTACCCTGTAAAAAATAAAATTACAGAGAATTAAAAAAAAAAAACTTGAAAGTTTGTTGGAGTGAAAAACATTATGAGGCGGTTACTGCGTGGTGTGTTCCTCGTGACGGCATTTTTTATTGTAATTGTCAGGACCGAAGGCAAACGAAAATTCGACGGCGACTTTGAATTTGCTGAAGAGGTAATTATTATTTTTATAGCTTTATTATTTATAAGGTCAAATTTATAATTATTGAATATCAATAATTTATCAATTGCAGTTTTTTATTATTTTTAATTGAAATCTAAATTACAAATGTAAGTATTATTAGAGAAGTTTAATAATTAACGTCACTTCAGAAATTTCGTAGGTAATTTGTAAATTTACTGATAATTATCATCTCCAGTTATGTTTTTCTTGGTTTTTGAACGCATAAATTTTCCGAATGAAGTAATAAAAGTAACTTCAAAAACTTATTTCTTTTATTGGAATATGTTCGAGTTTCCTTGTTAATTTATTACAAATACTTCTCATAAGTTTGTTGAAAACAATCTTACTAAATCTCTAGAGTGGAAGTTATATACAATAAAAGTATTTGATAAATAAATAAATAACGTTTGAATTTTAAAAAATAATTCTTGAGTTTAAATACGCAAGATCATAAATTATAATTGGATTTGACAAAAAAAAAAGGTATATAATGCGTTAATTATACCGTTGTATAAAACTTTTTTCTATTCAATTACATTCTGCAGTCTTGTGGATGTGAGGTCCCATATAAAATAAACAAAAAATAAAAAACGCAGTAACATGCGTGGACATTCTTGCACATAAAAGAATATTTAAAAAACCTGTTTTCGGCAGTCAAATACGTAGTTTATGTTTTATTAAACAGCTTTTAAACTACCCATCAAACTTTTAAATTATACTTTAATCCTTTTATATATTCTAAAATAATTACTATATTAAAATTTGTAATAAATCGGAAAATATTCCGTGCAAAGTATGAAATATTTTATTTATAATCCGATTTCACTCTGCAGATTAAATTTTTTTTTTTTTTTTTTTTTTTTTTTTTTAATAATTCAATTTCAAATTTTTATATCATTTTAATATTCAGTATTAAATGCTACATTGTTCATATAGGCATAAAAAAGTAAAAGTCGTAACAACTACGAATGAGTTTTATTTTAAAACAAATTCTTTGTTCTCTGTCTATTGTTTTGTATTTTTTATTTAATTTATTTTTAACACTTTCAAGTCCATAAAAAGTATTATTATTGTTTTATTATCTTCAATCGAGAACATTTCAATAGCTGAGTAAATGAAATTAAATATAAATAATCTTCAACACGCCTATTCATGTCATGCATTATATTATGCATATTTACAGTTATAATAACATTGAAGGGCACCCATCAGTTATGTGCACATTATAATAAATTGAATCATCGAGTTTTCTGTTATTAAATATTACAAAAAATCGTCTGGATGAAGATTTGTGTGCTTTTAATCTTATTTACTCACGCACACCTCTTTGAGCACTGACATTGTCGGGTTTCATAGACTGACCTGATTTTAGTGTCTAAAAATTTTAGTCCTAGTTTATATTTAATGCTGTCTAGCTCACTTGACCACTACTATATTTACTGGTTAGTTGCTTTTTTATTGATATTCTTTCAAATGTTCCAATTTCAAGTATATAAAACATAATAACATCTATCAATAACTCAAGTTCAAATTTAAAAATTTTAAACTTTATGATGCTGAATAAAAAATTTTAAAAGCTAGTCATAGTGAGTTTATTTTAAATTATTCCGTGTTTGACCTAAGAGTTTGAATTGTTAAAGATGATGCTCCTTGAACTCGGAATTAATTTTATTCCGTACTAAATACTATAGAGTACAAAAGCGGTTTAATGGAAAGTTGTCTTATCGGAGAATTAAACGACTTCAATTTTTTTTGCTGGAATCAGGAAAGCTGTCTACAAATTAGATCGTTTGAATTCTTAGTCTGATCAGATCGATAGTTAATCAGCTTTTGAAAAATCAACTGTAGTACATTCGCTGAGTCGGGTAAGGTATTGTCAAAATAAGTCGAGTCACGAGAGCAAATAATCTTAATTTGTACCATTTGAATTGCCCGGAAATTACATGTTCTGAAAACCTAAATAATACTTTTGAAAAGAAATACAGAATTTATATAGTATAATATTTTTTTCTAATATGATTTATAAGTCTTTGAAATACAACCGAGGATCAGGAGAACTCAAAAATTCGTTTTATTTAAAAACAAGTATTGAAATGGTTGTATTGTTATATTTACCATAAAACTTTGAAGCTTTGGATTAAAATTTTTTTCAAAATTTAGGGAACTTGCCCAACAATTTAATATATTTTTTTGGGGCATGATTATAATATTTAAATAAAGTAATAAAAATTGTTTGATTTTTTTAGAATATTTTTATTACCTTTAAAAATGTATTTAAATACTAAAAACTTACTTTTCCCATTTTTATTTTTCTTAACTCCATGAAACAAATATCAAAACCTTCTCGTTTGTTAGATTAACATTAGTATCAGTCTCATTTGTCGAGTCTGCGTTCACTTAATTTTTGCCAACTGTATTTAGAGTTATAATTTTACAGTAGGAATAACATTTGAATGATTGGAACTATTAAACAACTTGAAAAAATGTTAAAACTTTCAGAACATATGGGATATTAATGGAACCGTCTGAAAAGTTTTAGTTTAATTAAAATCAGTTAGAACAAAAGAAAGTAAATTACCGCACGACAATTCGATATATTAGTTACCTATAATGAAATTAATTAACGAAACACACTATAATATACTTATTCAAACACTTTAATAGCAACACTGTTAATTGGAATAACTTCGTTTGATTATCCATTCAAAAGCGTTTGTTATTGATTGTTTAGATCTAAATGAATCTAGTTTAACTAATGAGAATTTTTTGAGCATATAATCACCTGAATAATCGATGACCTAACAAGATTGTGTGCAATCTGGTGAATCATAACATAAAGAGTAGAATAATTATAATCACAAATTGAACAGGGGTGAAATTTCATTACTGACGGTATCTGAAACGATCAATATGCGTATTTCCATACCAAATTCTTTGTGCTTGTATCTTCTGTGTTCTGCTTTTGTACACATTGACTAATAACTATCACCTAATTGAAAAAATTTGTTTATATGTATACTTTTTTTTCGTTTAATCATTTGTTTTCTTAATATTTTCTGTAAATCACTTCAGCTCTGACAATAAGAATGCAAAAAGTTGAGCCATTTCTTTTTTATTTAAATATGCTATCTCCACATTTATAAATATTTTTGTACAGTTTGCAATACTGGATTATAACTTAAATCATCGAGCTTATTAAATTAAGTTGGGAATATTTTTTTCCTATTAATATTAAAAAAATTTTTATTTCATTTTGGTGCTTTGTAAAACTTTTTTTCTCCTTTACCTCAAGTTAATTTATAATATAATTTTTTCAATTATTAAAATTCAATTTAAATACTGTATTTTAAAAAATTATCTCAAGAAAATTTAAGCAAACATAAAATGGTAATATTGATACTAAAAATTTTTAAATAATTTTCTGGCTTTAACTGAGTGGATTATTTTCTGTTACAATTTTAAATATTTTCAGAGTGAAAATAATTGTAAAGAACAAGTAAAATTATAATCTTTATTCAAAAATTTATACAATGTATTATGTTGGTTAATGATATCGAATTCTATTAAAGAAACAAAGTAAAAACTTTAACAGAACGTGTTATTTCTACTATATTCGAAGAAGAAAATTAGATCATGAAAAAATTAGAAGGATTAGACCATCAAGTGCAACATAAACATGTTTATGTACTTTTTTTTTATCACCGATACAATTTTATAGCCGACAGTCTACGATTCTGAAATTCTAAAAATTTATCACCGCCGGGAGTGATAGCAGCAAAGAAAATAAGTAAGAAAGTTATGACTACGACTATGACAGTAGTTTTTCTTATACATCTATATATATATATATAGTATAGGCTTGGAAAGTATTTTCCGGAATCCGTCTATAGATGAACAAACAGTGAAAACAAACAAAAAAATCAATAATGGTGACAGTAAAACAGTGAAATTGTAGATGTGATAAATCACAACATCTATATTTGTTATTATCTTTATTTTTTTTAACATTTTTTCTATTCAACTATCTTTACTCAACTTTTGTGCCCTAAAGGATATATATGAGATTAAGGACATTGACGCGTCAGTATTTGAAAGATAAACTGTTATGTCACATAAGTTGGCAGTGAGATGGGTGAAATATTGGCTAGACTATCGGGCGCCAGCTAAGATGCGTCTCGCGTATTTGCTGGTATGCGATTCGTGGAGTTTTATACACAAGAACACAGAAAAGCCAACCAAATTAAAATGATATCGAAAAATTCACTTATACGTTGAGTATTTTGAATGAAACTAAATAAGTGTGAGAGACATGACTTGTAACTTTTCATTTTTACTTTTTTTCTGATTGAAAAAATTTTTTATTGTCAAAAAAAAATACATGCATAATCGCAATCGGTTCGATAGATAGCTTTTTCATGTAAACGATGTACATATATTTTTTACTTTATTCAACGTCAGGAAAATAAATTCTTAAGTATACATTGAACATGAATAATTAGTTTATTTACTTGAAAATGGTTAAAGAAGTTATTATAAACCAAGTTTTGTATCATAGACCAGCATTTGATGTAAGAAAGTCTTAAAATAGTTAGAATTTTACTATCGGCTTTGTAAAGATTATTCAATACATTTCTGCTAAGCGTGCTGTTGTATGTTCGTTTGAATCGGTATATACAATAGACTTCAACTACTGGAGTATTCGGTGGAAAATTCAAATAATGATTTAGAGGGTTTGAATAACACAAACTCATTACCAATTAAATTAATTATCTAGGTGCTGTAACTGGGAATAAATTATCCTAATTGAAGTACTTGAAATATTATAATTCATTGAGTCACACCCTTTATTAAATTGATCGAAATATAATAATAAACAAACAGTTGGTAAATTCGGAAGCATCACTATTATTGAATATATTTTTCGTTTCAATCAGCCATATTCGTATTTCCGTGTTAAGAATCCACAACAAGACAATGGAGTTTCTGCGTTCGGAACAAAAACTATTTTTACTGCAGGCGACACGTTGGTGTCACGGTCCAGCAGCAGTATCCTACAAAAGTTTTCGGAATGTCCTAGATATATATATATATAATACTATTCTGCACTTTCCTAAGAATTTTTTTGATACTTTTTTTTTGAGATGATACTTGGTACAGACTAACAATAGATATTTCTTATATCACGTAACTCCGACGATATATTTTTGATATAAACTATTGTAAAATAAAATCTTTAAAGTTTCCGGCACTTTTGATAGAATCGTAAAAAAACCAAGGTGTTTTCCCTGTGGCTTGGTTCTTCATTACCGGGTAAACCAATGTTATTGTTTTATTATTGTAATCCTAACTGAGAATTTTATTCAGTTTCGATTTTTTAGTCGTTTCAGTATTTTACTTGCATATACGTAAATGATCGATGTACAATGCCAATTTTTTGAATTTCACGCACACGTTTTATCAATCTCATGGGATTTCACCGAGCGTTTAGTTGGAACGGCATTGACGTTTGAGGGAGTAACGTCAATCTGGTTGTAAATAGTAGGTACGGTAAACGTTGTTTTTGCGTGAGCATGTTAAACTCGTTTCATTGCAAATTTTGTGCACCCTCTTATTTGTTGTGGGCTGAATTAACAAAATCTATGTAATCATATCATGCGTTCGTTGTAAAAGCTTCAGTATATATAGGTGAAAACACACAAATGTTAATTTTGATAGCTGATTCTTGACAACTAGAACTTATTGGAAAATATCGCTACTATATTCCGTAAATAGAAAAAAAATTTGATAAATAAAAATTAATAATAAAAAAAAAGTAATCATTTTAAAGCGTTTCTTCTTTCACGCTTTAGGTCTCTAGAAACTTCATTGGTGTTCTTGAAAATTTTGACATTTCTGGAACGTAATACAAAGTTAAGGAATGTTCTGGCACTAAGACAAGGAACATTTCAGAATAATTTAGGGAGTTCTGAATAGTAATGATCGAAGATAAATTTTAACTTCAAAATGAATGAATGTGTGTTTGTTGCAAATTCAAAGTATTAAAATTTAATCCATTTTTTATCGGAACTTTTAATAATGTTAGAGATTTTTTTGTACAAGTTGGAAACTTCCGACTTAAAAGTATTAAATCAATTTAAAGAAAATCTCCGGGGACATTATTATTTCTCTTTCTTCTTTTCTTTAAAGTTATATGGCAGTAGTCACTAGTAACTTCTTAACCTTTATCCGTATATCTTAGATATAACACTATGGAAACTCATTCGTAGACTATTACACCATCCTCAAATGGCTGTGTCCTGTATAACAACTGCTAAAAAAGAAAAGTTAACAAGTTTAAAAGTAAGGCAAGGACCCTCAAGAATCAATATTTTCCGTATTTCTATCTGATGGAATAACTTTCTCGGTAGATTCGGTTAGTGCTAATATGAAATTATTTGTATAATCAGCAGTACTATGCTAAAAATGCAGCGCTAAACTATTTTAAGTTTTTTGGTCGAAATACATGTTTTTTAATTATGTTTGCAGTTTATTAAACAATAAATTTACATTAAAAAGATGTGGTAAAAAAAACTACTGCTTTACGTATTTTATGATTTATTGACTTGTATACGCAGAATTAAATTTAAATGTTTGTTTATTATGATGTTACTTTGTGTACCTGTATACATTATGTATATGATAAAAGCCGTAATTTTCAACGCATTAACCTAATTTTTATGATATAAATCTATCTATATTTTTCCTGGATGTAAATTGGAGTATAATGTGTTTTTTTACTATCCTTCCTATAGAAATATATTCAGTATTTTTTTTTCTTCATTTTTACAGTCTAATTTTATCAAATTTTCTTTTGCTTTTGGTATTATTGAAAAATTATTTTAAATTCAACTTGAAAATTAATTTCCATTTTCTTTTGAACAAAAATTGTATTTTTTTTTAAGAAAAACCCGTTTTTCAGTATTTGGCTGATGTAATATCTCAAAGTGAAATAATTGTTAAAATTTTACACTTTTTTTTCTATAAAACTAAAACTAAATTATTAAAAATGAAGGAGGTTGGCAATAGCCTAATCGGCTCGGTACCTGCATTTCGAAAGAGTGGGACCAGGGTTCGATTCCGGCGCGCACCAATATTTTTCAATGATTATAAACTAAGAATATGTGCGGAGCGGCATGATAGCCGAGCGGACTAAGTCATTATCCCGTTAGTTCATTCGTGCATCATGTCGTGAGGCGAGGGTTCAAGCCCCGACGGTTGTTCGAATAGTTCCAACACCAACCGTCGGAGATCGCTCCGGTAGCCGACTGTACTGGCATGGGTTTTCTCTGTGGTTTCCCCATCGCCACTATTCCAACAACCGATAGAAAGGGGTGAGGAATAGGGTAAATACAGTACAGAAAGCACAAGTCGGTCCACAGCCGCATTAAGAATAGAATTATGTGCGAAATGATATGTTGATTATAAAAAGCGGAGAACATGTTGATAATAAAAAGTGGAGAATATGTTGATTATAAAAAGAGCGGAGAACATGTTGATAATAAAAGAGTTGAAAGATTGTGTTGATAATATAGAGCGAAGCATATATGTTGATAATAAAGAGTTGAAAAAGACTATATGCGGAGAAGCTGAGACAATTAGCCTTGTAAAAACCAGAAAACGGTATACAAGTAAAACTTATAATAATAATAATAACTAAGAATATGTGCGTTTCATTGCCAGCCTCTCTACCGGTCGGGTTTTCTGTGGTTTTCCCATATAGTTATGGAGGTAAAATGTCATTATAGAAGTACCTCCATACTATTTAAGACCGTAATGCAAATGCAGGTATACTGATTATAACGCGTAAGTCGGCCACAGTCGCAGCACATGTGTGTCGGGCATGAAAGAAAAAATCCCGACATGCAGGGGGGTGGAGACGCAAAAGTGGTTGAGAGTTATAATGACGGGGTTGAGAGACTATATTGCGGAGAAAAAAGTGGAGAGACAATAATTCCCCACCCTCCCTTGTGAAACACTCTACAGTGATACAAGTAAAACCATCCTCAATTATAACCTCAATTTATTAAAAATGATTAAAAGGTATCTTTTAACTTCAACAAACCTTTGTATTGACACTCAGAAAGTCCATGATTTAAATGAGCTTTATTTTCTCATTCAAAAATTGCGTTACAAATAACAAAACCTGACAATAATATCCGTAGGTTTTTTATGTCTATTACACAGAAAGAAAATTGAAGGAGTTTTTACTATTTTACTATTGTAATTTTTACTAAATAAAATAGTAACGTTGGACTATACTTCTCATTTAGTAATTTTTACGATTTATTATTGTAAATTTTATCCAACAAATAAGACTAGCAAGAATCTTAAAAAGTCGAATACTATAGAGCAAATTATACAATATGTGTTTGTGAACTTTACAATTCAACTATTGTAAAAATTCAAAGTTGGTTTTTTTAAAAGAAATATTAGGGAGGGAGAGATAGAAGGTTGGACTAATTGGTACCTATACAGTAATCGAAAAAAGAAACCAACATTTTCGTGCTATCTGGGAATCGAACCCAGAACTATGTGTTGGCAGCCAGAGACTCTCCCTCTACGCTATCCGAGGTAAACTAAGACCATTTACATAAACTCGGAGTTTAGCACTGTGCACGGCCATCACTCACACTAATTGAGAAACATTCCAATTCAACTATTGTAAAATTTGCTATAGTTCTATTGGAAAGATACAGAGGCAGCACTGGAAATTTTCATCTCTTACTTTTTACAATAGTAATATCGTATTTTTTCATGAATAAATAGTATTTTTTCTTCTAAAATATTTGACAATCAATAGTAATAAAAGTATAGTCCAGCTTTACAATAGTTGTATCGTAAATTTTCCCAGAAATTTTTTCCCGTGTACTTATTCTCTATTTAATGTAGGCTTCAAAGTATACTGATATTCTATTTGAATGAAATATTCTTGCACTTTTATGTCTACTTGAAAAAAATAAATATACGTACACACTGAATCTAACAAAACCTCTCAAAAGAATCGTTGATTGGAATCAGAAAAGAAAAGAATATATTTGTGTTTCAACTACACTATATACAGTTGTTTTGTGAAATAAACTCTTCCTAGATAAATCTATTGAATAGATGATAGCAAATTTAATGAGAAGTAGAGAACGTGGAAGACATTGAAGGAAACAGTTAACAATTGGGTTTTTATCCAGTAGCGTTCATGCCAAAAAAAGTAGTTCCATAAAAATGTTCTTTCGTTACTGGTAGTTCTATTGATTTTTATTCGTCCCCGAGATATATGTGTCTGTAAAACCTATAAAAACTTTTGACTAAAATTTTCACACACGTCTCTTTAAATATTGCATTTAACTATGCTGTTATTTAAGTTTTAACAAGGGATTTTCACATTCAGAAAATTATAAAAGGTGCATTATAAATAAGATAGCATATTGAAGATTCGTAAAATTAAAAAAAATTTTTAATGATATCGCAATATGCTGTTTACTCATGGGACGATTAAATTTTTTTTTTTAAATATGATGGAATTTTTAAAATCAGTTTTACATTTTTAAACAGTAAAATTTATCAACTTTAACTAAAGAGAAAATTTGTTGATGAATATTAATCTAAATTTGCATACTAATTTTTTTATTGTTTTGAACAATTTTTTTTTTTTCAGTTCAGACTGTATTTACATATCAAATCTGATACAGATAGCCTTTGGCTTTAAATATAACATTTCTACAATTAATGATGAGTTTCAAACAGAAAAAAATGAATGTATGCATAATAAATTATTCAACAGTAGCAACCTTCTAGCCTGTCATCGTTAAATATTTTATTTTAATTAAATAGTCAGATGAAAAGTTGATCATTCAATTGATATTGCATAGAACTTTTTATTGATTTTTCTATTTTGATATTACTATTTAACACTTTTGTTTTAATAGTATAAATATTTAGTTTGACTTTAATTAATTACAATATAAATTTCCGAGATAAAAAAAGGAAAAAAAGCTTAAAAATAAAAGGAAATAAAAAAATAAAAGAGTTAAAAATAAAACAACTGTACACAAACAAAAAACGTGTATAGAGCAACGAGGAAAAAACAATAGAAAGTAGAGGGAGTTAAATTGCATCAATTAATAGTACAAAATTTTTTTATGGTCGCACTAACGATTTTAAAAAAATTTGTAAATGTATTTTGATTTTTTTAATTATTATGTATTATAGTTTTTCGTATAAATTGCTATAATAAATGGTAATGACATAAGTTGTGCGAGTGAGTGCAGAAGGTAAACCATGCGCATAAATAAATTGGGAAAATAAATTTAAATAAAATAAATAACTTAAAAAATGTGTTTGGATGTATAAAAGTGGAAAAATGCATGATCATCATTCCTCTTATTGTAACCAGGCGTGTGTTAACTGAACCATAAAGTGAGATAGAACAAAAAGCCTAGAATGAGTATGACTGTAGACGTTATATAATAGAAAAAAACAAGAGGTAAAAACTACTGTCAGGATTGAAACAAATAGGAACATATCTCTCATCTCGTTATTCAGTGAATATGAACGAGACGATTTTTTTTTTTTTTCATTTTTTCTATTTGCATATTATTTGGTATACAACACTGTGCAAGTGCATTATTTCATAAAAATAAGGTTATAGTTATAATATTTTAAATAAATTGTTTTATTCATGATGTTTGGTAGAAATTTCTCAAAAATATTTGTTACATTTCAAGTTTTCACTTGTCGAGTTTTAAGTTTGAACTTTTCTTCTGATGGTAAACTAAAAAAAAAAGACACTTTATAGTAGCTTGAAGTCACTAACGAATTTTTTTTTAGTCGTTTTGATTTTTGATTTAAAAATATATGTTTTATTCACACGTTAAATCTTATTGAATGAAAGAAATAGGTTGTGGATATATTTTATTAGAATATTAAAATATTCAATCGTGAAGATAGTAGATGAGAATGAAGATGAAAAGAAAAACTGAACGGTTATATACAGAGACTATAAACCTCAAGGATAATCCATGTACTTTATTTCGTTCTCTTTTTCACCATAACTCATACTACCTCATGAAAAGCAAGAAGAAAAAGGGGTGACCTGAGCGAAGCCTTTTTAAACATACGAGGTGAATGACTTTTGCATATAGCAATGTTAAATCAGAAGAGTCTCAACGAAAGCTTCTTTAGGTTTCTAGTTAGGTAATATAATTTATGCATAGCCTTTCAATTTTACTCTTTTATTTGGGTTGTACTTCACTATGTATAATATAACATATATCCACAAATATATATTTTTTTCAGGAAATTATGTAAAGTACTTACCATTATATAGTCCATTTGATACATGTCTATTTAAAGTTATCTCACCTTTTGGTTTATTTTCGTAGTGAATCAATGGTACTATATATTGTACCAAAGTTCAAATTTTAAATCGAATTCGTGCTAGTATTTCGTGTCATTTCCGTGCCCACTAGCTTCATCAACTTGAATACTCGATTATTCGAATACCGCATGAATGTCTGTAATCTGGTTCCAGTCGTTTGCGTACTTTAAGTTATTCGAGTATTTCAATTTCATCCAGTTCTCGTGCGAAATTATTAATGTCATATTTATAGTAGATTTGTGATCCATTAAATAAACTATAATGGACAACAGTATATAAAGTAAAATTTTTTTGATGTCTTATTCTTATTATATTAGTTGTCGTATTGTTTGTTAATTATAAATACATTAAACATATATTTTAGTTTATAATTTTAAATTATGACGAAATTTTTTAACATTGCATTGCATAATTTGACACTAGAAGAATTCGTATAATTTTTTAATACGATTAGATGAACATTGTAACCCAGATTGTAATTTGATCCAAAAGCTGTCAGAATGACGTTTGTTTTAAACATAAACCCCTGAATAAGCAACTAAGTTAATATGAAAATGATAAAAATTTCGTTGCAGTTGATATGAGAACTTTAATGTTCCCCAGCGAGAAATGTGATGAAACATAATTTCGAACTTTGAGTATGGCTTTTGGTTTGGGCAGTCAATTTCATCTCTGTCTAGAATCGTATTGTAGTTTCTCTCATCACTCAATTTAATGTTTAACAAAACCTGGCATTTCTCAATATAAAATATATTAAACATATGGGACCTGTTTTAAAATTTTTTATATTTAAATGCAGCATGCAAAAAAAACAAACTATCATAGTTCGTTACAGAAACACGAATGCTTCAAATGCAAAATAGTTGAATTGCTTGTCTTTTTATAAAAACACTAGCGGTTCTCGCCCGCTTCGCTGGGCCAATTGAAAAGGAAATAAATTAAATTTTAAGTTTCATTTTTATTTATTTTTTTTCATATTTTCTATATCTCAAATTTCTTTTCTATATCTCATGTGTTTAGAAAATGCAATGCTTTTACTCTGTTACATTTTCGCGATCCCGTAATAAGAACGATTCATCGGTTATGTGATCAGCAAAAATAAAATGTATGTAAAATTCTTAGTCCGTTAACTGAATAGCTATATGTAATGTTAAATTTGGGAAACGTTACAATGACTTTTTTGCCGCTGCCAAAGAGACGATTGTTGTAAGAAAATATCACAATTAAGTAAGAAAAATATTTAAATCCGTTGACCTTGGAGGCCATCCCGGTATTTGTCTGTTTCTTTTGAGATCCTATCAAATTTTATATTTGTAGGAACTGTATTTGAAGAATATGAATTTTTTGACAATTATCACTCCCGCACTCCTATGTGGGGGAGGAACTTCGCAAGATCCTATTCGAGATGATTTCTACATTATAAATAAAAGATTCCATCAAAACTTCGAGTGTATAAAAACTATCGATTGGAAATGAGAAATTTTCATTGTTAACGCCCCCACGATCCCTTTTGGGGTTAGAATTCGAGAAAATCCATTTTCAGCTGAATTTGACATCGTACACGAAGATTCCTACCAAATTTAGAATCTGCAGCAGTTACAGTTTGGAAATTAAAATTTTAGATTTTAATACCCACCCCTGCAATCCTTATCCGAAGTAGAATTTTTTGGAATCCGTTTTGAGATGATCTCATGACAAATAAAAGATTCCTACCTAATTTCGAGTTTGTAGAAGTTACAGTTTGAAAATGGAAATTTGAAATTCTAACACCCAGCCCCGCAATCCCTATCGGAAGTAGAATTTATTGAAATCCGTTTTAAGATAATCTCTACATGACAAATAAAAGATTCCTACCAAATTTACAGCTTTTAGAAGCTATATTTTGGGAATTAAGATTTTTTTTCGTCAACACCCATCCTCGCAACCCTCATTGGGGGTGATTCATCGTAAAATCCGCTCATAGATTATTTCTACACCACATGTAGAAGATTTTTACCAAATTTGGAGTCTATAAGAGCTATATTTTACAAACGGGAAATTTTCATTATCAACGCCCCCGCAATCCTTTAACTGAACTAAACATCATACACGAAGATTCTCACCGAATTTGGAGTCTGTAGAAGTGACAGTTTGAAAATGAAAATTTTAGATTTTAACACCCACCTCCGCAATTCCTATCGGAAGTAGACTTTATTCAAATCCATTTTGAGGTGATCTCTATATAAGAGATAAAAAATTTCTACCAAATTTAGAGTTTTTAGAAGTTATATTTTGGAAATTAAGATTTTTTATTGTTAACACTCACCCCCACTATCATTATTGGAGTTGATTCGTTGTAAAATCCATTATTAGATCATTTTTATATCACATATAGAAGACCTCTACTAAATTTGGAGTTTATAGGGGCTATAGCTTAGAAATTAAAAATTTTAATTGTTAACACCCACCCCCGCAAACTCCTGTGAGGTATCTTAAAATTCGTTCGTATATTATTTCTACATCTCTTAGCGAAAATTCCTTCAAAATTTGGAGTCTGTAGGAGCTATAGCTTGAAAATTAAAAATTTTCATTGTTAGTATCCACCCCCGCAACCCTCTCTGGGGTGAGATATCGTAATATTTGCTTATAGATTATTTTTCTACATCTCTTACAGAAGATTCCTTCCAAATTTGGAGTCGATAGGAGCTATAGTTTAAAAACGGGAATTTTTCATTGTTAATGCCCTCGCACCCCCCTTGTGGGTGGAATTTCGTAAAATCCGTTCTTAGCTGACCTCTACCCAGCGAAAGGAATATTCCTACCAAATTTCGAGTCTCTAGGTCTTATAGCTCCAGAGATATCGTGATGAGTGACTATATCTGTAGAAAGTCTCCTATATAAATATAAGAAGAAGATGATTTCATTTTGGTATTTCAACTTTATAGTTAATCTATATTTCAATCTATAACTCTAGTAAATACATTCGTTTCCTTAATTTTAACTCATTGCATACAGCAGATACTTATCAAATTTGGAGCTTATAGGAGCTACAACACAGAAATTTGAAATTTTCATTGTTAAGACCCACCCCCGCCACCCCCTGTGGGGTAGGATATCGTAAAATTCCTTCATTAATTATTTTTACATCACTTACAAAAAGTTCATACAAAATTAAGAGTCTGTAGGAGCTATAGCTTGGAAATTTTTAATTTTCATTGTTAACGCCCACCCCTGCAATCCATATTGGGAGTAGATTGTCATAAAATCCGCTCGTAGATCATTTCTACATCACATATAGGAGATTCCTACTAAAATTGGAGTCGATAGGATCTATAGTTTAAAAATGGGAATTTTTCATTGTTAACGCCCCCGCAACCCCCCTTGTAGGTGGAATTTCGTAAAATCAGTTCTTAGCTGACCTCTACTCGGCGAAAGGAATATTCCTACAAAATTTCAAGTCTCTACGCCTTATGGTTCCAGAGATATCGTGATGAGTCAATATTTAGGTGGAATTCTCTTATATATATATATATATATATATATATATATATATAGATTAAAATAAAATATATAATCAACGTGAATATATTAATTATACTAACTTTTATAAGTTGGAGGCCCTCTTATTCATTCAACTAACGAATACTAAACGTATCATAACCAATAAATACTAAACAAAACACAATCGATTAAATGACAGACAGATTCTTTTTTGTTTTTAAACAAAAGATAGCGTAAATAAATGACATCTTTACATAACCTATGAAAGATGAATAATTTTTAAACAAAAAATAGTAGCGTAAATAAATGCCATATTTACATAACCTAGAAATGAATTAACAAAACGGTTGCTATAGACAATAATTCATGTCACAACCTTGTGGATGCGTGGGTGGATGTGTGGAGTGCGTGTGTGGATGCGTGGGAGGGTGTGTGGAAACGCGTGTATAAGCATTGAAGTGACATTAGACATTTTGCCGGTCTTTATGCGCTCGAATATAAAGAAGAAGTGATGTTCATTTGTTTTAGTAGCAGAAACAAATGACTATCCACATAAATTTGAAAAAAAAAATGGTAAAGGGTTGATGGAAATCAAAAAATGAATAGCCTAAAATCTTCTACAATTAATTTCGCATCGAATAGTCATGGTCTCATGCCGATCAGTCCAGTAGTTTTCAAGTTTATCGGTAACAAAAAAAAAAAAGTTGCTTATATGTATATAGATTTCATCAAAAACGTGTTCATTCAATCAAATTCATCGAAACGATACCCAAAAGTTTTTCTATTCACCCTTTGTGGAAATAAAAAAAAAAGTATTGATTATTTAGATTTTGAAGAATCGAGATTTTTACACTTTTCAGCAATTTCGGGTTTTAGGAAGTACTTTAAACTTTAACTATTTTGAACATATCCTATGAGGCTATGTGTGTGCGTTTTTAAATATTGGACGACTTTCAAACGAAAAAACTACTTTATGGTCAATTGGCTCACGAATCGTTGATGCAAGTTTTGAAAAAATAACTTTATTACTTTATTTTCAATATTTTTACTAATTACTGGTTCCAATTACTTTAGAAAATAATTCAGTTTTATATTTTTATTAAATTCTTCAATTGCTGTGAAAATTATCCAATTAGTCAGTTAGTTAACTGCTTGATCTAAAAATGTTTATTCGATTTCGGTATTTGAAAGTTTATTGCATACTTACACGGAAAAAAAAATTTCGTTCTGGTAACGTAACTGTAGAGTTATCACAACTATACACGGTTTACTATTTGTTGTAGAGTTACAGTAACATAATGTTATTTAGTTCTGATAACTCAATGTTGTTGAGCTCTCAGAGCTCTACGGGATTGTTCTCAGAGCCAAACGGTATAGTTGGGAGCGCTCTACGTTGCGCAGTAGTGGAGTGCGCTGACATATTTCATAACCTTCTAAAATGACAAACAGAATTATTTTGTTACTAATCCATATTATTAAAAATATATGAGGACAATTAAGTTCCCAATTCATTTATTTAAGGAAATAGATTTTTTTTTTGTCAAATTGAATTTCGTTAGAACAGTTTTGTATTTATGGTTTTTCAAGGTTCATTTGCAGTGACTGTTAATTTAATTTATTAGTTGAATATATTGTGATAAGTGATAAGTTATCAGAATACATTAAAAAGACCCCATTTAACACAAAATAAAATTTGTTTTCGTTTATTTATCTATTCTCGTGCATATACGGTAGTGATTTTATGTCCAATATTTATTGATATAATTAAGAAAATAAGATAATTTTGTGACAACCATATTTTTATTTTACAAATAATTTTTATTTGTAATATAAGTTCTATTATTATTTTATTTCTATTATAATACTATTCTTATTTGTCATATACAATTATTGTTGGCAATATAAATTCATTCTGTTGCATGTATTTATTAAATTTTCAATTCTAAATCGTAAAAAAAAATTATTAAGCAGACTTCCAAAAATTTGTTATAGTCTCAGAACGATCCTGTAGAGTTGTGAGAGGTAAATAACGTTTAGCTCTCAGAGCTCAACGATGTAGAGTTGCAGGAGCTAAACGGTATTGTTACTATAAGAATACGTTAACCTACTGGAACTTTTTACAACTAACTAACTACTATAGAGTTCCTATAGCAAAATTTTTTTCTCCGTGTACAAGTCCTTGAATATTTCGTCGCTATCTGTAATAATTATTGGGCTAAAATTATTAACTTTGATCAATTATTACATTTTTTACAACCGTTATTTTTTAGTTGTAAGTTTTTTAACTTTAATAATAAGAAAATACTATAAATTAGACAATACTATTGGCAGGGTGCGAAGTATATGGTGGGGAGGGCTAGAGCTGATTACCACTTTTACGTGTAAATCTATTAGCATAATTTAACGCTAATGGCGGCCACTGGAACTAAACTACTCCATTTGATTTAACATAGAAAAAGCATGAAAAATGAGGGCAGCACCATCGTGCACCTAGCCAATACTATAACTAACATAGCATGCTTGTAATTGCAAGTAAAAGTAAATGTAAAAAAAAAATACAAATAATAAATCGAAAAAATGATCTGAGGTAGCTTTTTTCTATAGATGAAACAAAAAAAAAGAAATGGTGAACGTTTTCACGTACAGATATTAAATTCCAAGTTTAGCTGACTCGAAGCAGGTGGTCTAACAATTGTTCTCGGTTTCGCAATCGCTTTTTTATTCGAATAAAACGACTGCTGTGTGTTGTTTCATGTTCACTTTCTCATATATTTCTAAGTCTTCTATACACATAAACACTACATTGTCATAAACTAAAGTAAGTCTTGTCGTTATACACTCGACTTTCATCATTTTTTTTGTAGAACAAATTACTTATTCGATTCACGCATGAAGGGTGCGCGGTTTGTGGCCAAAAAGGACTTCATAAAATTTTATGTTATAAAATCTGAGTTGAGAGTTTTTGATTGGTCACAGTCCCTACACATAAAATTATTCTATGAACCGAAATTAAAATGGTCTTGATATAAATTCCATTACTCATCAGATTTTTATTTTTTCACCTGACCATACAAGTTGTCAGCAAGTTCTTGTCCGTTCAAATTTATTTCACTGAAACTTATCTATAATGTTTTTTTTTCATTTTAGTAAGCTCAAAAATATTTTTGAAAAATCAAACGGTATGCTAATGCTTAGCTTAATGCCTTCATGAAATATCGCTTTTCACCATTTATTTATTAGTGTGAAAAATTTTATTCTCTCCCACTAGTGACAATGAGAACTATCCACGAATGTAGGCTGTGAATGCGAACTGCGGCGAGTGGTACCAACCCATATCCAAGTATACTACTTGTTTCCAATTCATTTTATTCTTAAACCTACGCAAATTTTATGATATTACTATTTTTAGATCAATGCCGATACAAACTGCTTTAAAGTTTAAAAAATTCAAAATTCTACTAAATTGATCATTTTTATTTGTAAAGAGTATTATTTTGAATGATACTACTTTTTTCGAACAAAAATATCAAGCCAAAATTTAATAAACATCTACAGTGCTGTTCCGCATCTATGTGAATGATTTATCTGCATTGTGAATGACATTTATGAAGTCACAGACGGTATTTTTCAGTAAGATTTATTTTGTTCCAAGTTTTTGTTTTCTCTCTGTATCATCTTATTTATTTAAGAATCCTTTGAGGAATAGCGACACTCTGTTCTCTTAATTTTCGCTTACCTATAGGCAATGACAGTATGTAGTGCCTTCTTTTGTTCTTGTATATGTTATTGTCTATTATAAATGCACTTGTTGTATATCGTATACACATATATACACGTATTCAACACGACAGGAATACAACTGCGCACTAGTTTCCATATGAGGCCGCGCCTGTTTACTCTCCTCTTAACACACAGTAGGTGGATGTAGATGTATACCTATCAAACAAATGCAGTCACTTCGATTCCTTTTGATGCATGTAGTAAAATAGAAATAATTAGTGACGCAAAACAATTTAAAATAAATAATTATCATCCAGTTTCACATTTCTTACCTCAATAATTGGAAACTCAATTTCTGGTAGAAAAGATTTTGTAAATTTTATTGTATCCGAATTTGAATTGTAAAAATTATTTTAAAATATTTCATATAATGTTTTGGAAATCATTTTTACATCTAAATTTTTTTACTGTATAATAACACTGGAATAACAATTTCTAAATTGTTTTCGCTATTACGAAAATTTATGGTTCAAAAAAATTGACAGATCAATTTGATTACTCGGTTCAGTACTAATTTATTGAAGGGAACGTCCATAAAGTACTCTTATGACTTATAAAGGAAGAAATAAAATATTCACGTGTAACATGGAATAAGAAATAATGATAATAACTCAAGTTACTATGTTATTAAAACTGGTCGTCTAAACTGCTGGGCTCGATAGGTCGCTAGAATTTACGTTGACCTCTGTAAAAATTTTAACAATCGATTCAAGTTGAGCGCAATGCACCTATTAATTTTATTTTTATTTTATTGCAAAGTTTAAAAAAACATATCCTAGTATATTATAAATTTGAGAAAATGGAAAATGGAAGAAATTTTAATTTTCATTAATTGGCTGTTACTTGTTCGCGTAGTGGATCATTGTGTATTCAAATATTTATTTATGTAAAACTTAAGAGCACATAAAGTGTATTATAAGTTAATCTCGCAAAGAGCCATACTTGTCATCCTATTTATATCTTAATACCCTTCGTACGTCAGTTTCAGTGATAGTATTTCTTATTCACAGACATTCATAACGTGTAAATATATATATATTTTGTGAGGTGCTTCTAAGTTGCAAGTTAGATCAGGTTATTATGAATTTAGATAGTGGAGAAACATGAAAACTTGTCTCAAAAGACCGACCTCACGTAGACCATTTTCACTTGGTCCCCGCTTCAATTATGTAACGCTACTTGCATTTGCTTTTGCGTTCATGCTATAAAGGATAGCTCTTGATTATAATAGAGAATTCCAACTATTATTTAGTTGCTTTAAATTCTAGAAATCTCATTTGAATAGATTATTTACTTGTTTATATTTTTAGTTATTCCGCCAGGATAAATATTTTTATTAAAACGTTCAACAAAGTATTAAATATCACGAGACATTTTTTATAAAATATTTTATTTTTTTTTACCATTATTGGAATAAACGACAAATGAGTCCCTGGGGCAATGTGAGCTCTTTACAGTTTTTCATCAAATATTAGTTTATGGAGCGAAATTTTTTTCTGAGATGTACCCGCCTATCTTATTTCTTCAATAACAACATAGGAGGAATATTGAAAAAAATTATTTAAAATAAATATCTAAAATTTCATAATAATATTATTTAGATATTAATATGAGTTTCATAATTTTGTTATGATTTCATTTTTCAAAAAAAAAAATCGTCAAATTTTGTGGGTTAGATCTTAGAACGTGGCTATTGATATGTATTTTGAGAATTTGTAAATCAAAGATTAAATTTACTCAGAAGTTGACTTTAATATTTTAATTTTTTATATAATTTTATTTTGAAGTAATTGCACTTAGATAAATTTATTTTTTTATGAAACATTTTCTACTGTACATCATTTGAACATTCGTACAAAATATTTAAAGTAGTGGAATATTGATGTTGAAATTTTTAGAGTTTCAAAGTTATTCGAAAAAGATATAAACAAATTTTAAGTTTTCATAAAGTATTTCACAAATGAATCGTATGAGAAACAAGAAAAATTTTTTAAGCTAAAAAAAAAATTTTCAATCAATTTGTTGTAAATTGTAAAATAAAATTTATACACGTACAGAAAAAATTAATTGCAAATTCAAACACAGTGTTATTCAAATTTTTTTAATAAGCAAATTCTTCAATTGTTTCTATTAATTATAAAAGAATTACTATCAACAATTGATGCTATACATCAGATAAAGCTTAATTAATTATTTTCAATTTTTAATTAAAATTGATTTAAGAAATTTAATGTGTACGCTGTTTGTCACGGAAGTATAATTAGATTCATATTTACAAAAGGTCCATTGAACAGAACAAATGATACCTACATCATATGAATTCTGAACTACGTTAACATTTTCATATTTGTGGGTTTTCAGATACAACGTTGTTTTTTTTACTTTTATTTATTTAAAATTAAAACAGTAGGAAATCCGGGAAGATTCAGAAAATAAAGGATTTTATCCTAGTTTCGAAACTTTCAAACTGCTAATTATTTTTGTTCTTAATAAACTTAAACTTTAGTAAATATTTAATTAATTACATCCTTTATTTTTATTTTTGGAGTTAATAAACATCTTCAGATTTCTCGTCAATATATACTACCCTTTCAAAATTTTCTGACTATACTTGCGCGCTTTAATTATAATCTTTTCGCTTACTTTTTAATGCTTCACTTAATTTCGATCAAAAGTAGTCGAATACGCAAGATTAAGTTAATATATTTTTTTTTTATTTTTACAAATTAAAAATATATAATGGTGGGTCAAGCACATCATAGAAATTGGTTTAGGCCCTAATGACCTACATGACAATTTATTTTCATAAATACGACATATTTGTGACATTATTATTCGCGCTAACATTCGTTTCTACAAGTGAAAAAAAACATTAACTTGATTCAAGAGAAAAATTCTTAAATCAAGAAAATCACTTTGAAGAATTTTATTATCTTGATTTAAGTAAAAAAATTCTTCAACTGAGAAATTTTTCTTTGTTTGAATAAATTTTACTTGATTCAAGAATTTTTTTCTTGAATCAAGATAGTTTTTTTTTTTTTTTGGTACATGTATATTATGTATGCGATTTATATATGACATATCATTTTCACACTCAAAATCATGTTAATCTTATAAATTGAATTTCATGAATTTTAGGTAGATTTCATAAAATCTATCTATTGCATTGGCCCTTGTGTCAAAATTCACACAGAATTTCGTTACTATATTAATTATTTAGTTGAGTAAGGTTTAAAAATGACATTGGTTTGCAAGTTTATATATATATATATATATATATATATATATATATATATATATATATATATATATACACACATACTACATATATATATATATATATATATATATATATATATATATATATATATATATATATATATATTTATTTATGTAATATAACTTGTGGACACGATAACTCCCACAATTCTTCATGAATCTTCATGAAACTTAGTAGACTTATTCTATAGACAATTAGCTTGGATGAGTTTAAAAATGAGCTGAATCCATTAAATAGTTTAGAAATGGCAGTCGTTGAAATTTTTGAAAATCTAAAAAATCACATGTTTGGTGACTTTACGAAGGAATAACTTTTCATTGAGAAATGATAGGTCGTTTTTCTGCATTTCGTTTCAAAACTTATGAAATTCTCTTTAATTTAACCTACAATAAATTTACTTTTCATCAATTACACCAAAAATTTAAGAAGCTGAATGTCATCTGAATCAGTTTCAGACAAGCACACAACACAACGCGTCTTATGTACATGATAACTCCCACAATTCTTAATGAATCTTTATGAAACTTGGTAGACTTATTCTCTAGACAATTAGCTTGGATGAGTTCAAAAGTGAGCTGAATCTGTCAAATAGTTTAGAAATAGCAGCCATTTGAAATTTTCGAAATTCTAAAAAATTACTGTATTTTAAAATTTGGCAGTCGATTTACTTTTCTCATAAACTTGAGGAATAACAATTATTTATAATATTGTTATTAAAATAATGGATTACATGAAATCTACCTTCCATCTTAGCTGGTGGTAAATGGCCTTTTTTTTTGTAAATCAAATACTGATACTGTAGCTATAAATTATAATTAGAATCGTAACTTATGAAAGGACTATATAAATTCTTAATAAAAAAAAAGAGACGTAATATGAGCTGGCAATAAGTGTGTTAACACATAAACGATTCTGTCTTATTTTCAACTTTTTAACCCAGAAGTATATTATTGTTATTACTTTTGAGAAATCATAGACGGTCACAGTAATCCTGGAAAAATTCCCAGTTTTTTTTTTTCGTTTTAAATAATATTTGAAACTCACAAAATTGTAAAACTACTATTATCAACAAACTTTTTTTGTTTACTTTAATATTAACTTTTTAGTAAACTTTTTCGGATGTTCACTTGAAAGTTGCTTTATATCAACGTGAATTATTTTTAATGCTGTAGGAAGTGTTTTTACACCCAAAATTAAGTAAAACTTGAGTTGGGTACTCCAACTATGGTGCATAAAAAAATTTTTATTTATATAAAAAGCGTAGAAAATTTTTCAATGTAAAACTTTGGACACAAAAAGACTCTTACCTCGTGTTACCTTTGCTCTTTTCTGTTACTTTCGATTTATTGTAAGCAAACATGACAGTACCCCGTTGTTATCAAAAATGTGATATGTATATACAAGTATAGTAACATAGAATATCAAGTTGTCACTTTTTAACTTTTTAGACATTTAACTTCTTATCCGTATAAATCGAAAAGAAAACAAAATAAAATTTTATAGAATATTCAAGAGAAGCAATACTTCCTTGCTTTTTTATGTCAAACTTAAGGGGTCAATATTTCTTCGATACTTGACGTATTACCGATAACCACAGCTTGTCAATAATGATTGGTAAGACTCGACACGCCTCATTTCATCCTGCCTGCACTCAAAACTTTATTAATTGATTAAATTTTTTTCTGGCTTGATTTTTAAACACATCAAACATCGTGCAAATGTCTATCATTTATTTTTAATTACCTCTTGATAACTTCAAAAAAAAATATTTTATCAATCATATTGATCGTTGATATCTTGTCATACAATGAAATGAAAACAATAATAATTCATACATAATTGTTCGATTTTATCTTGATTATTCTCTAAAACTCGCTCTCTACTAATCATTTTAATCCCTTTAACAATAATAAGGCTCATAACTGTATAATACAGTTATTGTTTATTGAATGATTTAAAAGTTTTCATAAGTTTTACATCATACGAAGTGTAATTTAAGTCGATTTACTTAGGTAATAAGTTTCGAACTTCGAATCCACAGTTAATAGATGCTACAATCTAATAGCATTATAATGTCATAGCTATATGTTACAACTCGTGTTTTTAAGCTTAATTTAACTCAAGTTTCTCTCTAATTTAACGAAAATTTTTTTCTGTAATATAAATTAAATTAAAGGATAAATATTATTTATTTGTTTTATCAAAAGTCATGTTTTATTAAACTTATGTCAATCAGAAACTATTTTATAAGAACATTCTCAAGTCATTTCTGTGTTTAGAATTTTAAATGTCAGAATATTTAGGTCCCTTTGCTCAAGCTCTAATATTTTTGGTCTATTCATTAATACATAATTATTATTCACTAGTACATATTTGATACACCAAAACATTTTAAAACAAAATAAATAAAATTTAATACTTTAATTTAGTTTAATTCGAGTATATTAACCAAAAATTTTTCAATTTGAAACAACTACCGAGCGTCCGTAAAAATTAATTTCATTGGAGGGTAAAATTCGCATATTTTTGATAAATTCTTGTTAATTAAAAATAAATTTTTGTTGATGGACATCCATTTTAAATATTTGTAAAATTAATATAGATCAAATCAACGCTTATTAACATGGAAAAGAGAATGATTAAATAATCACAGTTTATAGTGCGAAATTTTAATAATGAAGTGCCCCTAGCAAGAAAATGAGAAACTTACTTTCAAAGTAGAATTTTCACAATCGCTGAAAGAATTAAATTTTGAAACTGTAAAAATCAATAACTGACAATTTTGTTTTTATTTACGAAAATTTTATTCGAAACTGTAATTTTTCCAATTTTAAATGTACTTCTTACAAAGTTGGTAAAAATTTTATTTAGAGACTGAAATTTTTCAATTTTTTCCGCTAAAGATAGCCAACTATTAAAATTTATACTATAAACTCTAAAAATTCAATTGTTTTTTTTTTTTTTTTCGTCAATGACTTTACAAAACAACATTTTATTAAATTTTTATTTCAATATTTATTTTAATTCCAACATTATCGAATATACTTGAGAGTTTGAACGCGTGGCTCAAGAACAAAGTAAAGGATTTAATTGCTTTTGATCTAATAAGCTTATGAAATGATAATTTCATCTATTATACCATTAGAATCATGTGGAGTTTTGTAATTTTCTTTATAATTAAAGATGCAATAAATTATAGATATAACATTATAACCTTATGCAATTCCCGGTACATTTATAGTAAGCATAATTACATTTAGGGCACAGTTGGAGCATATGAATATAGGTATGTTGGTGGTATGAGTTGTACAGACATCCGCTCATGAAATAGTATACGTAGCCGCGTATATGTTACTACATACACATATAATCCGTTTTACTAGGTGCAAGCCCATACAATAAAATCCTGTACACACTATATCACCATTTGCACTTGTGTGTAACGTACAGTAATCGTTTTTACACTGCACATACATGGATACACTCAGTATTTAAACATTCATCCGATATTGCACACTGCAGTTGTGTTTCCTGGTGTACAAGAACTGAAAAGCCCAAGAGTCCATACCAGAGAATACAACAAACACAAATATTTCCTGCTCTGAACCCTACCATTTGTCTTTTACTCGTTTCCTCTCAGTTATCCTCACTCATTCATTTGAATCTAAACTTGATTTTAACGCTGCTGCAAATTTTAACTTTTTCTCGGTTTCACTATTAATTTAAGTTAATGAGAAATATTGCACGAAAAAATACATGAGAAACTACGCTCGGGTTGAAAAAAAGTAAATTAAATATACGTATACAAACCACCTGGAATAAGAAAAATAGCATTAAATAGATAAATTTAACAAGATTTTTCATTCTATGAGAAGATAAATTATTTACGTTTTGTGCTGGTTAATTGTAAGTTAAACGGGTATTTATTTACTTTTTTGAAATTTTATATTTAAGAGTTTTATTTTTTCAATTATAAAAAATACAAAGAGATATTTTTTCAGAACTTATACATGTCTATTAAAGCTGGAAAAAAAATTACAATAACATTTTATAGATAAAAAAAAAAAGTTTACTTGAACCAAAAAAATTGTAAAGAAAGCCGAAGTTGTTTTGGAGCTAGAAGAAACTTACTAGAAACAAATTTTTTTGCTCGAGAAAATTTTACTTAATCCAAGATAAATTATTTTTTTTTGTTAATGTTTTTTTGAGTCAAGAATATTTTCATTCTGTGTAATAGAAAAAAAAATATTATTGTAAGCCGACTTTGATGTTTATTTTTACTTAAATGAAAGTATAAAAAATATTAGGTGATTTCTTAATGGATCAATAATAAAAAATGATATTTTTTTTTGTGACATCCTAGGATGCACTACGACAAACCTGATTGGATTGATATCAATCGCGTCGGTTGTAAACTTCTTTTAGAAATAAAATAGACCATTTAGTCTTTTTTTTTTGTGTTTATTTAACTCATAAATTACTGATTCGATTGATTCTAAAATTCAATTAGATAAAAGCACTGATTAACTTCTTTGACTGTCGTAAAGTGTTGGTTCAATTGGTTGATTCGTTCAAGAGATATTGTTCTCCACAAATTACTTTTAAGTAAATTTATTTAGCGATTCTGTATAGAATAGCTATTGTTTTAAATTTTATGACGAAACTTTAATAAAATTCCGCGTGATTCTCAACGAAAAGCTGCGGAGTTTACTTTCGAAAATTGAAAATACTTTAAACTTGATGTGAAATATTTTTAGTACCTACTTTTTCAATTTGACAGTTACGAAATACCATTAACAGTACGAGTACGAAAGTTAACATGTGATAAATTTTTCTGGATATTTTTTGAACTCATATATTCCAAGTAACAGTACCTCGCATGTGTGATCGATCAGTAATTAAATTTTTTTTGGGAAGGCAAAACACATAAACTATACTTTCGTCCATTAACTACTTTGAAAGTTTTAGACAACGATAATATGCCTCGAGCTCGATGAAACCAAACGGGATCATAAGAGTAGTTAATTGGTAAAGTTCACCAGCTCGAACAATTAGTTGAAGATAACTTGGGTGGTGGACATCCAAAAGAAAAAAGTTTATCGCTATAAATTAAATTTCTCGATGAATTAAAAGTACCTGATTGTCTCTTATTATCCTTAAAAACTTATTCGAAAAGACATTAATTAAAGATTTAATGTCTTCTATTTTTCCTAAACGAATATAAATAGAAATAAAAAAATTTAATTGAATCTCAATTTTTTTATTTTATTAAAACTTATTCACTCCAAGTATATCATTATCATTCAAATATTTAATAAAGTTTTGGATTATCACTTATCTAATAATAAATTTTTATAAAACGCCAATCTAAGGTTCAAGGATAAAAACATAATTTTTTTTAATTTTATTTTTAGCATGCTTTTAAAAATAAGTATTCTCAACTGAGACCGACTAAGTTCTTGAGCTCGTTCATTAACGCGCAATTAAATGAGCCCCCGAGATTCAGGGTTGAGATATTTCAGTGAAATGTAGAATGGCTTTAATTTACTTTGATCTTAGATATACTTTAAAACAAAAATCGGCTGTTGGTTTCTTCAACGCCAAAGTTATAAAATCAAATATTTACCTTTTACACTAAACTCTCACCTTGATAATTCGTTTAAACAAAATCTGCGAAAAAAATATTTGTTTAAATAATCTCCGTTAACTTTATTTTCTTGTTCTTTGTTTCAGGATGACACAAGAATCATGAAAGTTGGGGACAAAAAAAAGTGGATTCATGATCCGAGTAGTAAGTTATATTTGTTTTTGTATGAAACTTTAAATTGATTCAAGAAAATATAGTTTTACTATATTTATGGATCAACATAAACCAGTCAATATGATTCGGAAAAAATGCCATCGATACCAACTAAAGTAATGAACGGTCGTGCATTGAAGCGCAAAAAGATAGAAAGCGCACAAGTCAAGTCACGTATTTAATACATTTTATTTGAAAATTCTTATAGTTATGTTCATACCATGTTATATCGATATTTATTTAATGGAGTCAATTTTTTTCGAAATTACTATTTTTTTTTGGAATGCTACTCGAAGAAAGGCAATCATTTAATTTAACGAAAATTCAACAGAATAAAGATTGACCTGCGTTTAAAAAAATTTTCTCTTTTTCAATTGACCTTTATTTTTATTAACCTTATAAAGCACGAATAATGTTACTGTACATATTTTGTAGACATTTAAAAGCTCTTTTATGATAAAATCACGTCAAGTATTTCTGTTATGTGAAGAAATATTTATTCTGCAATATGTTTAACTTAATAATAAATACAAAACTATCCAGAATTCGGATTATGGAATTTTTCAAATTTCAGTGAGTATATTAGCATCGTGTACAAATTATAAGAATAAAGTAATTTCTTTTTGATTAAATATTCTTATCGAAGTTTGTGATCTTCTAAACATTGATTAATCTTTATCTGAATTTTTAAAAAAATGTATAATTGTTTTTTTTTTTTTTTTTTTTTTTTTTTCATTTATTTAGAGCAAAATTTAGGCGTTGATTTTTATACTATTATAGGTTCTTAAAAAAATCGCCGTCTTCCGCATATACTTACCTTTGGCTTATACTACTATCTTTATATATGTATATATGTACGATAAGCGGCTTAAAGTTGTAATGCTTTGGTTCGTGTTTGTATACCGAATTAAATTAGAGATTTCAAGATTTTTAGGTGGTATATACTTATGTAAGTTATTTGCTTATCCTCTAAATTAAATAAATATGACTGCTTATATATGTATATTTATTGCGAAAATTTTGTTTATTGAAATCTAATATTCTCCAAATATTGCACTGTGAAAAGGTTCATAAAATCTAGGTCAGAAGAAGGATATACAACACTGAGCAATCACAATACGATCTTTGCCTGTGATAAAAAATCATAAAACCTCGAAAGTGTGGTTTTATTGTGATGAAAAAGTCATGTGTGATAAGTTCTACACTTACATGCAATGATTCGTACGATGAATCAGAACAAGTGGGATAACTCTTTTCTCCCATTGTCTATTTTTCTGTTCACTATGTATTTTTAGAGGCATAAAGTGACTTTAAACTACAAATCCGGGGAAAATTTCATTTCATATTCGTTACGTAATGAAGTGTATATCTTGATCCGCGATCAGGTGGGAGTGTTCGACTGTCGAAGTAAATATACACATCGTCTTTACATATATATAGATTATAAGATGATTTTTTATGATGGATTTTTAATCTAATAGATTATTAAAAGGGGACTTTGACGTGTTATAAGCCTTCGTCTGATTTATGTCACGAAAATGCAATCATATAGGCTTATAAGCTAAACAATAAATTTTTTAAAACATTCTTTTACATTTAAGCTTGTGATATCGTTTAGTAACTTGTAATTCAAAAAATAATATACACTGATAGAAAAACAATCTTGATTCAAGAAACTTTTTTTCTTCAAAACTTGAACTCTTGAAACTAGATATAGATATATTTCTTTCAAGAATTTTTGTTTCTTGGTTCAAGATAGGCGATAACATTGATTCAAGATGTTACCGACTTGTGTTAAGAATGGCTTTTTTTTGAGTCATTAATTAATTTACTTATTTCCAAGAAACAAGTTTTTTTTGGTACAACAATTAAAGACTATTTAGTTTTTGAAATATACTTTGATGAATTATTTTGTTTTTTAAACGATAATGTTATTTTGATTGAAAAACTTAAATGTATCGATTTAAGATAATATAGCTCTTAAGTCAAGAAAATCTAAATCAAGACAAGAAATTCTTAAAGCAAAATAATCATTTGTCTTCTAAAATAAATTCTTAGATCAAGAAAATATCTCTTGAGTCAACATAAATTTTCTTTCAGTGTACATAATACAAGCTCATATCAATTATTATCTTGTACAAAGGAGGCACCCAGGATTCCTGCTTTGTTGCACTTAGTAATTTCCTTATCAGAAAATTTCCTCAGAGTATATACATATCCATATATATACATATATGAAGATGTCAAATCCCTTTAGTTTTGCATTTGAACTGTTCAATAGTTGTCGCAGCGTCTTGATCTAAGCTGTATAGATCTGTGATCCCAATTGACGTCTCAAGCTGCTCTTGTCTCTCTGTTCCTCAACATTACCTATTCACTCTCTTGTACACACCAGACATTAAACCCTCCTTCATTCAGTTTGTGCTCCTCACGTATGTCATTCTCGTGTCATTAGCATAGCTAAATCTATGATCTGGGGATTCCGTAACCACATTGAGGAGTATACACTTGACGATTTCACAATCAACATTTCATCCTTCCATTATTATCTTGTTTAATGATTGCATTCATCTTGTCAGATACATGTGCAGATATTATAGATATGTAAATAACGAGATAATTTTATTATTATAAATTCTAAGTAAAATTTGCATTATTCTGTTTTTACATACAGGTGCCATGCGCCTCTATAGAATGTATTATTGGAATTGAAATATTTTATGTATTGTTTAATTATGTTACAAGATATACTAAGTAAAAAAATTTTCTTCAAATTCAACACAAAAATTTGTGTTAATGACTTTTTAACTTCCCGCTATGAAAATTGAAAATTTTCAAAAGTTGGGAAGTTATTGGTTTTACCCCGTTTTTCGAAAATCGAGATTCAAACGGATGTTGACGTTTTGAGGTCCTAGGATGCTTCCCCAAATGTTTCTGCGATGATGTCCGTATGCCTGTATGTGTGTGTGTGTGTGTGTCCGTATGTAAACTGCTTATAATTTTTGAACGGCTTGACCGATTGGAACCAAAATACCAGCGTTTCAAAGAGTTCCATCAAACTTAGATTTCCTGTGATTTCGAACCGATTTGGACCGGTAAATTCCGAGAAATACCGAAAAAATTAAAAAAAATTTTTTTTTCAAATGTGGGTTTTTTAGAATAACTTTTAAACGGCTTTATCGATCGATTCCAAAAACTAATCAGCACTTAACATAAAAAAACCACGTCGATCGCCGCCAGTCCGCTCAAAATCGGTTGATTCATTCGTGAGATATCGTTGTCGAAAAAATTCAGAAAAATTCAATTTTTCAAATTCCTCCAAAGTTTTCGTTCTGATCAATTTGTGTTAAATAGTAAATCATAGGGGACGGGCGGGCAAGACGGAGAGGGCGGGTAAAATGAATAATCGTTTTAAATCGCTGGTCAATCGATAGAAACATTTTAGACTGTAATCTATCAATCTATTATGTAACTACACTTACCGTTATCGATAAAGCATTGGTTTTGCATAATTGTGAGAATTTTTTTTTATAAATATTGAAATTTAGGAAAAAAATTAAAATTTTAAATCGTAAATATACATTGATTATTTTAATGTTGTTAAGGACGATGCAGATTTGATTTTTTTCTTCATATTCCGGACGTGGTTCATATTTTTGCGACGATCGTTTTGATTGAAATGTATTTTCTAATCAGTATTCGTTTTACGCGACCTGAGTATTCATTTTGCCCGCCCTGGTAGGGCAAAACGGATAATGTTGACTTTTTTTTTTTTTTTTAATTTCGAAGAAGAATTTTTTTGTTTTTATTTTTATTTTACTTTAATTATAAACTTCAATTACCCAAAAAATTATTAGCCAAAGTTAAGAATAGATATGATTATAATATATATTTGTTATTTCAGTTTTAAATTAACATATCCGTTTTGCCCGTCCTTCCCCTAAGATTTGAAAAACTGCGTCGAATGCTGTCAACCGCGTGACAGCATTCAAAAGTAATTGCAGTTTGAAAATTTTATGAATCGTGTTATATTAAACCTCTATCAGACTTTTGAGCTCGAAGATCTACATTAAAATTTTTACACTTTACAAAATGATAAAAAATTTTTTTCTGCGTACTAGAGAATAAATAGCGAGAAATGGAGCTATCTATTAACGTAGTGTTAAAAAATAAATTGTTTGTGATAGCATAAGGATGCTGACGTGTCTTGGTCTCGGTTTTTCGAGTCTCATCGGCGCCCTGAAAATGGTGAAGGGAAAATTCACCCCTATTTCCATGGTAACCGCCATATTCAATGTGCTTGTTTCCCCTACGCTCTCTTCGATTTTGTAGACTATTACTTGTGGTTCTTAACCTTTAATGTGCTCTCTCATATTTATATGTAAGGGTGTATACATCCATTCATTAAATAGATATCCAATCAGATTACGCATTAAACCTCTGAAAGCTTAGCCTGTTTCATGATTGATATGAAAACAGTTGGGACGATCAAAGATTGTACATTTAAAACGCTCAATTCTTAGTCGAATTATCAATTTAAATCTTTCGAGCAAATTATTTTTCAATCCAATTATACAAATAAATCATTCAGTCAGCAAACTATTCTCAATTAAAACAATTGTATCTAAGGTCTCGCGTTCGAGTTCAAAATTAATTCTGTGTAAAACAGAAAGATAGTTTCACGGTATATATAGAGTAGAGTGCATTTAAATAGACACACACATACTGATACAGGAATCGATTTCTCATAAATCTTTTTGAGATTAGTGAACAGAGTATACTATAGTTTATTTTACTTAAATTTGAGACTATGTAATTTTATATCCGAAATTCTTACAATTGCTCTTTTATCAGTTTATTTTTGATTAATGTAATTATAGGAGAAATGTATGCTCTGTCAAGACATGTACTGAAAGATAGTAATTTAATTAAGTTTATATTTAAGTGATATTCTCCTCGTTAATTAAAAAGAGTACCGGAAATAACCAGGTACTAAAATTAAAGTTATCTATAGTATACTGTACTTTAGACAGTTCCATTCTGTAAAAATTTAGAACATGGATAAAAAATAAGCTATATTTAGTCATTAAATATATTCGAGTAAAAATAGCGACAATCAAATTAAATATTATCAATGATTTCAGATTGTTTTAAATTGAAATTTAAATTTAGCTCTAGATATCAATAAAATATAAAGTAATATGTAGAGGTTGGCAATGGCCTGGTCGGCTCGGTGCTCGCTTTTCGAAAGAGTGGGACCCAGGTTCGATCCCAGCACGCACCAATTCTTTTCAGTGATTATAATTAAAAAAAGCTTGGAAAATCCAAAAGTGCACGCCTCATAACGCTCATTCATTTTTTAAGAAAACAATTAATTGTGTAATTGATTAAAAAAAAAAAAAAATAGAATTAAGTAATTTCTTACAAAGTATTTTTTATTTTTTTTTCTTTAAATATCGGCGCCCTTTTTTCTTGTCATATGCGCACGCAGTCTAAAAAAATCTAGCTTGATCAAGTGGCGCCATAGTTTTCACGTGACAAATAAGAAAAGTTCGTTTGGCTTTGTACGGTTGTATCGTAGTGAATTTTAATAAAAATTCAATTTAAAAAAAAAATACGTCAACTAGGCCAGTGATATGAAATACGGACCCAGTTCATCGAATTCTTAAATTAATAAAAAAGGTCCGGTCTTGAAATATCAATTTGTTCGGGAGTAATCATTGGTACATCCAAAATGGGGTGACATCCGGACGTCCACGTAAAATTTTTTTCAAAACGTTTTTTTTTTCAAAATAGCAACATGAAATGATTTTAGAAAGTAAAAGATGGTTTAATTTAAGTGTTTTTTCGGTGTACATCTACTTATATCATTGTATAAGTGTAGTATGCTTGTGATAGAGGCATTTAAAGATCACAAAATTGCTTGAACTTGACGAGTCGAGTATAAAGCACAATCTCACGCGCTTCGCGCTATGAGGCGTGCAATATGTGCGTTACGTTACGTTGCCAGCCTCTGGAAGTGGCAGAGATAGCCGGGCGGCACACGTCTGACTTGGGCGATCACACATTTAAGCAACAACTTGAATGGGTGACCACTCTAGTCAGCGTTGGCTAGCGCGAGGGATCTCTGCACACTAGGAGAGGGGCCTAATGCTCCAATGGTCGATAAAGATGAGTTTCTTATCAATCACTGTAGACTTAACTCAGCTCCGACTGTACTAACATGGGTTTTCTCTGTGATTTTCCCATGTTACTGTTCCAATAACCGAGTGGTGAGGATCAGGGCAAATGTGGTACAGAAGGCGCAAGTCGGTCTACAGCCGCAATGATAAGGCAGATTTAACTAAGCAGAATGATAAGGCTTAGGGTGTAAAAGGGCTTTATTACGCCTGTACACTAGAAATCCGTATAATAATAAAATATAAAGTAATATATAAATAAATATATTTTAAACTGTAACATCAAAATTTCAGTATTTTCCATTGAAAAAATAATATTACAAGTTGATAAATATTAAAAAATTTTTTTCTAAATCGTGTAGCTTCTAGGAAATATCTATTTGTAACTTTAAAATTCTAGGTATACTTATACAAGAGTTTTCTTGAGTTTATGCAATAAAATTCGTCCTAACAAATTTTTCCATCTGTCTACATTGGATAATTCACACGTCCTGAACTTTGCACACTCTCAACTATACTATATTTTACCATTCGATTTTCTATTCTTTTCTTACAGCCAATTCGAAAGTTATCTTTTTTTCTTCTCAACTCTCCTTGCTCTTCCTTATATATTTAATTTTATTCTTACAGAAATTCATCTTTCTTTGTTCGTACATCAAATCTTTTATGCTCTAAAACAAAACTTTCTAAAACTAAACTTTTATGCTCTAAATCAAAACAAAACTTTCTTGGACGGAAATTAATTTATTTTATAATTATAATTTTTCATTATGACTTAATCAAATAGTTGACTATTTTTTTTCTTCAAATTAAAACTTCCAGAAAAATTTTAATACTTTTAAAACTCTACCTCATATCATTACATCATCAGTAGATTAAAATAAGAAAAATTTACGTACTATAGTATTATTATCTTCATTTTGTAGTATTTTTTATAATCTGGGAATCTTTATTTTGATAAAAGTTTATTTTTGTTATTAACTATACATTTTAAACTTAAAATATGTATAGAACTTTACAGCTTTTCTACTAAACAGCTTATGTTAAACCAATAATGTATATGTAATTATTTCAATTTCATTCAGAACCTTGGGATCTGTGAAACAAAGAAGAACTACAGAAAGCATATAATTGAGATTTTCACGTGTTTGGGATTAATTAGATTTTTATTATTAAAATATTAAATATGTACTTTAATTTCAATTAAATTTTCAATTCTATGAAACTTAATACAAACAAAATATTCTAATTAATTGTTGCGAAAACTTGGTACTCTACTTAAACTTTTCACTACCTTCCTATTGTTTCCAAAGTGCCAAAGTCAAATAGAAATAAGTTAACAATTTTTCAATTAGCTATAAAATTTTTTAATAATTACAATTATTTTTCTTGTTCAATAATTCAATGAGAAATAATTAACCTGTCCACCGTTAATTGTTTGACAGTTTATGATTAACTTTTAAATTATTAAATTAGGAAACATCTATTTTATTGAAGGCTAATTATTATTTTTTCTCAGTAATTACGTTCAAAGAGTTAATGTTACTTATTTATTTTATTGCCTATAGTCTATAGCCTCATGAATTTCGAAGATAACTTTAATTTTAATTTACAGGTGAATTATGCCGACCATTAAATTGCAAAAAAAAAGAATTGTGTCTTTTGGAAGATACATTTACTGCTGTCTGTGTTTCGAAGAAAGAACTCCATAAATCTGGGTAACTATCAATAGACTTTATTTACTTAAAACTCTTCAAAATTTATCTTTTATGTTATTCTATAAATTTTTTTATCAAAGTTTTTTTTTATAAGTTTAAAAATTAATTAAAGCACGACAACATATTATTTTCAAGTAATGAACATAAGATTAGTTACATACTAACTATTGCAATAATTAATGAGTGCTTAAGCTTTAAATCTGGTAATGAACCGCGAAAATGTTGGTATAATTGTACCACATCATAGAATCATCTCTGTAAGCATCGAGAGCATTTAACTGGATTAATGTATATCTTTCTCCAATTCAAATGGAGTTTGAATTATTTGACTAATTTTAATTTAAATAACTACTCTCTGTTTATTCAGCAATTCAATTGTATGTATTTTTCAGTGACATTGTAATTCCTAAATCTCGAGCTATGCAACAGAGAAGGATGCGAACAGATACTTCAGTAGACAGTGAAGATGACGACGCTTTCTTTGATTCTGAAGATGATGAAGATGAAGATCAGGATGAAACTAAGTAAGTACCATTGACAAATACAAAATGAAATTAAAAGAAACTAATTTTAAATTGCGTTATTTGTTCACCTTCTTTTGTTTAAAAAAAATAACTAGTGAGTTGACCTAAAACTGTCTCAACCCAAGGCGACACGTAAAATGCAAGTGCTACATCTCGTTATCGACCCAAATGCACCTTTCTTTATATTGTGTTTTGAGTTTTTTCACAAGCTCCAAGTAGTATTTGAGAAACAAAGAACGGCTTGTTTTAGTTCGGCACAATTTTTTTCAAATTACTGAAAAGACAATTGTCGACATTTTCAATTTACCATTCACTAAAACAATCTCGAATAAACTTTCAAGATTTTTTTTAAAAAGATCTATTTTTATCAGCGTGCAATGCACACCTTGAACGCCAAAAAACCTCGGATTTTTTTTACTTCTAAAATAATGTGACGACGTCATGCACTTATATTAAATTACTAAACTATAATAAATAATAATTGATTTATAATAAATGCTATCAAAATAATAACAAATACCATTTCAAATAATAATAAAAGCTATGTGTCTAAAATTTTTAAGTACAGTAACTAATAATTTCAACTTCATTGTTCATCATTTTGCACGTTAAAGATTATGATATGTAAAACATATCAAGAAAGCTTACTTAATTTCTATAGTAAAAGAGTTTAAAATTAAATGTTGCCAATGTTAATATTTACTACATAAAATAGTAAATTTTAACCTTAACGATTTTAGTCAAACTATAAATATTGACTTAGTACTTTTTACTGATTGAAACTATAATTTTTAACAAGTGATAATCTGATATTCACCATAGTAAACGTTATAAGACACTTTTTTCAATATTAAATTATAAATTTTGGCTTTTACATTTTTAATATTATGCTTTGTAATATTTAATGTTATGCTGAGTAAATTTTACAATTTAGTTTTTTCCATGTAAATATTAATAAAATATAAAGTATTAGTAAAAATAATAAAATATGTTGTAGAATATTATTTTTAGTGAGAAATTATCAATTTTCAAGATTTTTGATTGATTAATCTCCTTTAACTTAGTTAAAACTCTTTTATTAGCGTTAAATAAAAGTATCTTACAAACAAAGATATATTTAAAACAATTTCTAAGAATATAAAAGTTAATATTTAAGCCTATCAGCCTTTAAAAAGTAAATGAATAAAAATCCTTATTAAAAAAATATCTCATACACTTTACACACCTCTAGCATGAACGCCAGGGAGTTTTTAGCTATTTTACTTTGCTAAATTAATACAAATTTACTTAGTATAATTAATATCCTTGAATTAAGTTAAGCCTTTTATACCGCCTAGTAAAGGAGCATAAAAAGACAGATAAAAAAATTTAAGACAGCCTGTAATGTTGTGTATGTACTACTACATATTACACAGTAAATACGCACAAGTAAAAAGATTACTTTAGAGGCAGTAAAATGTCATGGTTTTATCCAGGCTGTGACCACAATTTTTAAAGAAACGAAACGAATGGAGTAAGAATAACGGTTAAAGGCGCGTGAGTATATAGTAAGCTTACTCGGCAATAAAAGAGGCGACTACCCTCCTACATTATAGAAGCGAAAGAACAGTAATAGTATGACAGGTAAACTATACTAGCGCATATATGACTAAAAGACAGAAGAAACTTATTCTGCTACTTCTTCTTCATCTCATCTTACTTTACTTTTTTATGAATCTCTTGCTTGGTCTCTTTGTTCGTTCTATTGTTGAACAGACTCAAGAAAAGCTGTTTACCCAAAATGTAAAGATGCATTCATGTATTACTTACGATTCTTAATTTAAACTACTTACGATTTTCTTTGTCATTATTTAAGTAATTTTTTAAATTTTTATTTCTTTCTAAAACTTCAATTAATTTAATAGTTTTGTTCATTGAAAAAATTATAATTTTCTTTGACTTTGAGTTGCAAACAATTTGTAGCTAATTTTAGCTTTATGGAAAGACATTAGAGACATTTTTTTTTTTTCATCATAATCCATCACATAAAGAAATTAGACGCTAAAATAAGTATAAAAGTGAATACAAATGTTTCTTGTGCTGCAATCCTTGACTTTTTTTTTTTTATTTAAATAGTTTGTGAAATGATTTATATGATAATGCTATTTTAAGTACTCATTGTTATTCTTTAGATCTTTATTTTTCTATGCTCTTATATAATATTTAAAAATTTCCTTTAATAAGTATTTGTGGTAGAAAAAAGTTTTTGTATTTTGAATAAATAACAGTTTTTGAAACACCATTCTATCATTTTTTAATTGGGTTATTTCTATTATGTACAAGTGAACGAGCATTTTTATTATAGTTTTTTTCCTATATCAAAAATCAGAATACATGTTTTTTAAAAGAAAAACATAATTAAAAAACATGAAATTTTTGTATGAATGCTGTTGGAAATATAACATATAAGTATTTCACATTCATAGAATTCTATCAACTCGGGCGAATCAAAATGTTTTAGTCATTGAAATCATATACATGTCTTTATGAATAGTCGAATACATATAGAGCATAAATATTAGTCTTGCAGAGAAAAATTCGTATTAAAAATATCCATATTGTAAATATTTTTTATACTGAAAATAAAGATTAATGCAACAAAAAATAGTGTTTTGTTTCTTTTTTTTTTTTTCTTATAATGAATAATTTTACATTCTCATCAAGATGTATAGATATTATTAAAGTATATAAGTTTCTTAAAAAAAAAAAAAAAAAAAAAAAGGAAATATTTCAGAATTGGAAATCTTGAAAATACAAATATGGTCAATCAATTTTTCAATTTAATTCCATTTAACAGTAAAAAAGTTTAGTTTAAAAATTTTGATTACCATATATCGGAACAAAAAAATCATTTGAGTCATCGAATTGATATTACTTGAATTCTTTTTATAGATGTAATTCAGCTTATAGAAATTATATATTGTATGATTATTCACTGAAGTACAGTGAACTTTTAAAGAAGTTATTTTCTTTCACGTTTCAATTCTTCCGTCACTTGCTTACAAGGAATAAAAAAGATAAAACTCCGTAACTTTTTCGAGTGTATACAATAATAAATATAAACTAAAAAATTCAATACAAATAAGAAAATATTACTAACTCGATATAAAACTTTATACTGGCAAATTTACAATTTTCTTTGGCGTAAATTTGACAAAAATAAAATTTTATAGAAATTAAAATTTTATTTTAAATAAAGTTGAAAGGCTTGAGACCTGCGGTGAGTTAACTAAATAAATGATAAGTAAAACTGTAGTGGATTACTTGAAAATTCACTAACTATGCAAATGAAAAATTTATTTTTTTATAAATATGAAATACTAGCAGTCCGCTCCGGTTTGGCATGGGTATTTAACATAAATTTTAAAATTAATTATAATATAATATAGCTTATAGTGTAACTTCCCAACAGTGAAAGAATTTTTCAAATCGGTTCAGTAGTTTCGAAGCCTCTTCAATGTAAACAAACAAACAATCAAATCTTTCCTCTTTATAATATTAGTATAGATAACAAAATACTTCGACAATTTTTTCAAATTTATCGTTATTGTTAAAAATTATTGTGCCTTATTCAATTTATTTTATAGCTATAATATATTTTATTTGTAGTGAAAAATGTTTCTATTTGATTAGTAAAAAAAATACATTGGCTGATTGTATTACTCTCAATTTCATAAATCATATTATTAAATTTATCTCAGAAATTTTTTAAACAGCTCGATAGCAGAGTAGATTTTAGCATCGAAAGTAAAGAGCTTTTACAAGATGGCAACTTACAAATACATTTTTTTTTATCACATATCACAGTTCTATCAAGTTATAACAATTATTAGATTTATCAAAAATTTTTCAAAGAGGGTATTAATTGAGATAATTATAGAAAAAATAAAATTAAAAAAATTTTTCTTCTATTTTCATATGCATCAAATCATAATTAAGCTCCATTATGTGAAAAAAACTTATTGATTTAGCTTAAAGTTGTTTTTCACTCAACAGCCGATGAAAATTCCAAATAAATAATTTTTGTTATTATAATATAAAAGTAATTTTATAATAGTATATTGTGCAACAAGTGCGACAAGTTGTCGATTGCCCACGAAAGCGAAGTTGAACGCACGAGCGAAGCGTGTGCGGTCATTCGCTTGAGTGGGTAATCGACAACGTCGCACGAGTTGCACATACTATTTTATATTACAAATGCGGTGATATATGTGGGTAGAAAATAGGGGTCCAGGGGCGAAGCCCCGGCGGGGGGTTGGGGGGGGCGGAGCCCCCCCAGTCCCTAAAAACAAATAAAAAGTTAAAAAAAAAAAGAAACAAATATATATCAGATAATAAGTGCAAAGTAATTAATATTAATTAACAAAAAATAAATTTATACACTGAAACAATCAACACATAAAATTAAATGACATTAAATTTAGCTGTCACTACAATTTTTTAATTTTCTTTAACAAACAAATTTGTTCCAAAAAATTATTCATAAAAATTGTATTTTTTATTTTATAAAATTCCTACATGTCAATTTTAAAAAAAATTTTTTCATGTCATAATTTATTTTTTCCAAACATTATTAAAATTATCATATTTCTGCTAAATTAATTTTCATCACAATTAAACAGCTTAATATTAATAAATTATTTTTACTTTCGTTACAAATATGAACTTTGTAATGCCAACCTCACTTCTTTAATATTGACAGTTAGATTGTGTTTTTTTTTTTTGTTATTTATTTTAATTTTAGCAGTTTTCACAGTCAATTGCATGTGACAAGGATAGTTTGAGTGCGCCAAGAATAATTTGCGTGCGACAAGTAAACTTGTCGCACTCAAATAACAGTTTCATTAATGAAAAAACTCACGCGTAATTTTAAAATGGGCAAATGGTTCTTTTTCAAACGCAACAGCGAGCGTCAAGATACTACTTTTCCCGCATGAGTAATACAAAATATCATTATTCAGTACTTTAACCATAAATGTCATTTATTTATTATTATTCTGAATTCATAATAATTAAAAAATAAACTAGTTATTCGTTAATTAATTTCTCTCAAAATAACCGAAAACAATGAAATAATCCTTTCAGTTGCCTCCTTAATAATAATTACGTAGAAACTACGTCTCGAAAATCAATTATATTATAATATTAAAATAATTACCCATTTTCAGATGTCAAGAGTGCCCAGTAGTGAAACCAAACTTCCTCTGTGGAATTGACAACCGCACATACAGTTCCCCTTGTCGTCTCGAGTACCACAACTGTATTCATCATACTTCAGTCCACATCGCGTGCAAAGGATTCTGCCCATGCAAAGGTAACGAACGTGCTACTCCGTTAATAGATATCCGAACAAAAACAGTTTCACTGTAAAAAAAATCGCGCCAAGTCCACGTTCATAAGACTATTAAGAAAAAAAATTTTCTTATTTCTTTACAAAAAGATATAAAATAAAAAAATTAAAAAATTCAAGTAACCGATATGATTGTATTTGATTTTCCGAAATTAAAAAAAATTTTATTGTAAATTTGAAAATTAAAAAAAAAATTTTGGAACGATTTAGTGTGCGTGGTTGCAAAATATTTTACTTTTAATGAAATTCGTAAAATCTATTTACTAGGACTTTAAAAAAATTGAAATACACAATGACGCACACCAAGTACATTCCAAAATTTTTTTTTAATTTTCAAATTTACAATAAAATTTTTTTTAATTTCCGAAAATCAAATACAATCATATCGGTTACTTGAAATTTTTTATTTTATATCTTTTTGTAAAGAAATAAGAAATTTTTTTTTTTTAATAGTCTTATGAACGTGGACTTGGCGCGATTTTTTTTACAGTGAAACTGTTTTTGTTCGGATTTTAGTATTTTTTGTAATTATAATAAAAATTTACAATTGATACCAACTTAAATCTCGCGTTGGCTGCATTTTTTATAGCAAACTATCCTCTTGAAGCTACAGTTTATGTAAAAACAATTCTAGCGCACCCTGGCGGATGTAGATGCAAGCTGTGAAATGTATTTTTTTAACTGTAGTTTCCCATCTATTGAAAGATTACCATGCATTCTCGAATTATTTAGTCTGTGGCATGTTACTTTTTACATAGAAAAAAAGTCAGGATCGAAATTTTTGAGCTTGCTATAGTTTGTGCTGATAAAATTTAATAATTTCAAGTAGATTAATTATTATAATTGAATATAATTAATTAATATCAGTAAAATAAAGCATGAATTACTAATATAAAATTTAGGAACAAGAAGTACCGTAGAATTAAATAAAATTTTGCAATCTCAAAATACCGTTCTGCTTACAGTAAACATATAGTCGGTAGTCTGGCGCTCCGTTTACAACGGATTTGAACGGAACTTGGCGCCAGATTCTACCGAATCTGTGGATGTCACTTCTTGTTCTATTATTTTATCAGTACCTGCGAAATTAATTTTCATACGATGAAAATTTTATTGAAACTTTTTAAATATTATAAATTATAACATCCGCAAAAACATAATAATAAATAAAAAAAATTAATCAAATAAACATAAGTTACATTTAAATAATATTGAATAAAATTTAAAAGAGAAATGTTGTACGAATAAAAATTTTATTGAATTTTATACAAATGACAATGGCATGTGTACATAAGTTATATAACACACTCGCCGAATAATCGATTCCAAATATATACGAGAAATTTTTTATTATTAAAAAGCATTTAAATTTTGCGAGCATTCACGCATGAATGTTCATACTACCACCCGGTGACACAACAATTTCTACTGGGAGTTATCACACTAATTGAATTTGCTCCGTTGAAACAAATGTTCACGCAGAATTGTTCTATCGCTGATCATGTCCATACGCAATTTGTACCTTTCAGCATTTTAGTTTTTCAAATGTTATTCACTAAATTTATTTTACTCTACAAATAACAGATTTCACTATATTTATTTCAATTAAAATTATTATTTTTATTACAGGAGGATCAGATCTTAAAGTACACACAAAAAAAATTCCCCCTACTAAACTTCAAAAGAATATTTTGGGAAAAACTGGTCGGAATCGCGATATTACCCTTACTCCACGAGATTTCAACTATGACAATCATCATTATCAATATCTTAAGTACAGCAAACGTCCAAAGGTATAATAATATAAATATTTTTAAGCGTAATATATATGATTTTCGGTGTCAATAATAATTAAGAGAGTATTCTACTTTTTAGGCTAAAAACTTACAAAATTTTTCAGTGTATTTTTTATCAGAGACTGGTTTTATAATTCGTTAAGTGTAAAAATATTTTATTGAACAGCTTAGACTTCAGAAGTTATCTAAAAATGATCAAAATAGTTCCAATAGCGAAGAAATAGTTTTACCAATCCTGAATTTTTACGATCGAGGCAACTGTTTAGCAGAATGAGACTCAAGCTATATCTTGAGGTATTTGCTAAAGCTCTAAATCTAGCCGAACGTAGAGATGTTCGGTTTGATAGTTCAAACATTCTACGTTGTCTTTTATAGAGATATAAATCGATTTATCGCCAATAATCCTGGTTATACTAATTCTTCAACTTTAGTAGGCAGCTTTGATGGACAAAATAAATGACTTAAGCTTCATTAAAACCGTAAAGTGTGTTTTGATATCAATCAAATATTACAATTTGATATTTAGGGCCAGTTTTTCAATCCGAGATAAAATTTTATCCAGGATAAAATGATTAAATTGCCAGTATATTTATATATATTATATATATATAGATATATTTAATTGGATAAAATTTTATCCTGGATTGAAAAACTGGTCCTTAAAATATTTATCAAAACTTTCGACAAAGTTTTAATTATAATCTGAACAAAATTTTTTATTAAATCCTGAAAAAATTCGATTGTTTCTCATAAATCGGTTCTTATCATGACCACACCCTAGTGAACTCAAATAGACCTTATTGCTACTGAAAAGCTATATACTTTCAACTCTCGTTGTATTTATTGAAATTTGTTTGGCTTTATTTGGTAAGGAAAGATATAATCTTATAACTTATAACTTTTCAATCGGAATTCAAACAAATTACCATTTCTAATCTTTTTAACTGTTGATACTAAAATTCAGTCATGCAAATTATAGTACAGAGAAACTTTTGCTATTTAGTCCTATTCATTTATTACGAATATCGTTATTATAACTTTATTATCTTCCATCAAATTTTGATAAAATCTTTTTTTTTTTTTTTTTTTATACTCGGATATTTTATTGTGCAAAAGTAAAATTTTAATTGAACTCATTTTAACTTCAACCTGTTCGGAGTTTCACCAAATTATAACATTTATTCTCTCCGTTTGTTTCAATTTGAAATAAAATAAATCCGGAAGGTATTAAAAAAACCATATTGGTAAAAAAAAATTCAATTTTTTTTTAGTTATCGGAACTATTACCCTACATAAATAATACAAGCGCATAGATATACCTGATATACGAACTTCCGTTCAATAATATCCACCCTCGAATAAACCAGGCAAGTAAAGTATCATGACAAAGTTAAATACCGAAAGTATCGGGCAGTTAATTTTAGGAAAGAAAAAAAGGGTTTTCATTAATGGCTTTTTTAAAATAAACATCAATTTATTTTTCCGGCTTTTTCTATTATCAATATTTTTTAGCACATTTAAATTATCTTATTCAATTTATTTGCATAAATTATAAAACTTCTAATAGAATAATTGGAGAGTTTATTTTAAAACTTTTTCCATTTTTATTTCTCGATTATCACATCTCGCTTTTTGTTCCATTATATCATTCTTTTCCGCAAGATAGTTATTTAAAAGTGGATTATATATGCATATATACATACAGACCTACTACTTTCTTTATAATAACCTGAAAAATAACTTTTAGAGTATGAAAAACTTAAAGCCACGCACTGTATTTTGTTATTTGACACTTTTATAACTCAGCTTGAATATTTATTTTGTGAAGCTAAACTTCATAAATGATTTAATGTTTTCAATATTTCAATATTCCGCTTGTTTAAATATTCAAGCCACTTTCAATTTCTTGATATCCGAATGATTTATTAACCTTTTCTATTTTTTAGGCTGGATATCTTGAGTAAAATATTGAGCTTTCTTTTATCTAAATCTAAATCAAGCGAATCTCAACCTAACAAAGCTAAAAGATATATTAAACCCACGGAAGTGCGAGAATGATTAAATGGATCATTAATGAAAGCTTATAAAAGATGAAATACAATTTAATATTTTATCAGACTAGAAATAATCTGATAAATTAGTTTTTGAGACTATAATATTTCAAAAAATATAAAAATACTTATTTATGATTAAGATTTTTTTATTTTGTAATGTAATAAGTCATTTCAGTTCGATTTATACTTTATTTTACTCCAATGCAGCTAAAGGACATCCGTAAGAATAACAAAAAAGAGATTTATCCCGAAATACCAAGCAAAGCTAAATTTATAAACTAAAAATAAAAAAAAATATTTTCAAGTTCTCTACAGCATTAAGGCTAGGCCGTAGTTAATGTATTTTGTGAAATTTTATTTTTCTAATTACTATTTGAAAAAAATTTTTAATAAATTATAATAAAACTTCCGCAATAGCTAGTTATATATTATTTTTCGAAAACTTCATTTTATTTGATTTCAAAATTTATTTAAGACGTAATTAAAATAGATTTACTGCGTTCTACGCTTAATACTAACATCTTGGGGAAAAAGCTGTGTAAAATTAACTCAATATTATCAAGATAAATTCCTTAATGATATTAACCAATAGCTTGAAAACAATTTCTCAGTGTGTTTAATAACTAATACACTGAAAAAAAAAAAAATAACTTGAATCAAGAGAAAAATCCTTGAATCAAGTGAAATTTACTTAAACCAAGAGAAATTTCTTAGTTTAAGAATTTTTTTTTACTTAAATCAAGAAAATGAAGTTCTTAAAATTATTTACTGAATTCAAGTAATTTTTTTTCCGTGTATGAAATAATTTTATTGTTATTGACCTTAAAAATACGATATTTTTCTTTTAATTTGTTTATTATTTAAGTTTCTCTTAATTTGAGATCCTTTTTTCATCTATGTTAGAGTAACTAGTCTTCGTTTGTTATAAAATAGAGCCAAAATATGTATTGTATGATAATTTACTAACTTATCTATTCACTGATTAAATGGCTTAACTCAATACAGCTAAAAGCGTATAGTGTTCAAAAAATGATTTATACAATGCAGAAGAAAAACAATATTTTAAAAGCTTTATCTTGAAAGTTTACCAACATTTCTTTTCCGAAATTCTTTTTGAAGAAAGATTGCATTTACGGTACATCCTAATACACATAAAGAGCTTTCGTCCCACAAAAAAGTAGATGGATGTCAGTAGAAGCCATCTGTACAAAAAAACTAGAGTGAACAAATTCAGAATGTCCTTTTTCGAAATCGACGATTTAATATAGCATTAAAAAAATTATTTTAGTATTAAAAAAAATTAAAAAAGAATAAATGAATAAAAGTTAATAAAAGATTTGTAAGTTATTATAGATCAAATACAAGAGCATCAGAATGAATTAAAAAATGTACAAAGCTGCCTGAAAATGACGTATTAAATAAGTTAATTCTTTTGTTCTTGTTTCAAGAACTGTGAATATCCTTCTATAATTACGTGAAATGTTTTATGGCTGAAGAAATTTAAAGTGGAAAGTTAGATATGCTTTATGGCATTCATGGAAGCTTTTTACAATTTTATATAGCATTAAAAATATTTAATTATTCATACTTTATACTATGTTATTATCACCCTGATCACAGTGATATAAAGTATAACTATAATAATATTTTTACTCAAAATTCTTTGATGTGTAAACTCTTTTTTATTTAAAAAATGAAAAAACAATTCAAATAATTAGCAACTTAATTTTAGTGAGAAATACTAAAAAATGTTGAAACATTATAAGTATATAAATAAAATTCTTTTCACACTTGAACTCAAGAATGAGGTCAACCGAAAAATAAAACTGAAATGTACTTAAGCTTATTTCGCCATAAAAAAATCTATACTACCTAGAAATCTCGGTATGAATGTAAATAAGTATAAGTATACTGTTAACAATGTAACAAAAGTACTGAAAAATAATATTTTTCCAACATAATTTCAGGGATTAGGAATCAACAGCAAGTACGAAGATGACATAAAGCATTCAATGAGTAACGAAATAAGTAAAAATCCAGCAACCTTGAAGCCTACTTTCGATTCCCCTGAAGCCAAGTTCAATCGATTACGAAACACAGATTGTCCACCCTCCTCTAGACCAGCAATGGCTAATCGATTGTTGGACTGGTTTTCAGTGGTAATGGCTGATGCTAAATACCGTCGTCAACACTCTAAGTCTAAGGGTAACATATTATTAAACTCTAAGTCTGTAACTAATAGTTGATAATTTTTGACAGAAGCACACACTTTACCCAAAATCCTTACCGTTATAGTTGAATCGAAGTAATTAAATGGCTACTAGAAGAGCCTTAGTCTCCCTGTACCGATTCCAATGAAAGTAATATAACTTAGTCTTAGGAAATGAAAACATTACTTGAATAATTCCGGGTTTCTACTTATATATAGGCCATTTCCCCATCGGATGCCAGCCAGAAGTCAGATGGATGTTTGGACATTTAGATAATGATGAAGATCGCCGAATCTCCTTGGCAGAGCTGTACAGCCTTGAGCATGACCAAAATGAGCCATGTCTCAAACCCTTCCTTGACGCATGTGATACTGATGGGTCAGTTCGATAATAATAATCATAATTATTATTAGTATAATGATGACAAAATTAGCGCAAATCCATTAATTCGTTTTAATTTTCAAAATTTGAATAGTCAATTATCGAATCGATTATTACAAATGAATAAAACATTCCTTCTAATGCTTCATGTTTTACTATCTTTCTGCTTTGTTTGGAAATTAGATCAACTAATGGTTTTGTCACGAACTTCGATAAATGACCCTTTTAGTTTTTTTTTTTTTTTTTTTTTTTTTATTTTAAAATCAATTTTTTCATCAATTTATGTATAGGCTATATTGTTATTTTTGTGGAATCTCGTTATGAAATTTTTTATTTTTTTTTACGCTCGAGCGTCAACTTCAAAGGATTTTTGATTCAATTTAATTCATTGATAAAAGCTTAAGACATATGATGAAGAGTTTTTTTTTAAAAACAATAATGGACTATTCATTTTTTTCAAAATACTATTTTATTTTATTTTATGAGAAACTATGGTCTTATAAATTGATTTTATATCGACATTCTTTTAAAATTGAAGTTCCAGCTATTTAAGGCCATGTAAAAAGTTGAAACAAAAGTTATGTTAAATTACTTATTAATCTATACTACTTTATTTGACAGTGCATTTAAGAGTATAATTATGATTTAGAAGACTTCAATTTATAATAACTGTGGGTCTTTGAAATTTTTTCTATAAAACTGATTATATAAATTTTTTATATACTCGGGAGATTTTACAAGTATTGAAAAGTTAAAACAAATTGATTCGCTATTTTAAGTTATTAAACTTCAATATCGAAAGAGAAAGTAATATTCGAATCGAATACTTCACGCTCTCTATTTATAAATATTGAGTATCAGTAAAAGCAAATATAACTGAACTATAACTCCGATATATTAAAGTAGTTAAAAATAAATTTCACCTAAAAATTTCAACAATGCAATTGCAAAAAATATAAACTTTGAAATTTATTATTGATTTATTTGTTTAATTTTTATCATTTTTCGTTTACATTTATCATTTGTTCTCATAATAATACATGCATACATAAATTTGATATAATGACTTCGATAAAATAAATGTGATGTCAGTATCAACATTATGTTTTTGCTGCTGTCTAGATGTAAATTCAATTTATCATTTATGTTAATTTATTATTATTATTTTTTGGTTTATGTACATAGCCATTGTACCTCGCTTATTTTTATTTCGGCTATATTGTCATCGGGTGATTTATTACCCGCCGATTTATTATTAAACGATTCGATTTTCTTCATAAATAATTGTGTAATATTGCTCACAGTGACATTTTCGTAAGTGGACCAGAATGGTGTGGGTGCTTTTCGAAAGCAGAAAGACCATGTGCTGCGGTTCGCAGGCGTTCTTCTCCTGATGTTGCACCAGCTTGCGATTCTCGAGGATATTATCGCAGTGTCCAATGTCATCGTGGACTAGGTTTGTGTTGGTGTGTCGATCCCCATGGTGTGGAATTTGCAGGTACTCGCACTCGTGGTTCCAAACCAGACTGCGGTAAGTGTACGTATTACTTTCAATATTTATTTTATTTTTATATTTTTTTTATAAACTACAAATCACTTAATTAATTAAAAAAAAAAAAAAAAAAAAAAAAAACTATTATTTACACAGATGCGATCGTCAGCAAGATAAGTAATGATGCTCTGAAGACCAATAGTGTAAACCTCGAAAATGAAATTAATGACTACGACGATGAAGATGATGGCATAGATTCTGCAAATGATCTCGAAGGTTCAGCGGATCAGCCCCTCGATTTTTAAACTTTTAAGTTTTTTTTTTAAATTAGTTATTTGAGCACCTTGATATTAATTTTATTTTTTTTTCTCCAAGAACTGATAATTAAATTAAACATAACAATCAATTGCTCGAGGTCTTCGTAATAATTATGATAATAATTCATAATAATTTTGTCAATAGTAAAGTCTGTTGAAGAAACGTCGAATTTAATTATCGTGAACTTTAATTAATTATAAATGCACCCCGCCGTCCTTCATTAACGTGCAATTGCGATAAGGGACGGTTTTAATATTAAAAAATCAGGTTTCTACACATGTTTTTAATTAATTATCAACATGTACACCAAACTGTCGTATTATCTTTACGCATAAAAATCCTATTTAATAACGTAATAAGGTAAAAAATTAAAATTTCGCATCAGAAACCACATTCATTAAACATAAAACTATTAAAAATAAAACTACCAGTAATTTGTATGACTTAATAAGTGTCAATGAAAATATTAAAATAAGAAAATAATTACAGTCGATAATACATTCCTTAAGTTAAAAAGTATGTATTAAGTGATCTTACTTGATATTATTTGTAATCATTAGACTAATAACGCCACAGATAATATTAATACTAAACACGATATCAAAACATCATTCATCTTCAGCCTTAAAATAGTATTAAAAATATTATTATTGTAATTTTTTTTTTTAAACTGCGACCATCTTAGTTATTAAAAAATCTAAAATATCAAATCGCTTAATCAATGTCGCATTAAATGCTCACATTCATGATCTATTTTTTAAAATTTATTTCTGCTGATAAAAGTGTTTTATTTATAAATTTATAGTAGCTACACCGTAAATAAGAATAATAATAATAACTATAATAATATTACATAATTATATATGGAACTAGTGAAATCACTTCTTGATATTTTCATTTATTAAAATCAGCGAATTAATTAAAATAGTTTATTTTTTAAAAATTTTTGGGTTTAAAATTTAAAAGGTTTAATTGGAATAAATTAATATTACATAAATTTTATTGTTAAATGTTAAATTAAATTGATGATACTGGCAAATCAAGTTAATTTTAATTTACAATTAATTAAACTTAACCGAAAATATTAAGAAGAGATGTTAGAATTTAATTTATTCCTGTGTAAGAATATCCATTTTTACTTACAACTTGCATTCAAAGCAAGTATTGTGTTAATATTTTAGATGAATATAGAATAAGAATAAAAAATATATATACCTATATATAAATATCTATATATAGTAGTAAAAAAAAAAATTGGTGTGAACAATGTGAATAGAAAATAATTTTAGAAGCAATGAATATATAAGTACAGCTAATGTCATCGCGTTAAGCTCTTCCGTCCCCATTAAAATTTCAATTTATTAATTTTAATGCCATTTTTTGTAGTACTCTTAATAATGCATGCAAGTAATTTAGACAATCGAATATTTTATTTAAACGAAAACGCTTGTTAGTTTATTATGTAATTTAAAAAATATCAAATCAAGAATAATTGTTACTTTTAATTCTCATTAAGTTTAATATTAATCACCTCCATACCTATATTTTAATAAGCTTAATTTATATTGTTTATTTTGTGACCCAACTTTTGTAAAAGCTGAATCAAATATGATTGTGAATCCCGACTATGCATCTTGCCATATTACTACGCAATAACGAATAATTTTATTGAAGACCTAATAAAATAAATTCGATTGCAAAATATTCAGTATTCATAAATACACCATATTGCGCATTGTATATAAAGATATACAATAAATAGGTAATCTTATAAATTATCTAATACACCATATTTCTATTATTATTGATTACTAGTAAGTAATGATAACAAAATGTGCTGAATGGAAAATTTTTACTTAATTTTCAAGCTACTGTAGACACCATATATGATTAATATTACAAATATGGCTGTAAGAATCCATTATTTAATAAAGATTGTTGTAGAAGTTTCTTTTTTTAAATATAAAAATACTATATCTATATATTATTGACCTTTTATTTCCCAAAAGTTCATAAGGTTATTATATTTTATTATACAATAAAAGCAACTATTTTCTGGCTATTAGCATAATAAAATAATATACGATTCAATGATCACATTAATCTATTTGTTGTTACATTCTAGAAATTTTATATGAAAAAATTTAGATGAATAGCATTATTATCCAATTTCAGGTTATTGAAGCTGACAGATAAATAATTCTCAGATAAATTTTATTAGTAGCAGTCAATAATAAATTTCAATTAAACAGTAAATGACAATTCATTTATTATTTCACTATTGATTTCATTTAATACTTAGTATAAATTCTATTTAAAATTGGTACCAAAGATATCAAACGTCCATCGATTATTTGATTTTCATTAAAAAATTTAATTATATGGTTATTATATGAAATTATCGATATGTATTTTTGCAAATTTATAATTGACACATCTGTTAATTTGATAAGGTATCTAAAAATCATATTTTTCGTGGTCATTTTTTAAGGTGAAGTAAAAAAAAATACGTTAAGTTATATTGAAATTCAATTTTTATTGATATTAAATTTTCATATAATAGACTCACTTACAAAAATATTATTTTTCATGTAATCATTAAAAATGTGCGTGTTTCATAAATTTCTGGAGTCCATAAATAATTAGTATTTCAACACAGCTCTCAAACTAGAAAAAAAGTTTTTTATCATAAAAAATACTTAGAAAATTTTAATACAAAAACTTTTGCAACTTACCATTTTCCAGAATGCAACAACTCAAATCCTTCATTAATTTTCTCAAATGGCATTTCATGAGTAATAAATTCATCAAGCATGAGTTTTTTCTTCATGTATTCATCGACCAGCTTTGGTACACTGTCTTTAGATTTCCATCCTCCAAAAGCAGTACCTTTCCAAACACGTCCGGTCACTAATTGAAATGGCCGAGTACTTATTTCTTGTCCAGAAGCAGCTACACCGACAATCACTGAAGTTCCCCAGCCTTTGTGACACGCTTCTAATGCTTGACGCTGTAAACGAATATTTACATTTTTAATAATTTTATCATTTATCTCATATTACTAATTCAAGTCTATTTTTAATTCTTACCATTGTCTTAACATTTCCGACGCATTCGAAAGTATAATCCAGTCCTCCATCTGTTAATTCAATAAGGACATCTTGTATCGGGCGATCATGCTTGCTAGGATTGATAAATTCAGTACATCCAAAAATTTTTCCTACATTAATGTTAAAAATTATGATGATTCAAACTTTTTTAAACAAAAGTAGTTAAAAATTAAAGAAATGAAAAAAAAACCTTTCTCAAACTTGGATTCATCAATGTCAATGCCAATGACACGAGAAGCGCCAGCAGTCTTACACCCAAAAGCAGTAGCTAACCCGACGGCACCAAGACCCCAAATGGCACAGGTACTTCCTGACTCAACTTTTGCAGTATTTAAAGCAGCTCCATAACCAGTAGGGACTCCACAGCCTAGCAAACACACTTTTTCCAATGGCGCAGCAGGATCAACCTACATAAAAATAAAAATAAATCTAAACATTTATTTTTCTATGAACATTAATTATTTTTACAGTTTATGTATTCAGAAATGATTAAAAAAAATAATAATAATAAAGAAATTCTTTTTTAGAAGAATTTTATCCGAGTATTTACTGTCAAGATAAAATAAATTGAGTTAAAATGAAATTTCTCAAATATTTTGTCTTCATTAAATGATACTGAAATTAGCAGATATCTGAAAATTTTTGAAATTTTTATAACAAATCAATTATTATAAAAAAAAAATATTTTTTTTAATTTGCACTTGTAATTTTTTTTTAATTTCTACATGTGGAATTTTTTCGCTAAATTTTTTTCATTATATTTTAAATGTTACTAGAAATTTGAATAGCGCGCTACGCGCGCGCCAAAATTTTAACCAATAATGAATCGTGGCCCGTTTTTTGCGAGTTTCGACCTTTGACTAACTTCAAGACTTTCATCTATTTTGTAATATAGGATAAAAATTTTAAAAATTTTTAGATGTCTGTTAAACTTAGTATTATCTCAATTAAACTTAATTGTTTATGATACTGCTATTTTATTATGACTAGGGTTTTTAAACTTGTAATAAAATAATTAAAGATATTTACCTTTACCAAAGAAATGTCAGCAACAACAGTATACTCGGAAAATGTTGAACAACCCATAAAATGAGCTAGAGTTTTACCTTTGCAAGTAAATCTTGAAGTGCCATCAGGCATTAATCCTTTACCTTGTGTCAAACGAATTTTGCTGCATAAATTAGTTTTTGGAGATTTACAGAACTTGCAGTCTCTGCATTGAGGAATGTACAGTGGTACAACATGATCACCTAGAATTATTTAATATAAATAATTTATATCAAATATAAATAAATAAAACAGTTTCAATTATTATTTAAAGTTAAATGAAAATAGATTGATCACCTGCTTTGAATTCAGTGACACCTTCGCCAACACTTTCAACAATACCACTTCCTTCATGGCCAAGGATGCTTGGAAAAATTCCTTCTGGATCTGCTCCAGATAATGTATATGCGTCAGTATGACACAAGGCAACTGCTGTTACTTTAATACGAACTTCATGAGCTTTTGGTGGTGCGACCTCGATCTCTTCGAGTGATAATGGTTCTTTTTCTTTCCATGCAACTGCAGCACGGCATTTGATAACCTATTAACATTAAACATTCGTTGTATGTCAATAAATTATTAAAAATGAAGACATTCATTAACATTAAATTAAAAATGCAGCATTTGAAAATTTTCTAACCAATTCTATTTATTTATTCAAGTGATATATAAGTAAATAAGTAAAAAAAATTTTTACTTACTTTTCCAGCGGTGTCAGCCATAGTTGATAAGTTTTAAAATATAACGCAAATTACGTGTAAAATATTATTTAATTTTTTTTAAAGTAAATATTTAATACTACTGAATAAATGGTGACAATTGAAAAAAATTATACGTGTAACATTAATTTATTTTTTTTTTAAATCAATAGTCGAATAAAATTTTATTATTTATTCAACGAGAGTTCTTTTGATCACGGTGGTAACACTCAGATTAATTTGAATTAACAAAACTCTGATTGGATCAGAGTACTTATTTATATTATGAGATAATGAAACATTGCATCAATATTATAATAATTACATAAACAATTTTTTTTCTTTAAATTTTAAACATAAAAAAAATCAAAAGTATTTATTGTCAGTTATCTTTTATTATGAATTACAAATCAAATTACTGAGTATTATTTAAAAAGTTCTGGAACTTTATTCAAATATTTTTTTTTTATACATAATCAGTACAGCGTCTTAAAAAAATATAACAAAACAAACTGTATAAATAATAGTTTAATTATTATCTATGAAGTTTTTTCGATTTAAAAAACTTAAAATTAGGCAGCAGTTTAAATAAATGAATGCAATGTGCGACGATATATCCAACGAATGCACCGATAACACAAGGTATTGGCCATTCTTGCCAAGGTCTATCCCAATCTAATGGAATTACAATAGCACCACACCAAGTACCCACCAATGTACATTGAATATTCCTGTACATAGCTTGTGCGATAATATTATTACTGGGTACTTGTGCTCCTGTTAAAAGACACAACGCATTATCAACACCTAGCTGTAAACTTGGAGGAACGAAAGTCAATGCTGTTAAAATAAGAGCAAGCATTGAAGTTTCTTCATGGTGAGTCGTCAATGGTGCACCAAATAACACTATTGCAGCATAATAAACAATAAATAAAGTCACAGCAATAATTATAAACTTGATAGTGTCTTTAAAAAATTTAGACCAAGATTTTTTAGATTTGGAGGGTAATAGTTTAGCATCAATTCTATCGAAGCAGTAACGACTGTTATAAAATGATGAAAACAATAATTTCATTAATTCAGCGAACATTAATATTATTAATATTGGAATGAATTTGTATTTTCCCACGTTGTATAAAGTGTCATTGAACTTCAGCAAAATCAAAATAGACGGAAAATATATGCAGGTAAATAAACAGTAATACAATAACAGTCTTTGGTTCAACATCTTGATTTCTCTTCAGTCTTGAGTACTTTGTTGATTTGTCAATCTAAAAAAAATAAAATATAGTTTATTGATCATTTTTACAAGCTAAAAAAAACAACAATAAATATTGATATAATACTTTTCATTATTAATCGTCGTTTAAAAAGCTTTTAAATGAATGAATACTTGCGCAAAAATTTAATTAATCATTACTCTACCATGGTGAGTATCAATACTATTGACGAAAAAAAGTTATATTTAATAATCTATCGACTAATTTTAGTAATAATGATCACTGTCATTTATCTAATTGTTAAAGTACATACCGGAATCGTGTATATATATATATATAGTACTCTTGACATAATATATATCTATAGTATTCTTGATATAAGATCCTTGCTCGGGTCATCGTAAATCCGAAGATTTTACTACATGAAACGAAGAAAATCGAATCAAGTTCTTAAGGTTGCATTTGCATTGGACGCTCACACGCTTTGAGCGCTCACGCTTATAAGCACAAACTATTGGCGTTCGTGTAGACTTACGAACGCTTAGAATCAATCAGAAAATATCGTTCGTTTTGGACGATGTGGGCGTTAGTTTGTGTCAATATGGCGAATGGGGAAATGTTTATCAAATAGTAAATAATTTATTGGAAATAACCAACGATGATTTTGGTAATGATGATAGTGATAAATATGATATGATTGAAGACAGTGATAATGAAATGGAGTGGGAATATTGTAATATTTACTTAAATTTATTTTTTAAAAAAGAACCCATACCAAGGCTCCAAAATTTGTTGAAGAGATTATTCCAGCTTTTATTGATAAAGAATTTAAATCTCACTTTAGGTAATTGATAAAGTTTCAAATTTAATATCGTAGAAATGTTAAATTTTGTTCACTAATTTAAATTTGTGGATTAAATTATAAACAAATAAATGTTTCAACAATTCTAGGTTATGTTGATCAACATTTAATTTTACCTTTGATACTATTAAACCATCGTTAACAAGAAAAATTTCAGGATCTTCAATGATACCACCCGAAAAACAATTATTGATTACTATATGGAAAATAGCAACTCCAGACTCATATCGGTATAATGGGCTCGTTCAAGTTTAGTAAGTTCTTCGCTGGACTAAGCTTAGATTAGTATACCTTGCATTATTTTCTTATAGATATTCTTTAGAAAGCATTGTCACTTTTAGTTTTATGTACATGATCTGCTAAGATCTCCCAAGAGCTTAGTCACGAAGCCTATCTAGGCTTCGTGAGCTTAGTATATAAACTTGAACGAGCCCATTGTAATTCAATGTTTAGTTCACCATTACGTCTCTACGTAGATTCACTTCTTGGTTTCACGTGCAGACAAGTTCTGAGTCAAGCTTATAACATTCTACGCAGTACATTTATTCTGAATGATAAATTTAAAAATATTCCAGAATAACAGCGTATTGTTTTAATTCTATCCGAAGAACTTTTCTAATCCTGTAATTGGTAAATATTTCTATGATAATTAATTGGTTGTGTTTATAAAGTTTTTTTTAATTTATAGATTTATTTTTAAAAAAGTTGTTTCTTTTAAGGAAAAAAAGGTAAAAAAAATACTGATAATTAATTGCATTGATACCTTTTTTTTAAATTGTTACTCGTTAACTTTTTTTTTTTACTTTCGTTATCACAATAGAAATGTATTCATACGTAAAAAAATCCTGATAAATTCACGCAGCGTGGGTTTAAAGCTCTTTTTGTAATAAATAAATTATAGCAAAAAAAATTGACAAGTAGAAATTTAAAAAATTTTTTAATGCAATTCTTAAAAAATAATTTTTTGGAACAAATTTATGACATTAAAGTTAGCAGTCACTTGATAATTTTTAAATTTTATTTAACAAATAAATCTTTTCTAAAAAATTATTTTTAAAAATTTGCATTTATAATTTTTTAAAATTTCTACATGTTAATTTTTTTTTTTATTTTTTTTGCCATAATTTATTTGTTAAAAAAATTCTAAAAATTATTAAATATCTGCTAAATTAATTCTCATTTTTGTTTTTTTGTTAAAAAATAAATAAAAAATGATCAAGTGACAGATAACTTTAATGTCATCAATTTATTTGATAAAATAACTCACAACAATTGTCCCACTGCCTGTAAACTTCAATATTATAATTTTTCTCGATGATTCAAGGTGACTTATTAATTTTTTATTTATTAAATTAGTCTGTATCAATATCAGCATTTTTTTATCTCCAGATATTATTTTTGATCTAAGCATTATTATTATTATTATTATTATTATTATTATTATTATTATTATTATTATTGTGTTATTAAATGCTCAGGGGGGTTGTCCCCGGAGTCCGATTCTCCGAGGGCCCAGCCTGAGCTCCATCCATTACTGCTGGACCACTCCGCACAACAAGGCGGTTAGTGATCACAGCAGGCCAAAGTCATTTTCCTAAGTAGACGGAGGGAACCTAGTATGACAGCCTTCTGCATCCTGACCGCCAAGAATTCAGCTTTTGATGAGCAAGCTGGAACTCTGGCAAGTGAGGATACAAAAGACTGTTTCATCCCTCCGAGGACGCCAACAATCAGGACGACGAGCTTGACACGGTAACCTGGGTAAAGTTTGCCAATTTCAAACAGGAGATCCTGATATATCTGTCTTTTGTGCTCTTCTTTGGCTGAGATGTTGTATTCAGCCGGGGCCGAGAACTCAATGACATAAATGTCACGAGTAGCCTTGTCGAAGAGCACAATATCAGGTTTGTTGTGATCTATCCGCCGAGTTGTTGCAAACGGCATGTTCCAATAAATTTTGCAACTGTCATTCTCAACAACCTGGGGAATATCTCCTGGCAGATAAGGCAGCACTGGTGTCATATCAATACCGTAGTAATGACGAAGATAGTAGTACAGTACTCTCAGGGCAGCATTGTGACGCTGGATATATGCACCTCTCGCCAGCACAGGACATGCTGACAAAAGGTGCATGAGCGTCTCCGGGTGTTGTTTACACATCCTACATGACGTGTCCAGAAGCTGCACCTGGAGCACCTTGCTACGGTATTCTAGAGTGTTAATGACACCATCTTGGCAAGCAAATATGAACCCTTCAGTCTCGGACATCAGGCCAGCTGACTTTAAGAAGGAAAACGTCAGCTGGGTGGACAAGCCATGATCACGCACGTGTTTGAAGAACACGCTGTGCATGGACTTGTCCATCAGTTCGCCTAGGAGTAGTTTTTCCTCGGCGTTCCTGATGACGCTCTTGAATTCCTCCTTTCGGAGTTCCATAAGAGCGTTTATCTCTCCAAGACCAAGGGTTCTTGCTGCATATATAGCTGCCTTATACAAGAACGACCCCTTATGCGCATTCTCATGTTTATGAACAATTTGCATAAGAAAGTCATCCTCGTCTGCAGTGAAATTGACAACTTCGTGTGTTAAACCCAGGACCAAACGATCATGCAGCCGCTCCAAACTCTGCAGACCTCTCCCACCGATGGACCGGGAGAGGTATAATCTGGCGACTGATGAATTGGGGTGCATGCTCCGGTTCATGTTGATAGTCTTACGGGTTTTGATGTCGAGATCTCGCAGATCCTTTCGGGCCCATTTTAAGACACCGAAAGTGTATAGTAAGACTGGGACAGCGAGCATATTAGAAGCGGAGACTTTATTTTTACCGGAAAGTTCGGAGGACCAAATTTTCCGGAGTCTCCTAACATACTCGCTACGGAGAGTTGCTTGGACTTCGGAGACCGCATGCATGCGGTGCTCTTCCATTCCTAGATATCTATACAACTCTCCGGCGTCTAATTGTCTTAAAACGCTCCCATCTACCAACTCGACATCATCACCCGTAACAGAGCACTTACCCCTCGCCAGATGTACGACCGCACACTTGTCCAACCCAAAAGACATTCCGACATCCCGCGTGTACTCTGCTACGATGTTAAGAGCCGCCTGTAGATGATCTTCATCAGCACTATAAAGCTTCAGGTCATCCATATAAAGCAGATGGGTAATCGAGTATTTTCGATCACCCGGAGGCCCCACAGAGTACCCACGAGTTTTACGGAGAGCAACAGATATAGGCAGCAGTGAGATGCAAAACAGCAGAGGGCTTAAGGAATCACCTTGGAAGACCCCTCGTTTGTACTCTACAACTCCGGTTATGTGCAATGCGTTTCCACTTCCAATGTGAAAACGCGTTCGCCAGAGCTGCATTGTACGCCGAATGCATTCCACTATTTCAGGATTGACCCCCAGGCATTTGAGGAGATATAAAATCAACTCATGAGAAGTTGAGTCAAATGCCTTGCGATAGTCGATCCAGGCCATTGACAGGTTGCGTTGATAGTAGATCGCATCTTGTGTGACACATCGATCAACTATCAAGTTCTCTTTGCATCCTGACAGGCCTCTTTTGCTGCCACGCTGTTCATATATCTGTTGCCATACAGGTTCTATCTCCTGCAAAATACGGTTGTTTAAAATTTTTGTAAAAATTTTATAAACCGCATTCAAGCAGGTGATAGGCCTGTAATTCTTTGGGTCAGACAAGCCACCTTTTACTGGTATCAGTACGGTTCGCCCTTCCACGAGCCAGTCTGGAATCGGTTCGTCAGCTCTAATGTACGATGTAAATATACGGGCCAGATGGAGGTGGGTAGAAGTAAACTTCTTCCACCAAAAGACATTTATGCCATCTGGTCCCGGAGCAGCCCAATTTTTGCTTCCATTTAGAGCTGAACGAACTTCATTCACACTGACTGCAGGGCTCTCTTCATCAGCATTCTGTCTACGGTGTTCCCGACAGAATGCTTTAAAGTCGTGCAGAGCTGGAGTATTGGCGTTCACGTTTGGTTGATCTCCATACAACTCAGTCCAAAAAGCTTCCACCCGCTCAGGTGTTGGATAATTCCCGGTAACATCGGTCTTTGGTGTCAGAAAGCGTGAAGGGCTGGATCGAAACAACGAGTTGTCGACCAACCGCTTCAGCCTTTTCTCTAGTGACTTTTTGGCAGTCACTAGAGCCCGCAATTTATTGAGAGACTCTTCCTTGATGACAAGAAGAGTACTCTTATTCAGTGTGTGATGACGCCACCGAAGATCAGCAGCAATGCGCCGAATTCGGGGCGTGTATGCTCTTTGAGTTGTTTCAAACTCAATCACACACTGAATGCGGGAGACCTGTTTCCGGGATCTGTCAATTTTGAGTCCAAGTTGTGAGATGCGCTGTCTCAACCTTGCCTCGATCGAGAGACAATGTCTCTCTCTCGGAAAAGCCGAAACTGCTGCACCATACACAACCTGGCTCACAGTGAGCAGGGTGGAATCCTCCAGGATGTTTGCACGGAGATCTTCATTTACCGCTTCTAGCTGTTGTTGGGTGTAAGTTATCTTTTTAGATATACTTACTTGCCGTCCTATAAAGGGATTGTTGTCATCCAAGGAGGAACGGCGTCGCTCTTGGTGTAATTGCGCCGGAAAGGAAAGTCTATTAGACTGCCTTCTATCCGGCACAAGCGATCTTCTATTACGCCGAAGATAAGCGGCATAATTACGCAGGTGTTTAGGCGTAAAATGCTCTAGCTCAGGATGCATATCACTCCAAAGAGTGTGCATCCGGGCCATATAACCGCTCACCCCCGGCTCGCTACGTTGGTAGCACACCAAGAGGTCGACTCGTAGTTCCTCCGTCCACTTAAAGTAAGTCCTTAAAGCGCCAGGGTCGTCATCGTTCATCGGGTCCGGCCTGCTCCTCCCACCTGATGAATGGTCCTCATCCGAAAAGGACCGGTTGTAGGGAGCACTTCTGAGATTACGTCTTGTTGTAACTCAGTATTTCAATGCAGTGGGTAGTTGGCCCACTGCATCGGCTACGTCGTTCGCCTACAGACCTGGTGTTATGGTCTGCGTTTCCCGCGATGCGCCGCTTGGAGGCCACGTAGCAAGCACCGCCCACGTAGCAAGCACCGCTTATTATTATTATTATTATTATTATTATTATTATTATTATTATTATTACTATTGTTACTATTACGTTATTTCTGTGTTGAAAAGGATTGATAATAAACCTGTAGTGTTCAATTTAAAGTGAATAATTATAACAGCTTAATTTTACAGAGCCATGTCAAATCCAGATCACCAGATGGTTTCTGAACCGCACCAGTCTGCAGACGAACTTAGTAAGAAATAGATTATTTTTATTTTTCCAATACATTATACGACTTTTTAAAATATTTATTAAATACTTATTAATTAATTATTGAACTTTTTCTAGTGGCTAAGTATGGTATACGTCGTACATGTCACTGCGATATGTCTAATGAAATGGTCAAACTTTTAGACCAGGAAATCCAACGTTTTGACGAAAAATCTAGAGCCTTTTGGCTCCGTCACTCTAATTGTCATTCTATCGACAAATTTAAATTGATGGAACTAATGATTCATGATCTAGGAAAATTTGATACTAAGGTCACTCAGCCAGAAGATAATCTTTGTTGGAATTCTCCGATTCTTTATCAAAGTATTATCGATCATCAGAGTTTGAACAATTAACTCGATTATTTTTATAATTCATATATTCATATAATGTTATTTGGATAACAATACTAAAGAAAATGAACTAGTTGATCTATTTTCAATGTAATTATAATTTATATGCATTAATTACTATTATTGATTTTTTATTTCACTACGAAATTCTTTTTATTATCGAGATGCAATGTTGATTTTAAATTTAATTATTGTAACAACTTAATTTTACAGTGCCGCGTCAAAACCAGGAAATAACCAGATGGTTTCTAAACCGCGCCAGTCTTTTGAGGAATTTAGTAAGAAAAAATAATTTTTATTTTTCTATTACTACATACAACTTTTTGAAATATTTATTATTTAATTACTAATTTATCATTGAACTTTTTTTAGTGGCTGAGAATGTCATAAAACCTACATGTCATTGCGATAAGTGTAATGTCATGACATTACATGATCAAACTTTTAGATGAGAAAATCAAACAATTTAACAGAAAATCTAGAGCCTATAATCACCGCCACTATTACCGTGAGGTTATTGACATACCTAATGTGTTGGGGCGATTGAAACATGATGAAGGAAAATTCGAAAATAATGTCACTAAGCCAGGAGATAATCCATGTTTGAATACTCCTCATATTAATGACAGTTTTGTTAAATATGAGACTTTCAACAATTATATCGACTATTTGGAAAAGAATGCTGAAGAAAATAAAATAGCTGATCCAACTTCAATGTAATTATAATTTATATGCATTAACTACTATTATTAATTTGTTATTTCACTACAGAATTTTCTTTGTAATCGAGAGATGCAATGTTTATTTTAAATTAAATAATTTGATAACTTAATTTTACAGCGCCACGTCAAAGCCAGAAAATCAATTGGTGGACTGTACACTGCGATGGGATCCTGAGGATTTTAGTAAGAATAAAATAATTATTATTTTTTTATAACATTTTACAACTTTTTGAATATTTATTATTTATTTACTAATTCATAATTGAACTTTTTCTAGTGGATGAAAATTACAGAAGGGTTACAGGTCATTGCGATAAGTGTAATGTCATGACCAAACTTTTAAATGAGAAAATCAAACGATGTAACGAAAAATCTAAAGCTTACAATCGCCGCTACCATAATCGTGATATTGTCGACAAACATAATATGTGGGAGCGGTCGAAAAATAATCTGGGAAAATTTGAGAATAAAATCACTGATTTAGGAAATATTTCTTGTCTTAATACTCATGATATTTATGCTGATCCTGTTGAATATGAGACTTTAAACAATTACATCGACTATTTGGAAAAGTATGCTGAAGAAAATAAAATAGTTGATCCATCTTCAATGTAATTATAATTTATATGCATTAACTACTATTATTGATTTGTTATTTCACTACAGAATATCTTTATAATCGAGAGATGCAATGTTTATTTTGATTTTAATAACTTAACAACTTAATTTTACAGTGCCACATCAAAGTCAGAAAATCACATGATGGGTTACAATCCGCAATGGGCTTCCGAGAAATTAGGTAAGAAAAAAATAATTTTTATTTGCTCTATCTCTAGATACATAATTAAGAAATGACTTTGTATTTTGTAAACTATTGACATTTTTAAAGATATAAGCTCATTCCGATGTTACACTCATTAAGATCTTTTATTTTAGTACCCACATCAATTTTTCATATATTTAATATATTTATATATAAGAGTATATGAAAAATATATCAAAATGCATGTGGGTACTCAAATGAAACCTCTTCATGAGTGTAACATCGGGATGAGCTTATATCTCTAAAAACATCAATAGTTAAGAAAGTACAGTGTAATTTAACACAAGTCATTATTTAATAAAGCAAAATTTTATTTATTTATAATTCACAAGTCACGGCAGTCACGCAATGACTGCACGGTTGCTAGTATTTATTATTTATTTACTAATTTATCGTTGTACTTTTTCTAGTGCCTGGATATTACATGAACTCTCAATGTCAATGCGATGAGTGTAGCATCATGCGCAAACTTTTAAGGTAGTACGGTTATGAAAGCAATATTTCAAGAAATCCTCGAAACTTTGAATATAAGTCATTAAATACATAATACATATGCTGTTAAAATTTGAAGACGATTTACCACACCAAGCTCGAGATAATTGCAATTGAAAATGACATTTTTGTACATGTAACATAGGAGAAGCGTGGGAAAATGACAGTATTTTTAATTTTTTCCATCGAAAGAATTTCAAGACTTTATCAAAAAACTAGTAGATTGAAGAACATGTTGTTTCGAACAAGTAAAAAAAAAATGACAATTTTTTACCATGTAGTTTTCGAGATTAATTAAAATCAATTTCACTTTTAGAGGATTATTTTTAGGAGAGGGGGTACAAAAAACAGCCGCTAGTCACTGAAACCGTAGTGTGTGTGTATATGTATAGAGAATATAGTAGTGACGAGTACAGTAACGTTAAAAAATCTTAACCTACAACCTTAGCTCTGTCGATACGTATAACATGGATAGCGAGTCAAAATTTTTGATCTGGATTGTCGCGGAGGTACTACCTTAAATGAGAAAATCGAGCGTTTTAACGAAAAATCTAGAGCCTACAATCACCGCCGCAATTACCCTGAAGATATTGTCGACATAACTAATGTGTCGTTCCGATTGATATTTGATCAAGGAAAATTCGACAATAAGGTCACTGATTTAGGAGATAATCCTTGTTTGAATACTCCTCGTATTTATGCTCGTCTTGTTAAAATTGAGACTTACAACAATTATATCGACTATTTGGAAAAGTATGCTGAAGAAAATAAAATAGTTGATCCGATTTCAATGTAATAATAATTAATTAGTTTTTAAAAACTTTTGTACGTTTTCACTTTTTCTATGGATTTACGGATGGTTGCAAGGAGCTTCGACTCCATGGCAAGTAGGGTAAAAGCCCCAATAGATGATCACGTACCAGTATATGATCACTCCATGTATTTGTATATCTATATTCACAAATATAGGTATACAAATACAAGGAGTGATCATATACTGGTACATGATCATCTATTAGGGCTTTTACCTTAAAATAAATAAATAATAATAACAATAAATAATAGCTTTTTTTTTATCCCATTTTTATTTTACATTAAATTTTGGAAACGTCAATTTTTCAATTTTCTTCTTTGAGGTAGTAAAAAATAAACAACTAATAATAAATTCAAACATTTAATTTTAGATTAAAAAAAATTAATAAGTGAGATTTAGTAATTTATTAAATTTTAAGAATTTTTTTAACAAATAAATTATGACAAAAAAATAGTTGTAGAAATGAAAAAGAAATTAAAAATACCATTTTTTAAAAATAATTTTTCAGAATAAATTTGTTTGTTAAATAAAATAAAAAAATTTTCAAGTAACTGCTAATTTCAATTTCATATAAAAAATTGCATTTACAATTTTTTTAAATTTCTACATGTCAATATTTTTTTCTTATTCTCTTGCCATAATTTATTTGTTAACAAAAATTCTAAAAATCATTAAATATCTGCTAAATTAATTATCATAAAAAATTCCGAATGTAAAAATAAATAAAAATTATTAGTGGAAATTTTTGGAAGCATTTTTATTATTGTAAGTAATTTATTTATTTATTAATAGTTACAACAATATATTTTACTTTATAACCTTAGTGTTTTTAATTAACGTTATTACTTTATAACTTATTAATACAATTATTATTTGATTAGATTAAACGATTGTATAAATGAAATTAAATTTGAACAATAATTGATTCTATTAATTAAATTTATGCTATCGTCGCACAAAGTCACATTAACATCGCTGAGTCGGAATTGGCCAGTGGCCACAGCTCTCCTGATTAAAACAAACAATTTCTCTTGGTTCATTTTAATATTAGTGCTCACGTTTATGATTTTCAAGTGCGTGTCCAACAATCTTTCATTCACCATTTTGATTTCTCTACAAAATTTCAGATAGGGATATCTACAAGCGAAATTAAGTTTTTCAAGTTTACCAAATTATAAATTGTTTGTCGTTGACTTACCTACAGGTGACAATAAACGAAATTTTTTTTTTACTAATAAAAAATTTTTTAAATTAAAAATTAAATTTTGGGAAACTCTCACCGTGTTTCCTATCGGTTTATGAATATGAAATTTTCAAATTTAGTTTATATTTTTGAATTCTAAAAAAATGATTTCAGTTAGTTTTTTAAATTTTGGCTTAGGGCATTCTGGGACGTATATCTGCAAGTAAAATGATTATTATTATTAAAAAAAAAAGTCACCTTTTTGTCTTTGAAAAGTCTAAAGATGATATTTTTTTTATTTTAAATTTGATAGTCGGATCGTTAGATATCCTTCATTTTTAATTTTTTTGAAAATTTTGGAGCCGGATATCAAAGTAAAAAATAATCAAAATCGAAATAAAAAAAATGTCATGTTTTAATTTTTCAAGAATCTAAAGATGATTTATCTCGGATTTTTTATTTTCTTATTTATTTATTGAATATCCTTATTTTTTTGTTTTTTTTGAAAATTTTGGTCCGGAATATTAAAATCAAAAATGATGAGAAACACAAAAAAAGAAGTTTTTTGTTTTCATTTCTCAAAAATCTAAAGATGATTTTTTTCAGATATCTTTATTTTTTTCATTTGTTCATTAAATATTTATATTTTTCATTTTTTTATATTTATTTTGACAGAGAATATCAGGTAAAGCATAAATTAAAATTTTTTTTTACTCAAGTCAATAAATTTGCCATCTAGATTTAAGAAATTTGAGATATATGATTCACGTTAAACAAAATTACTAAAAAACTAATTCTTTTGTTAGTTATTTTGTGATGTATGAATCATTTAATCCTGTAAATAACATATAATGAAGACTATTCGACTGAAAATAATTAGACATGCCTGAGGTAAATAAGGATCAACGAGTAAGGGAAGTATTGGGGACGTAAAATGATAAGAGTAAAACAAGGAAGAAAAAATTTTTCAGTCTGTATTTCAGAAATTTTTAGTCAAATGTTTGAGACAGCTGATATGTGACCACCTGCTCTGACAGATTTCGCAGAAAATATAGATAGATTTATTTTTACTTGTATCACTGTTACAATCTGTGTTTTACAAGGAATTTTCTTATACAATGTTGTTTTCTCCATATCCTACTATATAATAAAAAAGTACTAGTTACTATTTATTGCACTCTCTGCATTTAGAATTTTTACATTCTCTATTTTCGCTGATACCTTTATTGTACAGTGCATTCCTTTATTTCATACTTTCCAAACTTCCTCACTCATTCTTTCATTTCCATTCATTTCTTTCCACTCCTTCTTATCCTTTTTCTATTACATTATCCCATCTCTCTTTCACTTTCTTTTAAAACATTTTCTATTTCCCTCACTACCTTACATATCCTTGCCTCTATTTTTCCCTTGAATATCCCTACAATTCTTTCCCATATCTGTTCCTCCTTCTCAGTTTCATCCCACCACCTCTCCATTTCCACTTTACATTCTTCACTTATCTTTTCTCTTATTTTTGCACATGTTAGTACATGCACTAGCGTTTCTTCTTTTTCCTTGCATTTTCTACACATCCAATTTCTTTCCTCTTTCTTTCCAGCTTTAGTAAGGTTTCCACACCTTACTCTTGCCCATATTTCCTTATTTTCTCTTCCTATTTTTTTATTTTCCCAGTATTTTACATCGGCTCTTTCTTCTACAGTTCTCTTGTATATTTCGCTATAATTAGATGCTCTAATCCTTTCCTCTTCCTTGTCTGACATTTTTCTCGCTAAGCATTCTATTCCTGCTCTTATTTCTTCGCTTATTTCTTCTATTTCTTTTCCTTTGTATATTTTTTCTAGTACACTCTCACAATTCATCTTCTTTGCACTTTCTTCTATCTTTTTTCCCCATTTTGTTGGGTTCCCATTTAATATCCCTCTGATCTCTTCCCTTAGGCATATTTTTGGCCACCTTGTATCCTCCATTCCTGCTATTTCTATAATGTATCTCCATACCCTTTCCTTTGCTATTACTTCTATCACTTCACTTCCTGCTTCTCTTCTCACTATGCCTCCTGGTGTGTTCCTTGCCACTCCTAGCGCCATTCTGTTGATTTTTTTTTTCGCAGAAAATATAATTTAAATTTTTTCAGCCTCATGAAGAATCTTCAAGTTTGAATTGATAAAACTAGGAAATTTGGAGTTATTCCGAAAAAACACTTTTACCGGTTTACTGTTGTTCGCGATATTTTTTGAACAAATTGACCGATTTTGACCGGCTTGACGGCGATCGACGTAATTTTTTATGTTAATAGCTGATTAGTTTTTGAAATTGATCGTTGAAGCCATTTAGAAGTTATTCCAAAAAATTTCGGAGTGATGTTAAAAAAACACTTGTTTCCAAATATTTCGTCGAGGATATCTCTCGAAGCAATCAACCGATTTCTACGTTCTTGGCAGCGATCGACGCGGTTTTCAAAGCTCTAAAAATTATTTTATTCCATCAAAAACCATTCGAAAAGAAATGTCGAAGTTATGTGGACAAAAACACTTTTTTCGGTTTTCTTTCGTTCACGATATCTTTCGAACGAATCAACTGATTTTGACCAGATTAGCGGCGATCGACGTAGTTTTTCTAGGTTAAAGGTGGATTAGTTTTTGGAGTTGATCGATATAGCCGTTTAAAGTTATTCCCTTAAATCCACTATCAAAAAATATTTTTTTCTTAGTTTTTTTGAAATTTTTCAAATAATATTTTTCAAATAATATATGATAACAAATAATTTTTTTTTAATTAACCGAACAAACAAGAATATTCTTTTAAATAAACGGGCGTGCAATTTATAAATTTAGTGCATATAGTTAGCATAAGGATACATTTAATTTGTTTTTTCTATCGACACGCATGTATCAGCTATAAAAATTAGATGATTGGAGCAAAAACCGAAAATACCCGAAGCGCAAAGACTCGCTCACCCGTTCCCGCTCAACCGGTGAATTTGGACAGACTATCAGCTTCAGTAGAATAAACCAGGTTTAGTCAGACGACCAAATTTAAATTATCTTAAAATTTTTAAGAATATATTTTATACAATAAAAAACACATTTGCATAAAAGTTTGAATAATAAAGTATCTATATATATATATATATATATTAGGGTGCTTTTTTTTTTGCGACTATTTTTTTTTTTCGCTTCCATCCCGAAATTTTGTTGGAAATACACCCGAAAAAATTCCCTGAAAGTTTGAGCCCTTAATATTAATATTAAGTACTCCTACACAGCGTGTGAAGATTTCCCATTTGAATTATACGAGAACTTTCATTTTTTTTTTTTAAATTTCTATAGCTCAGTGGCATTTCATAGCATCGCTTTGACCATGGACGAGTTTTTTTCAGAATTAAATGCTCTACAAAAGTGTCCATTGTCGCGAAGTCGTAACACATACTGGCGGGGTAGTACGGACCGCCAAACCGAATTTTTTATAGAATTCTTGTTTTTTCACTCATTATCTCATAAACAACAAGACATACAGAAAAAATGTAAATGATAATTTTGTAGGAAATTCAATTCTCTACAAAAAAGGTCCTCAGCACCAAATCACTAAGATCGATATTTTCTGAGATATTAATCATTGAAGTTTACCTAGCATTGAATTTCCACAAAATGTTGAATCAAATCTTAAAAAATATTGATTTTTTCTTTTTAGGAGGTACAGGAGTTCATCCTCAAAATCAGAATATGTTCGTTTCAACCCACTGGAATTTGATGATAGACTACAAAAACTTGCTGGCATCGAATGTTGCGATAATTTCATGCCTAAAACAATTTTTTCAGAATTAAATAAATAAACCCAATCGATTCAAATATTTTTCAAATTTTATATTCAGCTTCTGTTATCCAGAAGCAAAGATATTCTTTGAATTGAGTTTCCGTCAATTTTCCCCAATAAAAATAAGACAAAATGATATATATGTGTTTTAAATTTATTGGTTACAGAGACTTTAATTTTTTAATAGCGTGGAATTTTCGACTGCAAAAATCGAAAACAAATTTTTTTTATTCAAGTCAAAATTTTTGTCAAAATTGAATAAATTTTGATTTATCTCACTTATTCAGATTTACTTGATAGAAATTTTACCAAAATGATAGACTAATAATTAGAAAAAGTTATGAATCTAGAAACAAATTTTAAAATATTGAAAAATTATATAGAATTCAATTTTCAGAAAATGAGGTTAAGAAAATTAAAATTTTAATGCGAATTAAATTTTACAAGTAAGTAGAAAAATATGAGTCTAAATTATAAGAAATTGTTTTCGATTATTAAAAATGATTGATTGTTGAGCTTGTTAATTTATATTTGTATGTAAGACGAAAGTAACCAATGTCGTCTGTATTATTTTCATCATCTTCGTTTGTTATCTCGTGTTCATTTTCAGATTTATTCTGAAAAGTTTCCACCGGCAAGAAATTAGTAACGGGCGAGTGAAGATTGGTTTTCCCTTTTGACACTCATTCAGAAATTGTTGCTGCTCTTTGGCAAATTCTTAACCATTGTGGAATTCGAAATATCGAACAATTTATCTAGTTTTTGGTTAAACTTTTCAACATTCTGTTTTTGTGCTTTCGATTTTTTTCCCTCTTGTGATGTGTCTTCACTTTTATATATTCGGCATAAAATTTTTCCAACTTCGTAAGACTGTGCTGAGGACGTATAGTTGGAATCTTGAAACTAGCCCGAATAGTATTAGTATCGTTAATAACACTAGTAGCACTATTTCGAATAGTTAATTTTAAAGACTGATGTTTATACATAAAAATTTAGTAAGTCACGATACGAAGGCAGCTTATTATTATTTATTTGGCTTCTTTCAAATCCAATTAAATAATTCCAAGTTTTATTACCAATTTTTCACTCATTTTAATGATGGTTAAAGTCGACCTAACCTCAAATTTAACAAAGTATACATACAACGGCGTCACACTGATCAATGCCCACTAAGCTTTGTTCTTACTCTCGCGGGATTAGTACGCGAAAACAAAGAAAGCGCTGCAATTAAAGGGGAAATTTGTTGAACGCATTCAAGGTAAAGTGAAAGCTCAGTAGTACTACCAGAGCAAGAAAAATAAACCGCAATTAATCAGTATCACAATACACAGCAACAAAGAAACATCCTATATTATTCGTAATGATCATACACAATATATTTTTATCTAGAATTTCATTGAAATTGAATTATTAAATGATAAATTCAAATATTATGGGGTGATTTAAATGAGAAATTTATTTAAAAATAAAAAACTTCAGAAAAATACAATTAAAAATTTTTTACGTTAAATTTGTAACTTAATCAATAAGTAATTACTAATTATAATTATGATACGAATAAAAAAATCATTATTTTTTAAGATTTGATTCAACATTTTGTGGAAATTCAATGCTACGTAAACTTCAATGATTAATATCTCAGAAAATATCGATCTTAGTGATTTGGTGCTGAGGACCTTTTTTGTAGAGAATTGAATTTCCTACAAAATTATCATTAACATTTTTTCTGTATGTCTTGTTGTTTATGAGATAATGAGTGAATAAACAAGAATTCTATAAAAAATTCGTTGTGGTGGTGCGTACTACCGCGCCAGTATGGGTTACGAATTCGCAACAAAGGACACTTTTGTAAAGCAGTTAATTCGGAAAAAAACCCGTCGATGGTCAAAGTGATGCTATGGAATGCCACTGAGCTATAGAAATTTAAAAAAAATGAAAGTTCTCGTATATTTCAAATGGGAATTCTTCACAAGCTGTGTAGGAGTACTTAATATTAATATTAAGGGCTCAAACTTTCAGGGAATTTTTTTGGGTGTATTTCCAACAAAATTTCGGGATGGAAACGAAAAAAAAAAAAATAGTCGCAAAAAGCACCCTAATATATATATATATATATATATATATATATATATGCATATATATATATATATATATATATATATATATATATATATCATGGATATCATATTTATTACTCACATTTTAGTAATTATTCCGTCCTTCTCCCTAATTTTGTTACGGTGATACGAAAAATCACGGTACTCCATGCTTTTTATAATCAAATATAAATATTTTTAGAATATAAACCCAAAATTCACGATATTTTCAGACTTCACATGCGGTTAGAAAAAAAATCCGATAAGATACTTAGCTCTTTCAGGATTGGTCGGTTTTCCACCTTCCAACTTTCCGGTTAATTTAAGTGTTACCATTAATTTTTTTTTAATTATTTAATGCATTATTTAGTTACACTTTATTTTTATAGCGTAACATATTTCTATTCTTTATTTATTTGTTCGCATTTTCATTTTGAAACTTTTGTAATAAGTACAATTTTTAAAATCCGTAAAAATAATCTTCCAGATTGTACATATGTATATGTGTATGTATACATAGTTCATAGGGGGCATTCCGTACCAAATCAATTGCTTTGGAAATTTATGAATTTTCTTAAAAATAGCTACAACCTTTTCAAAATTCAATTTATTGGGGCTTTTTTTTTAATTTTTGTTTTTAAAAATTATTCGAATTTGTCTTTATAATTTTTTTCACGAATTTCGGAAACCATCGACAATTTTTCGGTGATTTTAATTTTTCATTTTTTTTTTAATTTTAATTATATGAAATTTTGACTTTTTATGAGAATTCTCAGAATTTTTCGCCGTTTGTTTTTTTTTTCGATTACTATTATTTTTTTTTCAATTAGCCTAAAAATGTGTTATTGAAAATCACACTTATTATCGAATCGAAAAGGGCTTAGTAGAGAGGGGGGGGAGGGGTTTCGGGTGACGGAGAACGCGTGTATCGCGTGTACACAGCGATCGTCAGCTTGTCAACTCGACGAACGTCTTAGCGTCTCATACCAGTGTTGTTCTTTAATCCCTGTGCTGTAGAGAAAAAGTGTTGCTTTACAAGTGTTCTTTTTGTCAACATAAGAGAATTTGTTGTATTTGCGTGTCAAGACATTAAATAAGTAAGTAAATAACTTGATTATATTTTATCAATAACTACTTGTCACGATTTTTAATTGACTTCATAATTTCAATGATGTCAAAATTAAATTTTTGTCATGATAAAAAGAATATGATACTGGAATCAGCAGACATTTGTTAAATTCTGAATTTTTTGTAGCAAATCTGTAATGATAAAAAAACTATTTTCAAAAATTCCCACTTATAATTTTTTTAATTATCTGGAAGTGAAATTTTTTATATTGATTCGATTGCTATAAAAATTTAACAAATTGTCTTATATCTGTTAATTACAGTGTTATAAAAATATCACATTGAAATCGGTAGGCATCGGTCAATTTTTAAAATTTTCATCGTGAATCTGTTATGATAAAAAAATATTTTTAAAATCCCTACTTATATTTTTTTTTAATTTTCTAAAAGTCGAATTTTTTACTATATTTTTTTACAATAATTGAATAGTTATAAAAATCGAAAAATTAAGCTAGGTCTGTTAATTTTAATTACATAAAATCATTTTTACAGACAACAATTGTCTTACAGACAACAATTATGCTGGTTGTCAGTCAAATCTAGAAGATTGTACTTCTTGGCAACTTACTTCTACAAATTGTTAACCATCGGTAAGCCTATTTAAGGGAAATGTTCGTTGATGATGACTCTAGGCGTTCAGAAAGAATTGCAATTAAAAATAATAATGTAAATTTCTTAATACCTAAATTCTCAACATCTTGCCTAGAACATTCTTTCGTTATATCAGCAATACGGTTATGGCAAAAACTTCCACCAGATGTCTTAGACGCGAGTTCATTAGAAGTCTTTAAAAAGAAATTGTTCGATTACCTTTTGTGAAATGATTTATAGATACATTAATATTTCTACGATTAATATTTCTAAGTTTATGTGCAATGTTACAACGTATTATTTTGTTTAGCTAGTTTCTACAAGATGTTAGTTAACTTTTATTCCAAATAAGAAATGGACTTATTTAAATCTTATTTAATTTAAATCTCATTAATTTAATCTTAAATTATTACCAAATATACCTATTGAATTTATAATATTGTTAAGCTAAATCGATTTATACATTACTTTATAGTTTTGTTTGTTATTTATCTACATATTTTGTAAATTTTTCAGTTCCACAAAAATTACTGTATTTTATATCTTGCCATTTAGCCTGTGCCTTGGCATTTATTATCAATAAATAAATAAATAAATTCTTTTTAACTTGAATTTTTTAAAACTAACTGAAGGGAAATTTTTTTGTAAATTGTGTTATAATTATAATTATAAGATATAGAGTTATAACTTAGAACTACTGGTGTGAACAAGAATCAAATCAAAGAATTGTAGGGTTTTTGTGATACACATTCTTTATAAACAATTCGTAGAACCTAAAATTTAAAACTAGTATTATTACATAAAATTTTTGTATTGGTCTATTTGTTTAAATATATTTGTTCAAATAATAGAGTGTGCTATGGTTAATCTGAAAATTTCTGTGATTATACTGAAAAGTATAGGGTCATTCTTTAAATGAAAAATACATTAAAAAATAGTTATAAAAAAAATCGTAGAGCATCTGTGAAGAGTTGAATAAAAAGTTTTTAGGTAACAAAACATTTTTTGATTAATTTTTGTTTATTCTGCACTATGTCACACACACTGAAAATATAGCTTTGATTGTTTATAAATTTTTCCGCAATAATCGGATAGCAATAGGACTCATGGTAACTTAGAGAGTGAAGTATAGAGTTAACATTCAATCTCTTATTATCTTCAAAAGTAATCATCCCTTCCAGGATAAATTTTTAAATTATTGCTTGAATATCAAAAAATATTAAATGTAACTAAAATTAATTTTTAACGACAAAAATATCAGTTTTTCGGCGTTATGCTGTGCATCTTTTTTGAAAAAAAATATGGAAAAAATTTTTTTTGATATAAACAATCCTAGTTAACGAAAGAGAACAGGTTTTTTTTATAATTTTATGGATACCTGGATACTTTCTAGGAATTTATCGGGAAAAGATTTTTGATCAAGATAAATTATTTATTATTAATCTTAACTATTAAAACTTAATATTAAATGTTTCAGTTTATTCGAAAATGGCCGAAATTTTTAGGACGGGGAAGGAGTATCTAGCAGATCAGCTGGATTTTTTCAGAGACAGACAAGTACGAATTGTTGACAAACCATGGACTCGTCTCATACGAGACCAGAACTGAGAATGCTGTCCAGAACCGGTGAGTCCACAAGATTGGAGACCCGAGCTGGAATTTATCCGAGGCCGTTTACCACTGCGTTAGAGGTATTGAGAAAAGCTCTCCTAAGGAAAATCATGATAATAAGTACGTATAATGAACTTGAACTGTTACAAGCAATAGTATATTACACTACAAGGGCAGTTATTTCAACAAGAATTTTTGTATGGTAGGCAATACTGTCCACTGAAGCTCAAGATACGAATGAATGGCCAGAAAGATGCATTAGTCGTCAAAGAGTGGAATCATCATCACAACCATGGTCCTCCAAAAGTATGTGTCATACATACAACTTCTACACGCACTATACCTTAGAATCAAATCCCCCCCCTCACACACACACACACACACAACACACACACACACACACACACACGCCGATGAAAAAATTGACTTGACTTAAGAGCCAAACTCTTGAACCAAGAATTCCATATCGAAAAATATGATTTTCTTAAATCAAGAGAATAAATTCTTTAAATAAGAAGATTTTCTTAGACCAAGAATAATTTCTTAGCTCAAGAATTTATTCTCTTGACTCAAGAAAATCATTTATTTCAATATGGAATTCTTGGTTCAAGAGTTTGGCTCTTGAGTCAAGTCAATTTTTTTATCAGTGCACACACACACACACACACACACACACACACACACACACACACACACACACACACACACACACACACACACCCAGGGAGATGGACACACCGTCTCATACCGAAGATCGACGTTTGGCTAAACCGAAGTCATGGCGAGGTCAATTACTATCTGACGCAGTTGTTGTCAGGACATGGATGTTTTCGGACGTATCTTCACCGCTTCAAGCATGATGATTCACCGGAGTGCCCGTCCTGCCCAGGAATCAATGAAGACGCGGAGCACGTTTTCTTTGAGTGCAAGAAGAAAATCCAACCAGAGACAATAGTAGAAGCAATGTTGTCATCAAGAGCCTCCTGGAACGCCATCAGCACATTTGCAACTGAAGTCCTTATAGACTTGCGTTCCATCGAAAGAAGAAGAGCAAATGACAACAACTAGAAGAAAGGTAAAATAACACCTTAGCTACCAGAAGAAAGAGCAGTAGCTAGATCCTCCTCTCACGAAGTAATGCCTAACGGCGGTTTCCATGAGGGATTAGGGGAAAGAGGAAAAGGGGTTTAGGGTTTAGTGGGTAGGGGCGCTAGCGTCGAGTTTTAGTATGACACTGCGTCGAGTCGCCACATATCCAGGCCAAACAACTATGCCTAGAATCCGTAAAAAGGATTCCCCCCCCCCTTAAAACAAAAAAAAAAAACACACACACACACACACACACACACTAAGAAACATACACATGTACCCTGATACACATATCTTAAGACATAGTCTCATATACATTCAGATAAAATCGAAAACACACACGGACACACGAAGAAATACACGCCCGAACACAAAGAACCACATGTATGAATATATACACACACACACATGCGCGCGCGCACAAACGCATGCACACAGAAACATACGTACAAACTTATCGGAATACACAAATTTGTTATAGCTTTTTAATTTATAACATAAAAAATCGGATAGATTTCAGATAAAAAAAAACAAAAAATCATGGGAGAAGAAGTGCAAGGACCGGATAAATGGCAATCAGTAAAAGGGGAAGGGGAAAGGACAAAAGAAAGAAAGGACACTGGAAGAGGAAATTATAGAGAACTATTTAGATACATTGAGAAAAAATTTAAATTCATCAGTGGACACACTAAAAGAAAAATTAAAACTATTAAAGGAATGTGGAAAGAAGATAGCGGAATTAGATGAAGATGGAAAAGATTTAGATTTTATAAATATTGATTCTGAAGACGACGACGGGAAAAAGTCGGAACAGTCAGAAGATGAAAAAGAAGAGGAAGAAATGTCATATAGTAATGAACAAACGACAGAAATTGATGAAGAAAGTGACCAGAACGATAAAAGGAAAGAAGAGAAGAGAAAACTGAATCAAAATAAAGAAAGAGCTACTGAAAATTAGAAAAACAAAGACGAAGGAAGTGAGAAAAAAACGGAGAAAAAGAAAAGAGAAGAGAAAGATGAAGGACAAACAGAATCAGGTGAAAAGGAAATTTTTAAAGACATCGAGAAAAAGAAAGGAGAAGAAAAAGATGAAGGACAAACAGAATCAGGTGAAAAGGAAATTTTTAAAGAAATGGAGGAAAAGAAAGAAGAAAAAGATGAAGGACAAACAGAATCAGGTGAAAAGGAAATTTATAAAGAAAGTGGAGGTAGCAACCTGAGCGACATGGAGAATATGGTAACGTTGAAAAATATGTTGGAAAATCTAGTAGGACAAGAAATAACAGCAAGGTGTGAGACGGGGTATATAGTTTCGAAAGAAGATTTGAGAGAAATGAATGAAGGGTTGTTGGAATTTTCGAGAGAAAATGCAACCATAGTGGAAGGATTAGAAAAGATAGAGGGTAGAACCTGAAGTTCTTCAACATTAAAATTTTTTAATACATAATGGTGCAATCTGATTAGCAGTAAGAAGTCGAAAAAGGCGTGGAAGTTAAGAATGTTAAAAATGTATGAAAAAGTTGAAAAACAAATAAAATGTCACCATAAAAATTGCATGAAAGCAAATGATATTGTTAATGATGTCGCCATTGTGTGTGTATTTGTAGGAGTATGAATGTGCGCATATTTTGATATGTGTATGAGCGTAAATGTTTATGTGAGTATACATGTAGTAGTGCGTGTGGAATAGTGTGGATGTTGATGCATGTGTGTATGTAACAGCATGTATGTGTTTTATTTGTTTTAAGGGGGAGGAATGTAAATGTAAGTAATTTATTCTACCATTGTACTAGAAAATATAACGTTCAACGAACAAACAGTACGCAGGTAAGTGAAAACAATCATCCACTGCTACGAAGTGTTATTCTGGCCAAATCGAATATATTGGACCTCATTCTAGAATCTACAATGTTCAGCCTGCAAAAAAATCTTACCAATGTTATTAAAAGAAATTAAAAAAAAAGGTTGACCCTGAAGGCCATCTCCGCAACTTCCCGCCAATTCCATATCTAAACGTTTGAAATTGCACTTATGACGTTTCTGCGCACTTCGAGCGCAAAAGTCTGGTAGAAGTTTGATAAAACACTATTTTTCCGATTTTTAAATCACAATAACTTTTAAATAAATAAACCGATTTCTACGCGGTTAGCGGCATTCAACGGGGTTTATTCAGCCTCATAATAAATCTTTTAGTTTAATTTGATCAAACTAGGAATTTTGGAGTATTTCCAAAAAAAAATTTTTTCGGTTTTCTTTCGTCAACGATAACTCACGAACGAATCAACCGATTATGACCGGGCCGCCGGCGATCAATGTAGTTTTTTGATTTTATGAGCTAATAAGTTTTAAGGATCGATCGGTAGAGCCGTATGAAAGTTATTCCAAAAATACCACTTGAAAAAAATTTTTTTTAGTTTAGTCTAGCCCTTTCGAATGGTGCCAATCGCGATTAAACTGGCGTGCAACTTCTTGTTTGTTAGGCTAATTAATGAAGGAAATTACTTTTTTTCTTTATTATTATATAATTAACCATATTTTAATACTTATACCCCCAGCCGAAAGATCATTGCAATTATTTTCCCCACAAATATAACGGCCAACCGTTAGAAAATGAACGAGCGTGCAATTTCTTGTGTATAAGGTGAGATAATTGAAACAATTATTTTTTTTCTTGATGATTCTTATATAGTAAATCACATTAAATACTAATACCCCCAGCAAACAGGTAATTGCGATTATTTTCCCCGAAAATATAACGGTCACCCGTTTAAAAATAAACGGGCGTGCAATTACTAGTTTGTTCGGTTAGTTAAGGAAGAAAATTATTTTTTTTTTCTTTATTATTATATAATCAATCATTTTCAACAGTTATCCTCCCAGTTATCTGATCATTGCAATTTTTTTGCCCGTGAATAGAAGAGTCACCCATTTGAAAATAAACGGGCGTGCAATTTCTTGTTTGTTTGATTAATTAAGGAAGAAAAATTTTTTTTTTCTTTTATTATTATATAATCAATCATTTTCAATAAAAATCCTCCCAGTTATCTAATCATTGCAATTTTATTGCCCGTGAATAGAACGGTCATCCGTTTAAAAATAAACGGGCGTGCAATTTCTAGTTTGTTCGGTTAATTTAGAAAGAAAATTATTTTTTTTCTTCTTTATTATAATGTAATGAATCATTTTAAATAAGAATACCACACGGTATCTGATTATTGCAATTTTTTGCCCCTGAATAGAACGGTCACCAGTTTAAAAATAAACGGGCGTGCAATTTCTAGTTTGTTAGGATAATTAATAAAGAAAACTATTTTTTTTCTTCTTTATTATTATGTAATGAATCATTTTAAATAATAATACCACTCGGTATCTGATGATTGCAATTTTTTTGCCCGTAAATAGAACGGTCACCCGTTTGAAAATAAACGGGCGTGCAATTTCTTGTTTGTTAGGTTAACTGATGAAGAAAATTATTTTTTTTTTCTTGATTATTTCTGTATAATTAATCATATTTAATGCTAATACCCCCAGCAAACCGAACATTCCAATTATTTTCTCCGCGTAAAGAACGGTCACCCGTTCAGAATTGAACGGGCGTGCAATTTCTTCTTTGTTAGGTTAATAAATGAAGAAAATTATTTTTTTTCTCCTTCATTATTGTATAATTAATCATTTTTAACATTTATCTTCCCAGTGAACTGATAATTGAAATTTTTTGCCCGTGAACAGAACGGTCACCCGTTTAAAAATAAACGGGCGTGCAATTTCTTATTCGTTAGGTTAACGAATAAGGAAAATTTTTTTTTTCTTTCTAATTATTACTATATAATTGATCATTTTTAATAATAACCCCTCCCCCCCAGTTATTTGATCATTGCAATTATTTTAGCGGCGAATGGAACGGTCACCCGTTTAAAAATAACCGGGCGTGCAATTTCTTGTTTGTTAGGTTAACTGATGAAGAAAATTATTTTTTTTCTTGATTATTTCTGTATAATTAATCATATTTAATGCTAATACCCCCAGCAAACCGAACATTCCAATTATTTTCTCCGCGTAAAGAACGGTCACCCGTTCAGAATTGAACGAGTGTGCAATTTCTTCTTTGTTAGGTTAATAAATGAAGAAAATTATTTTTTTTTCTCCTTCATTATTGAATTATTAATCATTTTTAACATTAATCTTCCCAGTGAACTAATCATTGCAATTATTTTAGCTGCGAATGGAACGGTTACCCGTTGAAAAATAAACGGGCGTGCAATTTCTAGTTAGTTAGATTAATTAAGGAAATGAATCATTTTTTTCTTCTTTATTATTGTATAATTGATCATTTTTAACAATAATCCCCCCAGTTATCTGATCATTGCAATTTTTTTGCCCGTGAATTGTTTTATCGAAAACTATCCAATGCGGATAGCTCCCGTAATTAATTTTAAAAATGTGATGAAATTAGGATTAGGAAGTTAAATAAAAATACTTGGATTTTTTGGGGAACAATTTAGATGATTTATTTGTCCCCAAAGGAGGAAAACCCAGCTAGGCTGAGAAAAAACCTCCTTGATGAAAATTATACAAGTAAATTGTATGTGTGTAAGTGTATATGTGTAAATTACGTTGCAAACAACGCAATAGGGGTGAGTTTAGCCGCCGTAGAGAGAAAATTATCGATAATTTAAATTTGTATTGTCCCAAGGTGGGAGCTGGTAATATCTAATTAATTAGATGAACTGTCTCAGTGTGAGAGCTAATAATGTTCAATTAATTAGATGAATTGTCTCAGTGTGAGAGCTTATAATATTCAATTGATAACAAGATGTTAGTCAATTGAATTTATTGTTTTTCGTGTAGAAAATAGTCAAATGATTTTGAATTTAGAATTGAACTATTGATAAATTTGATTAAGTAAAATTGTAATTAAATGTTGGTAATGAATTCAATATAATTTAATATTAATATCGCGCGTCAATAATGGATTGACTAAAGCCGCGTGGCTGTTTTATATTTTTTAATAATTATTTACATTTTCTGATTTTTTCTAGCTCCTCGTGGTCGTCGACATGCGGCTGCAGGTCGTAAGCGAGCCAGCTGGCAAAGACGGTCGTCTGACTCATCGGGCGCTGCCAACCGAAGCCAGGTGGTCAAGAGAGGAAGGGGAACGGCAAGAGGAGGTAGAAGAGGTGGACGCAGGGGTGGGCGTGAAAGTGGGAATATAATTTACTATACCTTTAACAACTAGATATATATATATATATATATATATATATATATATTTATATATATATATATATATATATATATATATATATATATATATATATTAGAGTGCGTCAAAATTGAATTTCCGTGAAGGACTTTTTAAAATTTGAATTTTGAGTTTTGCTTTTAACAGGAGCTGTGCTTAGGCGTTTCCTGAGATATTTTGGGATGAGACGATTCATTTAATTTTCATAGAATTTTTCAACAGGAGCTTTCTTTGGTCATTTCCGCTGAAATTTCAAAATTTGGCCGTAAGTGCCCAACTAAAGCTCCTGTTAAAATATATGTAAAAATTGAATAAATCGTCTCACCTCAAAATACTTCAGAAAATGCCCAAATACAGCTCCTGTTAAAAGCAAAACTCAAAATTCCAATTTTCAAAGGTCCTCCACGGAAATTGAATTCTGGAACACCCTTAAAATATATATATATGTACATTAAGCGATTATTTTTTTATATCCCTATTGTATTTTATTACATTTACTATTATCCATATTATATTTTATTATATTGGCTTAAAGCTTGTTCAATAATTAAACATTTAAAAATTTTCTAAAATCTTTGGCTTATCGTTCATTAGTCCGTTGACTGAATACCTATATGTAATTTTAAGTTTTAAAAACCCTACAATGACTTTTTCCTTGCTGCTTAAGAGACGATTGTTGTAAGGAAATTTTTAGTAAATGTTATTGAAGCTTAATGAACATATCTTAAATTTCTTGTCTCAAGAATTCATAGTTTATAACCGACATTTTTTCCTATTCTACCAATTACTCTGACACAACTTGCATATGAAGTCAATTATCGCGATATTCGTTTTTAGCTTACATTTAATTATTGAGATAAAAAAACATCAAAATCGGTTGACCCTGGAGTCCATCCCTGAATTTTCTATTTCTCTTGAAGTTCTGTTAAATTTTATGTTTGTAGAAACTGAGTTTGAATAATATGGATATTTTGACAATCAAAACTCCCGCACTCCTAGATAGGGGAAAAATTTCGTAAAAAATTTGATAATCTGGAAATGTACATTTTTTATTGTTAACGCCCCCGCAATCTCTTTCAGGGTCGGATTTAATAAAATCCATTCTGAGATGAAGTTGACATCACACACTAAGATTACTACTAAATTTGGAGTTTGCAGAAGTTACAATTTGGCAATCGAAATTCAATATTTCAGCACCCACCCTCGCAACACATGAATTTCGAGCCCTTATTTTTAAATAATTTCTTGAATCTTAAAACATAGTTTAAATCTATCAAATGAATGTTAAAGTTTACATAAACATAATTATCTTCGAGGTTAAGCTTTTACTAGACCACTTCCCAGTAAACACGTTTACGTCAATGTGACGTCAAAATGACATTGGGCTATGTCAGGATTTACGTAAGATACAAGTCACGAATGAGTCATATGTGACTCATTATTTCACACTTCTTGACGTAAGATTCTGACGTAAAAATATGACGTAGTCATGACGTCAGTATTATGTCTCAATGACATTTATGACGTCAATATGACATACCTGTGATGTCTATATCATGATAATGATGTCATTATGACGTAAAAGTGATGTAAGTGATGTAAGAATTGTACCTCAGAAAAATATTAAAAAAAATTTCTCAAAAATAAAAAGATGGCAATTTTGAAATTAATTATAGTGTTGTGGACTTATTACAGTTTGAAACACTAGTTATATGTTGATACTTGATGAAAAAATCCTGAAATATGCTGGGCTCGAACTTTGGTCCTCACGTGTCGGAGTCTGGAACGCTGCTCACTTGTCCAAGTAACGGTTCATGTCACGAAGTAAATAACTTACGTGATAAGCCTTACATGACGAAAAATGCTTATTTCATAATTTTTTCTGAGATTAAATGGATTTTAAGAGCTGGAATTGTATAAAATTCAAGTCTAATAATATTCATTAAACTCATGAAATTTTATAAAGTTCTATAAAACTTTGTAAAAACTCTTATAAAAGGCTCTCTAGTGAAACTTGTGGTAATTAATAGACAATTTATAAATTTTCATAAGAATTGATTGAATCTTACACTTTCAAAAATTTTCGTCTAAAAGCGGACCCAGAGAACTTTCACAAAGTGAAATTTTTTCAGAGTAAACGATGTATCCGTGTCATTTGAATATTTTTTAATACTTATTGATTTCTCAAGACTCGAATTTTTTTTTATTTAATTTTTTCCGAAAATTTAGTATTTTTCATTTGGATTTTTCTTCTTCAAAATTTCAATTTACAAAATTTAGATTTTTTTTTAATTTCAACTCTTTTAAGTATACCATTTTTTTAATCTATATTTCTTTTTAATTTCAATTTTTTTCGAAATTTGAATTTCTTTTATTTAACATACTAACAACATTATGAAACTTGATGTACATAATAAAAATTTTGCGTCATTGTGTCAAAAATTTTGTGTTAAAATTTTATGTTAAATATTTAACATTTTTTATGTTGATTTAACACAATAAATGTTAAATTTACACTTAAAAAGTTAAATATTTAACACAAAAATTTTTAACACTAAAGTTTTTGACGCAATGACGCAAAATTTTTTACTGCGTAAAATACTATTAGTCTCGTCAATAACAATCATGGAACTGTTTGAATTATTTCAAATACAATGTTTCATAAGTAGCAGCACTAATGTCAGAAAATTATTTTTCAAGTAATAGTGCAATATTTAAATGACTGACATTTAATTTCTTGACGTGAAATCATAAGAAATTATATGTTTACTCGCTTGACGGTTTAAAAATTTAGAGTTCATGCCACATAAATTGAACTCGGTATTTTGTTATCAGTTTCAACCAAATCATTTATACCGAATGAAGTCGAAAATATTTTTACAATGGATAAAAGTACCTAAATTCATGGAAAAAATATAAGTGAGAAACATATGCAACGAAAAAAAGTATTTCTTGCACCAAGAAAATTTTGACGGAGGCCGAAGTTATATTGGAGCAAGAAGTGTTTTAGTGTCAAGAAATTTTGACTTCATTCACGAAATTTTCAGTCATCTTTAATATATTCTTGGTCCAAAGAAATTTACCTTTGAGTCAAGATTTTTTTTCTGCAGTGTATGGAAACATACAAGCAAAGATACAAAAATTTTATATCCCACATGTATTTAATTTGTATGTTTTTTTCTTAAAAACGTAAATGAAAAATATTTTGTATGTTATTTGCTAATATGTTAGATATATTCATTAAAAGCGGACTTAAATTTACAAGGTACCAGCTTAAATCAGCTGTTTACCTCTTCCTGATTCTTACTAAATTTTAAACCAATTTTCACTAATATTTAGCGATTAATTGTAAATTAGACATCTTGTTAAAGAAGTTTTATATTTGATAAATTTTGATCAATCGATAATATTAAAAAAATACATCCCCAAAATTTTATCAATATTATGGAAAATAATCGTTTGTCACTGATTTAGAAAATGACTTTCAAATTATGTCAGTATTATGTACAATTGTGACAAATTATTGATGTTAAATAATGACTCTCAGATGGTATCGGTATTACGTAAGACCATGACTTGTCACTGATGTAAACACATGATATTAATCTTACGTCAAGATTACGTACAACCGTGACTTGTCACTGATGTAAACGCATGATGTTAAACTTACGTCAAGATTACGTACAGCCGTGACTTGTCACTGATGTAAACGCATGATGTTAAACTTACGTCAAGATTACGTACAACCGTAACTTGTCACTGATGTAAATGCATAATGTTAAACTTACGTCGTTATGACATACAATGATGGCATTAATGTTACGTAATATTGTATTTTATATATTATGTCAGTTGTACGTAATATCTAAGTCATTTCCGTTACATCATAGAGAAGTAATAAACTTACATCAGTATGATGTCAAAAATATATCATATATTTTTACATCATAATTGGATCACAAGACAGGTCAATTTTACGTCATATTTACGTAAAATATTGTGACATTCCTATGACTTATAAATGACGTCATATTGAAGTCATGTGTTCACTGGGTTTTGATAATTTTTTTGGTAGTTCGGAAAATTAAGAAAATAATCCAAAAAATCTACCTATATCCATATCGGGTGTAGCTGAATGGCGTTTTATTTATGGTGATGAGTATCATTATTATTATTATTTATTCATTTATTTATTTGTTTATTTGTTTGTTTGTTTGTTTAATCTGATCTGATTTCTGTAATTCTTCCGAAAAAATTTGGGGTACTTAATGACGCGCGCCAAGTACGATAAAAAAATTTTTTTTTCAATTTTAAAATTTTCAACAAATTTTTTCAATGTTATGACGGTTTCTTGGTATTTTTTTGCATTTCACATCTTTTTGTAGAGAATGAAAATTATTAAAACGAGTCTTATTTTTTTTGTAAAGTGCAAATGTTATTGAGATGAGTTTTATGAACGTGGACTTGGCGCAATTTTTTACAGTGTAACTGTTTTTGTTCGGATTATTATTATTATTATTGCGTTTCATCCGTAAAAAATTTTACCCTCATGCACCTAAAGAAGTTTCACTTCAAAAAAAATTTATAATAGTGAAATTAGCCGACGTTCAACAATTTTTGATTTCTTTCAACAAATTGTTTAGAAGTAAAAAAAAAATAAAAAAATTACACGAATAATTTTTGAAATCTTCTAAATGTTAAATTTTTTCTTTTCATCTTTTATGACAATTTAATTAGCCGACATCTGAAAATTTCTATACTTTTTTTATTTCAGGAAAAAAAAATATCCGAAATGGAAGGAGTGGAGGATGCTGCAAAAGCAGGTAAAATTATTTTTACATTAATTTTTAAAGACACGGTAAATTTATTAATGAACTGAATTTTTTTTTTTAATAGAAAACTTGAAGATCCTTTTTGAGACTGCGCAGAAGGCCATTCAGGCTTACCAGGAGGCTCGAAAAGGTGAGCCAAGCACCCCGGAAATACCGCCAATCGAAAAGAATGGTGCTCTAGTTAGTAATGAGGAGGAAGAGAAATCTAACAAGGAGGAGGATACATCGGGGAAAAAACGGCAAGAATCGGCGGGGAAGTCTCAAGAAAATTGGAAAAAAAAAAAAACCAAAATCGTGGTAATCGCGGGGGAGGCCGTTACCAAAATCGGGGCGGCAGAGGCCGTTATCAAAATCGCGGGTATCGCAATTCCGGATCAATAAATTTTTATTTTTCAAAGGAGGTAAATTTTTGAACTATAAACACACTGATAAAAAATTTAACTTAACTCAAGAGCAAGAATCTTGAACCAAGAACACCATTTTGAAGAAAAAGAATTTCTTGAGTGAAGAGGAAAAATTCTTGAGTCAAAATATAATTCTTGGTTCAAGACAATTTTCTTGATTTAAGAATTTTTGTTCTTGAGTCAAGAGTTTGATTTTCTTCAAAATGGTGTTCTTGTTTCGAGATTCTTGATATTGAGTCAAGTTAAATTTTTTATCAGTGCATTAATTAATTACTATAAAAAACTAATAATACTCAATTAGCATCATAACTATTTATCATCTTACTAATGTCTTTATTTTTTTCCAGTATTAAAATGAAGATCATTTGGACAATGAAGAACATTTGGACAATATTATTTGTACAATGAAGAACATTTTGGACAAAATTAAATAAAAAAAACTTATAAAAAAAATTTAAAAAAAAATAAAAAATTTTACTCAAAAATATAATTGATTTCTTATTTTTAGCTCTCCGAGCTTAAGAGTTAGCTGTTCTGAGCTTTTGAGCTCTACGAGCTGAAAAGTCTGATAGACGGTTAATACAACACTGATTTTTAAATTTTCAAACTGCTATAACTTTTGAATAGGTCAGCCGATTTTTACCCGGTTGACGGCAATCGACGTTGTTTTTGGAGTTTTATAAAAAAATTGGAAGTGCTAATTGATTTGATATAAAATTTCGGTATAATTTGGAAAAATTCGATTTCTTCGAATTTTTTCGTCATCGATATCTCATGAACAAAGGAACCGATTTTGATCCGATTAGCGGCGATCAACGTGGTTTTCTAAGGTTTTAAGAGCTGATGAAAAAAAACTTTTTCAAATTTTTTATTTTTGAGATTTTTCAAAATCTACACGATCGAATCGGTTCAAATTTTCAGGAAATCTAACTCGAGTGGAACTCTTTGGAACCCCTCTTCGTTGATTCCAATCCAAGCCGTTCAAAAGTTATAAGAGGGTCATATTCATACAGAGACAGATACACACACACACACACACACACACACACACATGCATAGTCGAGACATACGGGCATCATCTCGAAAGCATTCAGAGAAGCTTCCTAAAGTTACTATAGTCCTTGAGAAAGATTTTCAAAATAAGGGTCCTAATTTTCATCGTTTTTTATAACTAAAAATTTGAAATTAATACCAAAATTTTGGTGTTTATTAGTATTTCCTATTTTTTTGACTGTTTCATTCAAAATTAATATCGATTTTTTATCGTTAATTACTTTTTGTTGGAATAAAAAAATTATACGTTGTAAAATACTTAACATTATTAGCAAACTATTAATTTATTTGAATGCATTTATGAAATGTTTTCCTATAACTACGAGACTAGTGAAAAATTGGCATTGCTTCTGCAAATCATAACTTATTTTCATGCGGTATATGGACTGCCATCTGTAGGACTTCCAGTAAAAAAATATCACGACATTTACTAGTACCGCCATCTCTTGACGCCAGCACTACTCTATTACAGTAACTGACATTCGAATTGTTTATAAAATTACGACCCAATGTATTTATTAAATTTCCTAACGAATTTTCGAGAAATTGTTTAAAAATAAATGCTAATTAACATTACAAATTGTATTTAGAAGTGCTAAAGAATTTGATTTTCACATTTTATAAACACGAATTTGAAATATTAATGAAATACTGATTTCATATTGATCGATAAGTAAATCTGTAATTTTTATTGCATAAAATTTACAAAATTAAATTCATTAGCACATTATTATATTATTTTGAACATCCATGCAAATTTTCAGGTCATTATATTAAGGGCAACATATAAAAAAATTTGTTTAAAAAAATTCATCAAATTGTCGGTCATAAATCTGCACCCGTGTCCCCATGGCGCGCAATGGCCGCGTGGTGTCACTAATTAAATCTACCTTGATTTTATTTATTTTAATTCACTGAACTATTGAACTGATTTGAATGATTTGAGAATTTAATTGTTATTGAAATTGAAGTAATTATTTTTGTTTAATGAATAATTTAAGTATTTGAACAAATGTAAGATGCAAGTGAGCAAGATCACGTCAACTGGACCCCCTATTTTCCACTTGATTATGAAAATTAAATTCATGTATTTGTTTTATAAGTATATACCAAGATAAAATGATCCCCGAAACGATTTTTAAAAATTTCGATTTTAACAATAATTTTTTTTACAATGAAAATTTTAGGTACTTTTAATTAAAAAATGGATTGTAAATCAACCGTTAAAGTCAAATTAATCGGACTTGAAGGATTTGTTTTTAAAATGTTTGTATTTTAATAAAATATTAATAACTAAAAATTATTTGTTTATTATCATATTGTTAATTAACTTTTAAGTTAACAAATGAAAATTTCACTGACTTCTCGGTGAAAAAATGAAGTTTTTTTTTATCGGTTATATGCGTTATTTATTAAAGTTTAAGATTTCAGAAAAAAATTTCACTGCTCGCGATTTGTTTAAACAATATAAATTTATTTATCACAGCGCGCCGAGCGCCAGGCGCTGTTAGAATACCGCGCCGTCGAACGTCAGACTATGTTACAGCTTCGATTAATTATAATTAAAAATAACAATTAAAAATATAATTATCAAACAAATTTTATTATTATTATGATCAATATTATGACTAATAAAATAAGTAAATTCTCTATTATTAAAGAAAAATAGAAAAAACGAACTAGTATTAAATATTAAATTTTGTAGACATTTGTTAACTTTATTTTATTTTTTTTTTTAAACTTGGTTAATAAAAACTTTTTTATCTTCCGAAACATTATTATATTATTATTAATAATATAGTAATATATTACTATATTATTACTAGCGGACCAGACAGACGTTTTCTTGTACTCACGTCTTAAATTAAAAAATTTCAAGTTTATTTGAATGAGCTGTTACAGTTTGGACCGTTTTGATGAAAATTATTATTAAAACGTTATTATAATGACATATTTCAATTAGCAACTGATTGATTTTAACACAATTACACAAAATTTTTTTGAATTTCGATTATAATTTTTTTTCTCAAATGAATATTCGATACTGTCGTCAGATCCAATGTAAAACATTCCAAGATCAAGAACAATTTATAAATAAAAATTTAATTGAATAAACATTTTTCCGTGGACTGAATTGTGAATCTAAACCATTTTCGAATCCACCTAAAGACACACAAAAAGTTTCATTAAAATTGGTCCAGCCGTTTAGAAAAAGTTCAGTGACAAACACACGCACAGAGAAAATATACATATAAATATATATAAAGATTAATAATATAATAATGTGTCGGAAGATAAAAAATTTTTTATTAACCAAGTTTAAAAAAAAAAAAAAATAAAGTTAACAAATGTCTACAAAATTTAATATTTATTACTAGTTCGTTTTTTCTATTTTTCTTTAATAATAGATAATTTAATTATTTTATTAGTCATAATATTGATCATAATAATAATAAAATTTGTTTGATAGTTATATTTTTAATTGTTATTTTTAATTATAATTAATCGAAGCTGTAACATAGTCTGACGTTCGACGGCGCGGTATTCTGACAGCGCCTGGCGCTCGGTGCGCTGTGATAAATAAATTTATATTGCTTAAACAAATCGCGAGCAGTGAAATTTTTTTCTGAAATCTTAAACTTTAATAAATAACGCATGTAACCGATAAAAAAAACTTCATTTTTTCACCGAGAAGTCAGTGAAATTTTCATTTGTTAACTTAAAAGTTAATTAACAATATGATAATAAACAAATAATCTTTAGTTATTAATATTTTATTAAAATATAAACATTTTAAAAACAAATCCTTCAAGCCCCATTATTTTAACTTTAACGGTTGATTTACAATCCATTTTTTAATTAAAAGTACCTAAAATTTTCATTGTAAAAAAAATTATTGTTAAAATCGAAATTTTTAAAAATCGTTTCGCGGATCATTTTATCTTGGTATGTACTTATAAAAAAGATACATGAACTTAATTTTCATGATCAAGTGGAAAATAGGGGGTCCAGTTGACGTGATCTTGCTCAAGTAAGAAATATCGGGATCGAATGATACAGAGTAGTCGTACTAGTACAAGAGTCCAAGCACAACTGCTTATCGCCGACCACGTGAGCCAGCTTCTCTCCCGTTAACCAAGGCGCGCATGAGCGACGGCCATCGCGTGATACGATTATTCCCGAGTTGGAGCGATCAAGCCCGAAGGCGCAATTCCTCTTATAAATTTTTACTGGATCTCTTTTCTGGCGGTTAAACATGAATAGAAGAGTCACCCGTTTAAAAATAAACAGGCGTGCAATTTTTTGTTTGTTCGGTTAATTAAAGAAAAAATTATTTGTTATCTGTTGTATTGTCATATGATTTATTATTTTTAATAATAATCCCCTAAGTTATCTGATCATTGCAATTATTTTAGCTGCGAATGGAACGGTCACCCGTTTAAAAATAAACGGGCGTGCAATTTCTAGTTTGTTAGGTTAATTAATAAAGAAAACTATTTTTTTTCTTCTTTATTATTATGTAATAAATCATTTTAAATAAGAATACCACCTGGTATCTGATTATTCCAATTTTTTTGCTCGTGAATAGAACGGTCACCCGTTTAAAAATAAACGGGCGTGCAATTTCTAGTTTGTTAGGATAATTAATAAAGAAAACTATTTTTCTTCTTCTTTATTATTGTATAATTGATCATTTTTAACAATAATCCCCCCAGTTATCTAATCATTGCAATTTTTTGCCCGTGAATAGAACGGTCACCCGTTTAAAAATAAACGGGCGTGCAATTTCTAGTTTGTTAGGTTAATTAATAAAGAAAACTATTTTTTTTCTTCTTTATTATTATGTAATAAATCATTTTAAATAAGAATACCACCTGGTATCTGATTATTCCAATTTTTTTGCTCGTGAATAGAACGGTCACCCGTTTAAAAATAAACGGGCGTGCAATTTCTTGTTTGATAGGTTAATTAATGGAGAAAATTATCCTTTTTCTTCTTTATTATTATGTTATTAATCATTTTAAATAAGAATACCCCCCGTTATCTTATTATTGCAATTTTTTTGCCCGTGAATAGAACGGTCACCAGTTCAAAATTAAACAGGCGTGCAATTTATAGTTTGTTAGGTTAATTAATAAAGAAAACTATTTTTATTCTTCTTTATTATAATGTAATGAATCATTTTAAATAAGAATACCACCCGGTATCTGATTATTGCAATTTTTTTGCCCGTGAATAGAACGGTCACCCGTTTAAAAATAAACGGGCGTGCAATTTCTTGTTTGTTAGGGTAATTAAGAAAGAAAATCATTTTTTTCTTTCTTTATTATTATATAATTAATCATTTTGAACAATAATCCCCCCAGTTATCTGATCATTGCAATTTTTTTGCCCGTGAATAGAACGTTCACCCGTTTAAAAATAAACGGGCGTGCAATTTCTTGTTTGATAGGTTAATTAATGGAGAAAATTATCCTTTTTCTTCTTTATTATTATGTTATTAATCATTTTAAATAAGAATACCCCCCGTTATCTTATTATTGCAATTTTTTTGCCCGTGAATAGAACGGTCACCAGTTCAAAATTAAACAGGCGTGCAATTTTTTGCTTACTAGTCTAAATAATTAAGACAATTATTTTTTTTCTCAATTATTTTTATGTAATTAATCATATTCAATACTTATACCCCCAGCAACCCGATCATTGCAATTATTTTCTCCGCGAACATAATGGTCACCCGTTTTAAAATAAACGGGCGTGCAATTTCTTTAGCGTATGGTTAATTAATTAAGAAAATTATTCCTTTTCTGGTTTATTATTATACAATTAATTATTTTTAATGATAATTTCTCTAACAATCGGATTATTGCAATTATTCTTCCTGCGGTCACCCGTTTAAAATTATACGGGCTGGCAATCGTTGGTTATTACGTATTATTATAATTTAAATAATTTTCTTTTATAATTTTTAATTTATAATTATTTATTTCTAGTTATAATCGCCTTAGCCAGCTGATTATTGTTATTATTATTTTTAACAATATCGAAATCACCCGTGTGAATTTTAACGGGTACGTTATACTCTCGTTGCATCGCAGTCTTTTTATTAACAAATCTTACCGGTAGTATTTTACTCCGTATTCTCTTCTTTTTCTATTTTTTAGCCTCGCATTTAAATGCTTTGCGGCTCCTTTTTAATACTCTTATCGCCATCTATCGTTCACCCGTGCAACCTTATTACCCACCGTTTTGGATGGTAAATGATTTGTCGGGATTTTGGGCTTCGGGAAAAAAAGCCTCACCTGAAATTTTTTTTTTACTAATAAAAAATTTTTTAAATTAAAAATTAAATTTTGGGAAACTCTCACAGTGTTTCCTATCGGTTTATGAATATGAAATTTTCAAATTTAGTTTATTTTTGGATTCTAAAAAGATGATTTCAGTTAGTTTTTTAAATTTTGGCTTAGGGCATTCTGGGACGTATATCTGCGAGTAAAATGATTATTATTATTAAAAAAAAAGTCACCTTTTTGTCTTTGAAAAATCTAAAGATGATATTTTTTTTATTTTAAATTTGATAGTCAGATCGTTAGATATCCTTCATTTTTAATTTTTTTGAAAATTTTGGAGCCGGATATCAAAGTAAAAAATAATCAAAATCGAAATAAAAAAAATGTCATGTTTTAATTTTTCAAGAATCTAAAGATGATTTATCTCGGATTTTTTATTTTCTTATTTATTTATTGAATATCCTTATTTTTTTGTTTTTTTTGAAAATTTTGGTCCGGAATATTAAAATCAAAAATGATGAGAAACACAAAAAAAGAAGTTTTTTGTTTTCATTTCTCAAAAATCTAAAGATGATTTTTTCAAATCTTTATTTTTCATTTCCCGCTAAGAAAATCGAAGATTTTCAAAAATCGGGAAGTTATTCTTTTCACCCCGTTATTCAAAAATTAAGTTTTCATCAGATCTCGAGGTTTTAAGGTCATAGGAAGCTTCCCTGACTACCCCTGCGTTTTTGTCACTATACCTGTATGTTTGTATGTGTGTGTGTGTGTGTGTGTATTAGTATGTGACTCGCTTATAACTTTTGAACGACTAAACCCATCGGAACCTACCAAACGGCGTTCCAAAGAGTTCCCTTAAACTTACATTTCCTGTGAATTTGAACCGATAGATTTTGAGAAATTTT